>NW_028261383.1:30283940-30583940 GCF_051295495.1 Thamnophis sirtalis | reverse complement strand
GAGGAAGAAAAATCAACATGCCAAAAAAAAAAAAAAAAGAGAGAGTAAAGGTTAAAGGGGAAAATGTGATCCAAGAGGAATTTGGACATTTATTTATAGCATTTAGTATTGACATTTCCATCCCCAACAGCTTGGAGTGACAGACTGGGAAAAAAAAAGATTAAAGAATGACAGAACATACCAAAAGCAGCGTGAATCCTCTTGGAACAATCCAATAAGCGTGGATGCAAACCTAGCATCTCCCAAATGTTTTCTTCCTGAGCCAGATTTTTGTCATCTCTCTACAGAAGCTCCTCAGGACCAAAGAATATGGGGGCCTGGATCTTCCACAGAGAGGACACCTCCATTGCCAAGGCCCCACCAGGGGTGGGTTCCGGCAGGCACTACTGTTGGTTCGCTCATATGTGTGTGGTGCACGCATATGCATTACTGAAAAAGAAGATGGCACCGCTGGTGCCGCTGCCCGGGGAACCGGTTCGGGGCCGTGGCAGGACTGGGTTGCTGCCGGTTCCAGTGACCCAGGCCGCCAAACCACTACCGGTTTGGCCGAACCAGTTTGAACCGGTAGGAACCTACCATTCGGCCCCACTATGGAGTCCTTGCAAACGACATGCACATGAAATAAAGTGTTAGTACCACTTTATAATGCTTTGGTAAGATCAGGGGTGGGCTGCTGGGGGTTTGCAGGGGTTCTAGCTTCTGTGCAGTTCGGAGAACCCCCAAATCCAACTCTGGCTGGCCCCGCCCACCCCAGGAGTTCCCATGTGGCCCGTTTTTGATGCAGGTAAGTGCATGGTGTGTGCACTTGGGGAAGGTGAAAAACGGGCCTACTGGAAGTTTGGGAAGGCTGGAAACGAGCCCGTTTCTGGCCTCCAGAGGGCCGTTTTAGCGCTCCAGAGGCTCAAGGAAAGCCTCTGGAGCCTGGGAAGGGCAAAAACGCCACCCCCACGCCATGGTGCAGGAGGCTGAGTAGGCCACGCTGACCCAGCAACCGGGCAGAGAACCCCTTGCTAAAAAATTTGAAGCCCACCCCTGGGTAAGATTATACTTGGAGTATTGCATCCACCTTTGGTGGTCATGATACAAAAAAAGATGTTGAGATTCTAGACAGAACAGCAACAAAGATGATTAGGGGACTGGAGGCTAAAGCATATGAAGAAGAGTTTCAGGAATTGTGTATGTCTAGTATAATGAAGAGAAGAAGTAGGGGTGACATCATAGCAGTGTTCCAATATTTGAGAGGCTGCCACAATGAAGAGAAGGTCAGCCTATTCTCCAAAGCACCTGAAGGCAAGACAAGAAACAATGGATGGAAACTAATTAAGGACAGAACTAAGGAGAAATCTGATCGGATCCGCAACCCACAAGTTCGGAGAACGAACCTTCACCCTCATCCTACCCCCCAAGCTACAGATATTCGCCACCATTGCTAAAGAGAAGTCTCACAACAGTAAGAACCAGTGAAACGGCTTGCCTCCAGAAGTTGTGGATGCTTCATCACTGGAGGTTTTTAAGAAGAGATTCGACAGACAAATGTCTGAAATGGTATTGGGTCTCCTGCTTGAGCAAGGGGTTGGACTAGAAGACCTCCAAGGTCCTTTCCAACTCTTTTATTCTGGTAAATGCAGGGACCTTAGCAGGGACACGAATGGACGGATTCATTTTGGAGCAGGTGATGTCAGAGACAACCTGGCCCAGAGCCATCCATGTACATGGACAAGCTCATTTCTTTCCCTGGGCAACCCCCACCCCCTCACCAATTTTGGTTTTTTTTGTTTTCATTCCCCACCTACCCACTTGGGACTCCCAATTCCTTCCATTGGATCTTTTAGACTCCAATGAGCTGGGAATTCATAATCCATGGGCACCATTATTTGCACTCGTCACCTGCAGCAACTTCCCAGGTGGTTGCATTGTTGACCTAAGTTGAAGTATAACTTATTAGCCAACTGTAACAAATAAATCTTTGATTGATGGTTGTGCCCAAAAACATAGAAGAAAAAAGGCGGGGAAGGAAGGAAAATAAATAAATAAACAAGCAGGCAGGCATTTCCCATGTGTTCTTGTGGTGGTTTCTATACCACCCCCCTCTGTCTATGTGTATGTCTATGACATGTCTACTATATCTATCCTCTCATCTCTCTCTCGTCTGTCTGTCTGTCTCTCATCTCTCTTTCTTTCTCTCAGATCTCTACTCTCTGATCTCTCTCTCCTGCCTTTCTCTCTCTCTCATCTCTTTCTCATCTTTCTTTCTCTCAGCTCTCTATTCTCTTTCTCTCTCTTACTCTGTTTCTCTCCTGCCTTTCTCTCTCTCATCTCTTTCTCTCTCTCTCATCTTTCTTTCTCTCAGACCTCTATTCTCTTTCTCTCTCTTACTCTGTTTCTCTCCTGCCTTTCTCTCTCTCTATCTCTCTCTTTCTCTCTCATCTTTCTTTCTCTCAGATCTCTAGTCTCTTTCTCTCTCTTACTCTGTTCCTCTCTCCTGCCTTTCTCTCTCTCTCATCTCTCTCTTTCTTTCTCATCTTTCTTTCTCTCAGATCTTTATTCTCTTTCTCTCACTCTTACTCTGTTTCTCTCTCTCCTGCCTTTCTCTCTCTCTCTCATCTCTTTCTCTCTCATCTTTCTCTCAGATCTCTATTCTCTTTCTCTCTCTTACTCTGTTCCTCTCTCCTGCCTTTCTCTCTCTCTCATCTCTCTCTTTCTCATCTTTCTCTCAGATCTTTATTCTCTTTCTCTCACTCTTACTCTGTTTCTCTCTCTCCTGCCTTTCTCTCTCTCTCTCATCTCTTTCTCTCTCATCTTTCTCTCAGATCTCTATTCTCTTTCTCTCTCTTACTCTGTTTCTCTCTCTCTCATCTTTCTCTGTGTCTCTCTCATCTTTCTATCTCTCACTTTCTCACACACACATCTCTTACTCTCTTTCTCTCTTTTGCATCTCTTTCTCTGTCTCTTTCATCTTCCACCCTCTTTCTCTTTCTGTCTCACCCTATATTCTCTCTCTCTCTCCTCTATCATCTGCTTCAAGTCAGTATTGACTCCTGATGACTGCTGGACGGACCCCTGCAGTTTCTTGGAAAGATTTCAGAAGTGGTTTGCCATCGTCTCCTTTCCAAGTCTGTGGAAGAAGAGCGGGACCCAAAGCAGGCTTTGTGCATAAGATGGGACTAGAACTCACAGTCTCCCAGTTTCTAGCCTGATGCCTCCACCACCGCACCAGTTGTACACCACTACTACAGATATTCTGTATCTGATAGGGCAAGTCTGTTTTCACTCGGTAGTGGCTTGCTTTGTTGGTTCTTTTCCTGTCTGAGATTCCAATCTCAGATTTATGGGCAAGCAATTAAACAGATCAACTTTGGACTTGTCAAACTTCAAACAAGCAAGGGTACCTAATCAATCCCAGTAATTTTGTATTACACCCTACCCCACATCCACTTGCCCATATCTACACAGCAGAGGCAATTATAGTTACAAAGTGCAAATGGAGGCTAGGAATGTGTTACACAAGACAGGAGATATCAGCCCATGTTTTGGAAGAATGTGGAACTTGGGAGACAGCAAGTAGGGATGAAGAAGTCACATCACACCTACAGAAAGGGGAAGGAGTGAAAAGAAATAGAGATGCATGCAGATGGCTTGAACAGATATTTTGTCAATATAAACATGAAAATACAAACTGACGGATAAGTCTGCTGCCTCCTTCCTTGGAGCCCAAACAAACTCTGGAAGTCAACCAGGAACACCCACAATTCTCTGGTTTCCACAGAGACTCACTCGGCAAAGTAGATAAGATTGTGATACTTTATTGGAATGTGGTGTTCTTCCAACAATATAAACAAAGAAATGTAAGAGTTCCATAGAGACAATTAAAATATTTCTGCCTCTGCCTCTGTCTCTCTCTGTCTCTCTTTCTCTGTGTGTGTGTTTGTGTGTGTGTGTGTGTGTGTGTGTTTGTCAGTGGTGGGATTCAAAAATGTTTATTACCAGTTCTGTGGGTGTTGCTTTGTGGGTGTGGCATTGTTTTGTGGAGGTTTTGTGGGTGTTGCTTTGTCAGCGTGGCAGGGGAAGGATACTGCAAAATCCCCATTCTTCCCCACCCCCCTAACCTGCTTTCCAGCTCTGTTCTCCTGTTCAGGGCAACAGAAGATCAGCTGGGAGGCAGCGGGGCGGGGCCAGCCTATTTGCCAGTTCTCCGAACTCAAAATTTCCGCTACCGGTTCTCCAGAGCTTGTTAGAACTGGCTGAATACCACCCTCTGGGGTGTGTGTGTGTGTGTGTGTGTGTGTGTGTGAGAGAGAGAGAGAGAGAGAGAGGGAGGGAGGGAGGAAGGGAGAGAGAGAGAGAGAGAGAGAGTGAGAGAGAGAGAGAATACATCAAGCACAGGAAATCAGGAGTTCAGGTAGTTCAAATGAGTATAAAGGTTTATTCAAGCTTATGCTCTCTACAAGAATCTGAACTACTAATGGTCAAGGCAAAGAGTCAGTGGAATTCCAGGTGGGCTGGACTTAGTTCTCTTGTGGACCTGAAGAGACTCGAGACTGATGATGTGTTTAACCCCTCCCTCAGGCTCTGCCTGGTTATCTCCTACACAGAGAGAGCTCTGAATCTAGATTTAGGATACAAACCTATATGCATTTATTTAGAAGTGTGATGGAATGTAGCCTGGATTCCCAGGAAGGAGGGGCTGCATTCCAGAGGAACAAAAAGATAGTGAAATTGGGAGAAAAAGGGTGGAGGCAACTCTTTTTGATTATTCAAGCTTTCTCCAAATTGGCGCTGTACATTAGCAATAGTTTAAACTTTTCACCAAACATATGTGGGAGGAATCACTGGCAAAGGCCACCATACCTGTAACTTGTAAGGTAGAGTGTATATTACGTACAATTGAAGTCCTTATTTTTCTAGGGCAGGGGTGTCAAACTCAAGGCCCATGGGTTGCTTAAATCTGGTCTGCGGGTCCGGTCTGGAAATATCAAATGACCAGCCTGTGGTGCCTCTGGCAGCTAAAATGGGCTGCGTGCAGGCCTCCTGTGCCTTGTTTTCACCATCCATGGCATCCTGCAGCACTCTGCCATCTGAAAATGGTGCCAAAAGCAGCTGACAGAGTGCTGCATGGAGGCCATGGAGGGTGAAAACGAGGCACAAGGAGGCCCGCACATGAGAGCACATGAAGGAATGAAAAGACTGAAGAAGAACATTGCTAAATAGATTTTCGTCTATAACCCAACAGATGACAGGATTGTATCTATCAGAATTAGAGGCTAGCAATAGCAATAACACTTAGACTTATATACCGCTTCACGGTGCTTTACAGCCCTCTCTAAGCAATTTTACAGAGTCAGCATGTTTTCCCCAACAATCTGGCTCCTCATTTTACTGACCTTGGAAGGGTGGAAGGCTGAGTCAACACAGCCCATCAGGATCGAACTGCTGTGAGCAGTGAGTTAGCCTGCAATACTGCATTCTATCCACCAAGGCGCAGTAAATATCAATGTTGAACAGTAAGACTTTGATTTAGAAGACAGGATATTCATTCAAGATTAATTTCTATTAAATAAGAATGAGATTTTATGCACTGACATGCAGTAAGGTATGTAAAATGGATGAGGCTTGTCAGGATACATTTGTCAAGCAAGGGGCTTTGTCTAGTTTTTGGGATAAAATGTGTTATTGCTTGAAATTCATATTTGTCTGTTATTTCCAAAAAAAAACTGAATTGAGGTTCATCAAATTGAGAATTTGTTGTACAGATGTCTGAGTCACCCATAGATGTAATGAAAAATTCTGGGAGAAATTGAAACAGATACCAAACAGAACATCAAGAATAGAATAGAATAGAATAGAATAGAATACAATAGAATAATAGAGTTGGAAGGGATCTTGGAGGTCTTCTAGTCCAACCTCCTGCTTAAGCAGGAAACCCTACACCACTTTAGACAAATGGTTTCCAACATCTTCTTAAAGACGTCCAGTGTTGGGACATTCACAACTTCTGGAGGCAATTTGTTCCACTGATTAATTGTTCTACCTGTCAGGAAATTTCTCCTCAGTTCTAGGTTGCTTCTCTCCTTGATTAGTTTCCACCCATTGCTTCTTGTCCTACCCCCCCAGGTGCTTTGGAGAATAGCTTGACTCCCTTTTCTTTGTGGCAACCCAGATGAAGGCAGTGGAATCCAGAATGAATTCTAAGTATCACATATATGACTTAGAGTTTTAAAAAAAAATTAAAGGAAGCAGATATGCCAGAGAGATCTGACTTAAAGATGCAGTCAGCGTATAAATCAGTGTAAGGAACAGATAATGACATTTAATTTATGCAAGAACTAGAGAAAGAGATAAGAGATGTCCTGAAAGCTAAAGTAGTAGAAATGGTCCCAAAATTTCAAAGAGCAAAAGATGAAATGGCTTTCAGATACCGCTTTGATAGACAAAGAAAGATGGAGAATGAAAGTCTTGGGCAGCAAAAAAGAAAATTCAGTTAGTGAATTTCAATACCAAGCAAGAAAGGAGAAGGAAAGATCTTAGTCAACATGTCAATCAACCAAAGAAAATGACAGGAAAAAGGGAAAATGAGAGCTGCTTACAGATCAGAGGAATCATAGGAAAATTTACAACTTAGGAAGGAATATGCAAGAATAATAAAAGCAGTGACTAGAGACATATGAGGTTAAATAAAGTTATAAAATCTGAGGAACATTTTTAGAGAGAAAAAATAATTAGGAAATAAGGAAGTACGGGGACAGATGAAATATCCACTGAACAATTTAAAGCTGCAGAAGAAGAGGCAATTAAAGTACTAATCATTCTTTGCCAACAATTACAGAACAAGACTGTGAGGTGCAGAGATTGGAAAAAAGGTTTTGTGCAGCAAGAGGGATCCAAAGGGAAAAAGATGATTTGGAACCAATCAAACTCAAGAACGACATGGAAAGAACAATCCAAGCCAAATTTTGAGTTCGTTATTTGCTTACATGTGGTAGACAGAATCTTACCTGACTAAATCCTTACTACTCTCACTCCAATGGATATACCTTGGGAGATTCTAGGCAGTGGCTACCCTAAATCTCTTCCTGTCTCCTATCAAGTTTTGGGTTGTGCTATCTCTTGCTTCATTCCCCCCCCCCTCCTTGGAATGTTCTCCCTCCTATCTGGGAAACTGCAGTCCATCATACCACCTCCTCTTCCATAGACACCATCCCTCCCACGTAAATGGGAATGTATGTTGCACATCCTTAAATGAAACATTTATTTTGCTGAGTTGGGTCAGGAAAAGATCCAGATCCGGACTGCTGCCTAGCCCTAATTTAAAGGACAGTCTTTTGAAGACAGCAAAGTCCATATTCTGGACAGTTCTCACTGTCAGGAAATTTCTCTTCAGTTCTAGGTTGCTTCCCTTCTTGATTAGTTTCCACATATTGCTTCTTGTCCTACCCTCAGGTGCTTTGGAGAATAGATTGACCCCCTCTTCGTCCTGGACCGCAGCCTACTAGGAACCAGGAAGCGCAAGCAAGCAAAGCTTCATTTGCACATGCGTAGGATTGAGGTAGCACATGAAACTATGCCCTACCCCCCAGCTTGTGGAAAATTGTTTTCCATGGAACCAGCCTCTGGTACTCGAAAGGTTGAGGACCGCTGCTGTAAAACACACGTATATAGGGAGTCAACCTATTTTTCCAAAGCACCTGAAGGCCAGGCAAGGAATAATGGATGGAAACTGATCAAGGAGAGATTCAACCTAGAAATAAGGAAGAATTTTCTGACACTGAGAACAATCAACCAATGGAACAGCTTTGCCTTTGGAAATTGTGGGGGCTTCATCACTTGAGACTTTCAAGAAGAGACTGGACTGCCATTTGTCAGAAATGGTGTAAGGTCTCCTGCTTGGGGTTGGTGGTGGTCTAGATGACTTACAAGGTCTCTTCCATTGCTGCATTCAGTTTTGGTTGCCACAATGTAAAAAAGATGTGCAAAATATGTGGTGCTTCCTACGAGGTGTGGCACCCCCCCCACACCAAATGAGGGAAAGCTGTGAAAATTATCCCTCAAACACAGTGTTTCACATGGAGAGTGCTGCACTTGCAAAATGCATTCAGTTTTGGTCGCCACGATGTAGAAAAGATGTGAAGACTCTAGAAAGAGTGCAGAGAAGAGCAATAAAGAGGATTAGGGGACTGGAGGCTAAAACATATGAAAAACGGTTGCGGGAACTGGGTATGTCTAGTTTAATGAAAGGAAGGACTAGGGGAGACATGATAGCAGTGTTCCAGTATCTCAGGGACTGCCACAAAGAAGAGGGAGTCAAACCATTCTCCAAGGCACCTGAGGGCAGAACAAGAAGCAATGAGTGGAAACTAATCAAGGAGAGAAGCAACTTAGAACTGAGGAGAAATTTCCTGACGGTTAGAACAATTAATCAGTGGAACAATTTGCCTCCAGAAGTTGTGAATGCCCCAACACTGAAAGTCTTTAAGAAGATGCTGGGTAGCCATCTGTCTGGAATGGTATAGGGTTTCCTGCCGAGGCAGGGGGTTGGACTAGAAGACCTCCAAGGTCCCTTCCAACTCTGCTATTGTATTCTATTCTATTGTATTCTATTGTATTAAAATACTTTTACGAGGCTGGTCACGAGTCAAATCCAGACAATTCCAGAAGTCTGAAAACGGGGCCATTTTGGGGCCTCCAGAGGCTGTGGGAGGCCCTTTTCGCCCTCCCAGAGGCTCGAGGAAAGCCTCTGGAGCCTGGGGCGGGTGAAAATGCTCCCCCTCCATGGTGCAAGAGGCTGAGTAGACCAGCCCACCATGACCAGCAACTGGGCAGAGAACCCGTTGCTAAAAATTTTGAATCCTACCCCTGCCTGTGGTAGCACCATTAGCCACTTTATTCCTTCTGTGCCAATTAATTCATGAGGAGGCAAATCACAATCCTTCTGCCCTTCCCCCAAATAGCTGACAGCCCAAGGGGTCTTTTGATAAGACCCCTGCCAGAAAGAGTGTCACTGATTAATTAAGTATTCCAAGCCTTACTATGTACATCAAGGTCAAAGAACTAAAAGACAGCTGAAAAGGGGGAAAAGATAAAGAAAGACAAATGGAAGAATTATTTCTGAAGCGGCTGACTTTAGTTAGCCGTTCTGGGAAGACACCGAGAATGCATCTAGGCGCTCATAGAAAAACTCTCAACAGCTTCGATCCTAGTCTATAAAATAAATCAAAATTATACCACTTCCAGCTCCATCGGTCCCTAGCTTGCTATATAATTCCCAGCTCGGATTTCATGGCTTAGGGGATTCTCCTCGTTGTGAGGCTTTCAGCGGGCGATGGGAACAAAGACAAGAAGCCAAATGTGAAAGGCCCCCTCCTCTTTCTCAAGCCTAGCGAAGAAGGAAATCTTACCCTCACCCCTCTCAACTGGGTCTTCAGAATTTGATTTCCCAGGGGTTCAAATGTCCCTGCTGCTTTTACCTGGGTTGACAGATTCAATTTTATTGACAAGCTGCCCCCCCCCACCTCTTTCATTGCTTGAGCCCCAGACGTGACAAAAGCCCTCTGTGGTTTGGAAGATTAAACACACACACACACACACACCAGGTTTTATGAATGTGGAAAGCTTTGTAAGCCCAGAGACCTGTGAAGCCACACAGCCCAAAGCGATGATGGAATATTATACAGCTCTTGTACAGTAAATCCCTTCCCTAGTTTAGCCCTAGATTTATTGCATGCAAATGCCTGTGTGGTTACTTCCAATCCAGCCTTTTGCTAAGGTTTTTTTTTTTTTAAATTATTGTCTTCCACAGTCACTAAAAAGGTAATGGGTGGAATGTCTCTGAAGATTCTCAGTCCTCCAGGTGATGGTTGTCCCAAAGGTGTTTTTTTCAAGAGGCACCTGGACTTCTTGGTTTTTCTTTGAAGACGTTTCGCTCCTCTTCCAAGAGAAAGCGAAACTTCTTCAAAGAAAAAACTAGAAAGTCCAGTTGCCTCTTGAAAAAAAGCACCTTTGAGTAATGGGTGGAAGCTTGTTATAGAGACAGCCAACCTAAAATGTTAAGGTAATGATGATTTAATAGCTGACCAGCTGGTGTAAGGTTGTAAACTTGAGATGATGAGATGAGAATGAGTCAGCAGGGTTACTGTCACTTTAAGAGGCTGTCTATATAAGAGAGGCCCTGTGAGGGCGTCTCTCCCCTCCCTCCCCTGTGTGCTTCTGTGTTATAGTTGAAGATTGATTGATTGCCTGGTTTTGCCGTGTGTGTGTGTGTGTGTGTGTGTGTGTGTGTGTGTGTGTGTGTGTCAGAGGTGGGTTGCTGCCGGTTCAGCCTGGATCAGTAGTAGCAGCAGCGGGAGGTTCCGCCCACACGCCCAGATGCTTCTGTGCATGTGCAGGATTACGCTCGAACTGGTAATAAAGAAATTGGCAACCCAAACTCAGAGGTTTGAAAGACAAAACCTCTGTATACTGTATTTTGCTCCTGGGTTGTCTCAAAATAGTAGTCACACTGTGCACACTCTGACATAGAAATTAGGAGAAATTTCTTGGCAGTGAGAATAATTAATCAATGGAATAGCTTGCCTCCCAAGGTGCATCATCATTGGAGTTTTTCAAAAATAAACTGGACAACCATTTGACCCAGATGGTATAAGATCTCCTGCATAGAGCAGGGGGTTGGACTAGAAGACCTCTGACGTCTCTTTCAGCACTATGATTTTATGTTCTGTGAATTTCATAGACAGATAAAAGTGCTAACATCTATTTGCACACCCTCAGTTTTCCAGTGCTGATTGCTCCATATATCGTCTCTTCCACTGAAGACAGGTGCTAAGTAGGAAGAAAATGACAGGCAGTCCTCGACTTATGACCAGAATTGAGCCCAACATTTCTCCTGTTAAGTGAGAGATTTGTTCAGCGGGTTTGGCCCCATTTTATAATCTTTATTGCCACAGTTGTTAAGCAAATCACTGCAGTTGATAAGTTTGTAATCGGATTGTTCGGCGAATCTGCCTTCCCAATCAACTTTACCATAGGCGCTGCCATCTTGTTTTTTGCTTGCGCAGAAGTAATTTTTTTACCACTGTGCATGTATGTGTTGTGAGCATCAAGTGTGGAAGAGCGCGAAGTGCATGCCTGAGCAAACCGGCAGTAACAGAAGCCGGAACCCGCTCCTGCTTTGAATGGTTATTAAATGAACTGTTGTAAGTCAAGGGCTACCTGTATTGAGCCACGGTGGCACAGTGGTTAGAGGGCAGTACTGCAGGCTACTTCTGCTGACTGCCGGCTGCCTGCAATTTGGCAGTTCGGATCTCACCAGGCTCAAGGCTGACTTGGCCTTCCATCCTTCCGAGGTGGGTAAAATGTGGACTCAGATGGTTGGGGCAATAGGCTGATTCTGTAAACTGCTTAGAGAGGGCTGTAAAAGCACTGTGAAGTGGTATATAAGTCTAAGTGCTATTGTTACTAAGGATGGATGGCTGCCCATCAAGGATAGGGACAGGGCACAAAACTTTGTTTTCAGACAACTTTGTAGGAGAAAGTTCTGGGTGTGTCTGTTTCTCCTGGTTGAAGCCAACAAACTCATCCATTCCATTCATTTAGTGACCGAAGTTACAACGGCACTGAATAAAGTGAGTTATATTTTTCACGCTTATGATGGTCACATGGTCACGTGATCAAAATTCAGAGGCTTGGCAACTGGCATGTATTTATGACAGTTGCACTGCCCTGGGGTCCTTTTGCGACCTCCTGAGAAGCAAAGTCAATGGGGGAAGCCTGATTCACTGAACAACCCTGCTACTAACTTAACAGCTGCAGTGATTCACTTAACAATAGTGGCAAGGAAGGCCGTCTAGTGGGGCAAAACTCATTTAACAACTGTCCTGCTTAGCAATGGAAATTTTGGTCTCAACCGTGGTCACAAGTCAAGGACTATCTATATTGTTCTTAGTTGCAAAGCCGTGTCTGACCCATCGCGAACCCATGGACAATGTTCCTCCAGGCCTTCCTGTCCTCTACCATCCTCCGGAGTCCATTTAAGCTCACGCCAACTGCTTCGGTGACTCCATCCAGCCACCTCATTCTCTGTCGTCCCCTTCTTCTTTTATCCCCCATCTTTCCCAGCATCAGGCTCTTCTCCAGTGAGCCTACAGTTCACACTAAAATAAAAAATTTACATCAAGGAAATTCAGACTTGGGACTATGTCATTCTGAGGCAGCAAGCGATACACATCTGTACTCATCTGTTTTTTTTTAAAAAAAAACAATTGCTGATACTTCTTTTCTCTGCTTTCTGTTCTGTCACTGTTTATATTGGTGGAAATAGTGAACATAGCTAATGTGGCAGTAGAATATGGACTTTGGCCCTTGTGTTCTGAAGTTAAGACTCATATTTTAGTTTACAGGATTAATGCTGTAAACACAAACCAAGTCTGAATGGAAGGCAAATATATTTCCTGCTAGAATTCTCCCACATAGTGTCTATCCTACTATTTCACGATTTGGGCATCTGGGTGCATGTGATTTGGCATAGTTTGGTTCTGTGCTGCGGTTAATTGTGTACAAATCTTGGGTGATCAGCATCTGGATTTGGTTTTCCTTCAGCTGATCAGAGAGTTTGGTATCACAGATGCTTTGACTGTACGATGTGACGATGACGACAATTATACTGGTACGTTAATAATAATAATACCCTTTCCAAGATAGCAATGGCAGATGTGAAAATATAGGCCTTCTTGGAGGAGAGAATACAATATCGAGCAGAAAAATTAAGATGTTATCTCGTCTCACATCTGTTTCCTACTGAATTATCCTAACTCTGCAATTTATGTCTTTGCAGTTCTACGCAGCGTGGCCAGAGATGAATGAACTGGCGAGAGTCATTAGACAATGAGATGAGCAGCATTTATAATTTAATAAATAATAAATAAATAAGTAAATAAACAAAAAAACAATAGCTCAGTCAATCAGAATAGAGCTGGAAGAGACCTTGGAGGTCATCTAGTCCAACCCCCTGCTCAAGCAGGAGACCCAATAACATTTCAGACTAGTGACTAGTGACAATCTCTTCTTTTTTTAAAAAAGATTTTTATTAACAAACATGTAAAATACACACACACACAAATTAGACGTACACTACATTTATACAATACAATACAATACGAACAGGAACTTGCTGTTCTTTATAATGGCAATCATCAATCGATACCGCTCACCTTATATTATTTCCCCTTCTATTGTATTTCATTTGGATTTCACCATTCTTAACCCTCTTTATTTTACTCATAACTATTATTTTTGAGTTTTTTTATATTCTTTCATTGATTTTTGTTTCTTTCCTCCATCCACCTATACCATTTATCCCATATCTGGTAGAATTCTGACAATCTCTTCTTAAAATCCTCCAATGATGGAAAACCCACAACTTGTTCCACTGATTAATTGTTTTCACTGTTAGGTAGTTTTTCCTTAATTCCAGGTTGCTTATCTCCTTGATTAGTTTCCATCCATTGTTTTTTGTCCTGCCTTTTGGTGCTTTGAAAAATAAATTGCCCCCCCTCAGATACTGGAAAACTGCTATCATGTCAACCCTTGTCCTTTTCCCCTTAGACTAGCCAAACCCAAATCCTGCAAACTGTTCTTGTTTTAGTCTCCAGGTCTTTAATCATCCTAGTTGCTCTTCTCTGCACCTTTTCCAAAGTCTCAACATATTTTTTTATTATGTGGTGACCAAACTGGATGTGGTATTCCAGGTGTGGAAGCTCACCAAATGCTAGTGGAACAAATACTCCAGGCTGTTGTTAAAAAAAAAAGACTTTCCAGAACTCCAATACCTATGTCTCCAAATACAAATGACAAAAACAACAACAACATTAAAATTCACTCCAACAGATGAGGCAGCAGGGTATATCAAACAAAGAATGACAGATAGGGATGAATATTTAAACTTCATTGGTGTGAAGTTCCATACTGCATATGTGAACGCTGCTTCTCATCTGAATTATTGTATGATTGTTCCTCATATTAATTCTATTTGTATCCTGCCTTTATTATTTTTACAAGTACCTCAAGGTGGCAAACATATCCAACACATCTTCCTCCTCCTTTTACCTCACAACTTTGTACGGTGTTAGCAATGAGAGTATTGTCTATCCCAGGAAGAAATGCTCAATTCTGCATGTAGTATCTTGCATTCACATGTCTCTGCTAAAGACCTGTTATAGCTGAAAACTAAGAACAGTCAAGTAATGGCAGCCTATCATTATTAGATTGATTGATATTAAGCCATCCAGTTCCAACAGATGTGTATTTTTATTATCTGGCATTGTCAAATAGCAATAGCACTTAAGACTTATACATATATGACTTCATAGTGCTTTCCAGCCCCTTTAAGCAGTCCGCATATTGCCCCCGACAATCTGGGTCCTCATTTTATCGACCTTGGAAGTGTAGGAAGTTATCACCCAGCCCTCTCCCAAAAAAATGAAATATCCTAGGAAATATTGAAAAGGCAGAATATTTCTATGGATGTGAAAAGAAAGAAACATGTTTTAAAAGACAGAATAGCTGCCCGTAGCTTCCTGCCCATACCCACTTTGTCAATGGGCCATTAAGAAGGCCAAGCTAGTCCACTTTACATAATAAAGACTTCTCCATTTCAGCTACAGGAAAGCATGATAATATTGGCCCCAACTGACCACATGTGAGAACTCAACCAAACCTGGATTCAAAACACAGACTAGAGAGTTGCCCCTGCATGGCCCCATGGGAGTCTGACAACCAATCAGAATACATTTCTTACACAGGAACAGGAAACAGAGAGGTGGGACTGAACAGGTTATAAAAAGCCTAGCAAGCCCCTCCCTCAGCCCTTCTCTTCTTCTCCACCAACATTGAAGCTTGTGATCACCTTTTCTGTTCAGGGCTCAAGCCATGTGGTCCTGTCCAACAATAAACCATCTTTCCAAGCAGCCTCCATGTCTCCCGTGTCTTTTCCCCCACTTGGAGCCGAACCCAGGAGGACATTTCTTTCATCAGAAGGATGGAAGGCTGAGTCAAACTTGAGCCGGTGAAGATCGAACTGCTGGCAGTTGGCAGAATTAGCCTGCAATACTGCATTCTAACCACTGTGCCACCACGGCTGAGACCTATTTCCCAAACCCTCAATATGACCTAAAAGTCAATTGCAGAAAATGTGACTTCAGCAACAGAGTGGTCAAAGCCTGGAATGCTCTACCTGACTTCATTGTTACATCCCCAAACCCCCACAGCTTCAACCATAAACTGTCTACCGTGGACCACATCTGATTCCTAAGAGGTCCTTAAAGGGGGCGTGCATAAGTGCACCAGCATGCCTACCATCCCTGTCTTACTGTCCCCATTTATCTGCAGCTACTTCCTTTGTTTACGTTTATGTTCGTACTTATACCTTGTACAGGTTTGACAAACAAACAAATAAAAATAAAATAAAAATAAACTCTCATACAAATGAGATCACAGTTAAGGTAGTGTTAAATCATAGTTTACTGAGATCAAGTCATTCCAGTGTGGTTGACATATAATTCTAAGTGTTTCATATTTTATGAATGATCAATCTCGGTATCTAAACCACACGTTACATTCAGCTCAAACTCAACAAACCACGCTTTAAGGCTTAGTCAGGGGTGAGATTCAGTCGGTTCGGACCAGTTCGGGCGAACCAGATACTAATTTTACTTCTGGTTCACTGAACTGGTAGTTGCAAGCTGGCCATGCCCACCCTCCCCACCCATCCCTGGAGTCTCCACATGGCCCATGTTGGATGCCAGGTAAGAGCAGGACCCGCACGGAGGCTCTGGGAGGGTGAGAAATGGGCCTCCTGGAAGTTCCGGAAGTCCAGAAACAGGCCAATTGTAATGGTTGTGATGGTAGCTACACCCTGTTAACATGTATCACAGGTGAACGCCCCTATGTATGTCCTTGTTGTAGCAGTTCCCATCTGTTCTCATGTAAACAGAGCCCGAGCAACTGAGCTATACATGTGGTTGTCTGTAGCCTAGAAATAAATTATATTACAGAGACTGACTCCAGGTGTAACAGATTATCGGTGGGAACAGATGTCCATTACACTCCATGTCCATTACAAATAGAGCATTTAATTTCCATCAGTTACATACAGAAATGAAATGTTAAGTTGCGGTACATGGCTTGTTACTCAGCTCACAAATGAGAGAGACTTTTGAGACTGTAAGTAGTCCTGGACTTACAACCATCTGTTTAGTGGCTGTTCAAAGTTACATTGACACTGAAAAAATTGACTTGCGACCGTTTTTCACACTTACAGCTTTGCAGCATCACGTGATTAAAATTGGGAGGCTTGGCACCTAGCTGATACCGTGTTACCTTGAAAATAAGACCCAACAGGAAAATAAGCCCCAGCATGATTTTTCAGGATGCTCATACCCCCATATAAGCCCACGTTAAGAGCGTCAGCCAGACAGATGCATTTAATATCTACCCTTATTTTCCCTGAAAATAAGACCTAACCAGAAAATAAACCCGAATGCGTCTTTTGGAGCAAAAAAATAATATAAGACCCAGTCTTATTTTCAGGGAAACATGGATATTTATGATGGTTGCAATATCTAGAAATCATGTGATCAACCCTTGTGACTTTCTGACAAGCAAAATTAATGGGGAAGCCAGGTTCACTTAACAATTGTGTTACTAACTTAACAATTGCAGTGACACCCCAAGAAAATAAAAATTAAGAGCTGGAAGCGACACCTACAACAACAGAAAAAGAAAGGAAGAGAGGAGAGGAGATGGGAGGAAGAGGAGGAACGGAAGATAGAGGTGAGGAGAGGAAGATGGAAGGGAGAATGAGAGAGTGCAGGAATGGGAAGAGGAAGAGAGGAGTAGGGGAGAAGAAAGGATAGATGGAAGGGAAAGGAGAGAGGAAGAAAGTAGAGAAGGGAGGGAGAAAAGAAGGGGAAAAGAAGATGGTGTCAAAACAGGCGAGGGATGGTAAACAAAGCAACCCAAATGATATAGTATAAATAAATGGAATGACAAATGTATAAGAACGACGAATGTAAAAAAGAATAATAACTATGTGAATGTATACCTTTAATTGTATATAGAAAACAAAAAATAAAACATTTTAAAAATAAACAATTGCAGTGATTCATTTAATAATGGTGGCAAGAAAAGTTGTAAAATCTTCCTTCTTCTGTTTTCCTCACGACGACAACCCTGTGCAGTATCAGCAATGAGAGAGAATCCTTGATACCAGGAAGAAATGCTCATTTTTGCATCTGGTATCTTGGTACTCGGGACTCTGCTTACAGATCTTTGGCAAAACTCACTTAACAACTTAACAACAGAACTTTTGGCCTCAACTGTCGTGATGGCCAAATGTGGCTTTTTCAGGCTCGTGCCTCGGTGTGCATTTTTTTCCAATGAGACAAACCGAGACAGAAAGATAATTTTATTACAATTTATCTGAATATTCAGACAAAAGGGATTCCCCTCATTCAAAGAGGGAACCCTGATTTTAGCTTACATCCCCTTTTATAGTTAACATAACAAAGAAGTCTGAAAGAGGAAAGTTGATTGGGCAGGATAATAGCATGCATGTTTATTAAAATGAGGTCTGAAGGTGCATAAATTGTAAGGAAAAAAGTTGTTTAATGTTCACAAGAGATAATAAGCCAGACCCCAATTTGTACTAACAAACTTTTCTTATCAGGAGCTAGTCTCCAGCTTGTTTATCAGTTTAGGAATGTGAAAAGTTAATAAATCTTGAGCATCACTTTAAAAGAAAGAATGTAAATCAGATTAAAATACAAGCTAGTTATGTTAAGTTAACAAATAACAAAACCCATGGTTATCTGCCCATCATCCTTGCAATTGATAAGTTAGTAGCCTGGTTGTTAAGTGAATCTGGCTTCTCCATTCCCCATTGACCTTGCTTGTCAGAAGGTCACAAAAAGGATCACATGACCTTGGGGCACAGCAGTGGTCCTAAATATGAACCAGTTGCCAAGCGTCTGAATATTGGCCACACGATCATGCGGATGCTGCAAAGGTTGCAACTGTGAAAAACGGTCGTAAGTCACATTTTTCAGTGCCGTTGTAACTTTGAATGGTTACTAATGAACTGTTGTAAGTCGAGAACTAGCTGTGGTCTTCTATGGAGTTTTGATTGTTAAGTTATTGTAGTCTTAAGTCTAGGCCTGATCGGACTTGATTTCACAACTGCTTTTACAACGGTCATAAAGGGGGGTTACCACAGTCACTAAACAAATCACATAGTTGGTAAGTGAATCTATCTACCTAAGTTAGGACTACCTAAATACAATGTTCAAGGTGGGCCATAAGGAAAGGGGAATAAAAAGTCAGTTGCATCCTGAGATTGTTTAAATGAGGTGCGCTAAACCTCAAGGTTTCTGTTTTCTTTATTTATGTCTCTCTCTATATATTTATTTATATAAATAGATTTATATGGCCACCCAATTCACGCAGTGACTTTTATCCTCTTTCCATTTTCCAGACTTCATAACCTTCTCCTTTCCCCTGAACTTCAACCTTAAGCCAAGCTTTGGGCAAGCCCAATGCCCCTAGATTGTGTTGTGTCTCTTATGTCGTATAATATATGTGGGTATGTGGGGTATATGCATAATTTATATATATATATATAGAGAGAGAGAGTGAGTTCAGATCAATGCCCCGTTGCTGGGTGGGCGTGGCCATGGTGGATGTGGCCTAGTCCCTCCTGCATCTTGGCGGGGTGGGGAGGGTGTTTCTGCCCTCCCTGAACCTTCGCCAGGCCCTGCCTTTACCTGGCATCCAAAACAGAGATTCCTGGGAGGGGCGGGGTGAGGTGGGCGGGGCCAACCAGCTGTGGGATTTGGGCATTTGCCGTTTGGATATATATGTGCCTATATATATAGGTTGAGTAGGACGCAAGATTCACATGTATACATTCGAACCAGACTATTGTTTCTGTGTCAGATAATATATGTGGGAATATATTTATTTATTTATTATTTATTTATCTTGTCATGTTTATGCAGTGTACATTGGAAGTGATGATGACCCTTTTGAGAGCTGTATGCCACGAGATTTCATTTTAATGCTTGCCGATTAGTGTACAGGTCTAAGTCAACTCGCTCTTTCTCCGTTTCTCAAGGGTTCTTGCGTAAAGAGCTCCCGTCCCATTGCACCGCTTCGTTCGGACAGCCTTTTTTTTTTTAAAGCCCCGATGCGGGCTAGAAACTTTTTTCATTTAATTTTTAAGAATCGTGTTTTGCCGGCCCCGCTTCCTAGGAGACCCCGAGCCTCGCGACCCCACCCGAGGACGATCCCTTCCCTCCCACACTTCTCCCAGATTCCAAACAGATTCTTTCTTTTCGCGGGGGATCCGCTCCTGCCGCGCTCACCCCTTCCGCGAAGGGAAAACGCCTTTTCTCGCTTTTCCCACGTCGCGAGAGGCGTCCATTCTTGGACCGACGCCTGGAAGTGGGAGTGGGGCGGGTGTTTTGCTTTGGAACCAGCCCTGTGGGGAAAAGGGAGGGGCTTGCCGGAGCCCCAGCCCCTCCCAGCCCCCAGCCTCCAGACAATGAGCTCCCGACCCACCGACTCTCCCCTCTCCCTCCCGCGCGCGTCCAGAGCCCCCCCCCGCTCCGCCTGCTTTGAGAAAGAGGAGTTGGGGGGGAAAGGGGGCTGAGCGTCTGGGTTGATCCCGCCCTCCCGGCCGGCCGTTCCCCGCTGCCCAGCGTCCGCCAGGCTGCTGAAGGGACGGACGGGCGGCGCGGGCGCGGGTGCTCCGGTCCGGACAGAAAGAAGGATCAGAGCTCAGGAAGGGGAGTCCTCGCGTGGGAATCCTCCTTACTCTCCTCGGTCCCTTTCTCTGGAGTCGCCGGCGAGGAGAAAAAGAAGGAGAAAAAAAGGGAGAGACGGGACTTTCCAGTGAATGGACTCGCCGAAGGAGCGGTAAGAGATGGGGGGAGTGGCGGGGCTGGCCGGCCGGGTCCTGCGGGAGGGGAAGGGTGAGTGGCGCGGGAGGGACGATGTAAGGAGTGGAGTGAGTGGAGTGAGTGGGTGGGGCAGGGATCTCCGACTCCGCAGCTCTCCCCCCCCCCCCCCCAGACGAGCAGGTCGGCTTGGAGAAGGGTTGATTTCCTCTGGTCCGGGCTTGGGTCTCTTCGGGGAGAGATTTGGGGCCATGGGGAGACGCACAGCGGGGCGAGTCTTGCAAGGGCTTAAGAGGGGGAGGGCGTGCTTCACTCCGGGGAGGGAGGAATTGCTACGAACAGCCCTTGGTTGCATAAACAGAGGCATATAGAATCAAAATCACTCCAAGTAGGAGTTACCGCTGTACAAAGCTTTAGTATAAGAACACACCTGGAATCCTGGATCCAGTTTTGGGGTCACCACGTTATCAAACACAGACAAAAAAGAGGTTGAGACTTTGGAAAAAGTGCCAGAGAAGAGCAACTAAGATGATTTAAAGGCCTGGAGACTAAAACGTATGAATGGTTGCAGGATTTGGGTTTGGCTAGTCTAGAGGAAAAGAAGGACTAGGGGTGACACGATAGCAGTATTCTAGTATTTGAGAGGTTGCCACAAAGAAGAAGGAGTCAACTTATTTTCCAAAGCACCAGAAGGCAGGAGAAGAAACAATGGATGGAAACTAATCAAGGAGAAAAGCAACCTGGAATTGAGGAGAAGCTTCCTAACAGGGAGGGACAACCAGTGGAACAGCTTTGCCTTCAGAAGTTGTAGGAGCTTCATCATTGGAGGTGTTTAAGAAGAGACTGGACAGTCACTTGTCTGAAATGGTATAGGGTTTCCTGCTTGAGCAGGGGGTTGGACTAGAACACCTCCAAGGTCCCTTCCAGCTCTGATTGAACTGGTAGGGCAAGGAGCTCAGAATTGAAGTGACCTGTTGGTGGGTGATTAACCAGCAGAATTAATCAGTTAGTTAACCAATTAACCAGTGGAATAGCTTGCCTCCAGAAGTTGTGGGTGCTTCATCACTGGAAGTTTCAAAAAGAGACTAGACACCTACCTGTCTGAAGTGGTACAGGGTCTCCTGCTTGAGTAGGGGGCTAGAAGACCTCCAAGATCCCCTCCAGCTCCATTCTGATTGATTGGTGTTAAGAAAAAGGAGTGAGCTGGAGATGTCAGCCCTGGTGGGATGGAGGTTGAGTCTTGAAGGCCTTGTTTGGTCTGCTTGGCAGAAAAAGAGTGCATTTCTTCCTGGGGCAGGAGAGGGGAGATTGAGCTGAGTGATGGGGACAGGAGAGGAGTTAGAGGACCACTCAAATGGGACAATGTGTGGATGTCTTTTTCATCAGGGATGCATCAGAAGAAGCCCAACAGAAGTTCAGGGGTAATAAAAGAATAACAGAGTTGGAAGGGACCTTGAAGGTCTTCTAGTCCAACCACCTGCGTAGGCAGGAAACCCTACACCACTTCAGACAAATGGCTATCCAACACCTTCTTAAACAGTTCCAGTGTTGGAGCATTCACAACTTCTAGAGGCAAGTTGTTCCACTGATTAATTGTTCTCACTGTCAGGAAATTTCTCTTTAGTTTTCAGTTGCTTCTCTCCTTGATTAGTTTCCACCCATTGCTTCTTGTCCTACCCTCAGGTGCTTTGGAGAATAGCTTGACTCCCTCTTCTTTGTGGCAGCCCCTGTGATATCGCAACACTGCTATCATGCCTCCCCTAGTCCTTCTTTTCATCAGACTAGACCTACCCCAATTCACAAATTAGGGTGTTGGCTCCTTGGCCACTTTTCTCTTCTGGTCCTAACTAGGCCTTTTCCACCAGTGTTCTCCAGATACCTTGGATCTCAGCTGTCATTTCCCCAGCCAAGGTTGGGAGGGGTGTGTGATGAAAATTGTGGTTCAGTATCTTTGAAGTCATCCAAGGAAGAGCTGTTCTAGCAGTTGTCCATCCAACCCTCAATTCATTAGGACTCTGAAATCGTCCAAGCACAAAACTAATATTATTATTTGGGGAAGGACTTGCTGGATTTCTTTGAGGAAGGAGGAAGAACTTGGAGATACATTTACCAGGTATGAGGATGTCCCAGAATTGTGGTGGGTCTCTTGAATGTCCAACCTGGAAGAGGACAAAGGAGGAGGAGACTGTAGCTGAGATGGGCAACGGATTGTGGTTAATCCTTAAAGTTAGTAAAGTGGAACAAATCATGGCTAGGACCAGATAAAAGAAGCAAACATACTTGGTGAGACGGTCCAAAAGCTAGCTTGATGGCCAAAGAGTGTTTAAGAGACTTAATGCTCTGCAGAGGGTCCCAGATTTACTTTCCATCGTCATCGGAAACAGCAAGAAAAGTTAGTGGCCAAGTTCACACATCTGCCAAAATGAAGCTGGACACACATCATTGTAAAAGGGTGAAGCTGGCCTTGTATAATGTGGATTCCAGTTTCCAGTGTTTCTTTTCTTGGCTGCGAGGATGAACTTTTTCACTTCAAGGGTGTATCCTGTCATCTTAGCTACAGAGGCTGCTTTCTGGAGCGGAAAGCATTAAGGCAGTCTGTTCTTGATTATAGGGTGTGCTGCATCTTTTGTTTCAGTACTATTTGCTGGAGTCGTGGAATGGTATGAAGTTGATTTTAATTTCCCGTGCATTTGGTACCATGACTGAGTTTCTATCATGGAAGCCACGTCCTTCTTAACAGAAGGGTTTTTGGGTGGTGGCAATGGGACATCTGGATTAATGGTAATAAAGAGGCCTTTTCACTAGTAGTCTGTTGTGGGGTTTAGTTATAGGGAATTGATCTCGCTGCCATTGTTATTTTGGCATGATTGCATTGTTTGTTTCGGTCTTCAAAGTTGGAAGAAAAAGTGGGATGGCAAATATTAAGACGAACCTGAACTGCTCTGTGCAAACTGAATTGTCACCGAGAGAGCTGCTTGGGTTCTCCCCCCCCCCCCCAACCTGGTGCCAATCCAGTAGCATCAGACTGTAACTCTGACCACTTGAATCAGCAGGTTGGTAATCCTATTGTCTGGAGATAAAAAGAGGTCATGGACGGATCCAGATTTTAGCCCCCACTCAGCATAGGAACTTGCTGGATGGGCTTTGAAGGGATTTCTGGGTTCACTGTATCTCCTACATTCATAATGAGGTTAAAATGTGGGGTGGGAAAACCTACAAAGATGATGAAGGATAAACACGCCATAAATCAGTCCTTTGGTTTGGGCTCAATGGAACCTTTGGAGTTGGCCTCTACAGTGAAGTCTTGATTGTTGAATTAAAATGTCGAAGTGGATGCATGTAAGATCTTATATGTGCTTTAAGTGCAATTCCTCCCTCCTTTCTTTCTTTCTGTCTGTTTGTCTGTCTTTCTTTCTTTCTTTTCTCTCCTGCTTTCTTTCTTTTCTTTCTCTTTCTCTTTTTCACTCTCTTTTCCTTTTCTTTCTTTTCTTTCTTTTCTCTCTTTTTTTCTTTTTCTTTCTCTCTCCTTTTTTGCTTTCTTTCTTTCTCTTTCTTGTTTAGTTTCTCTTTTTTCTTTCTTTCTTTCTCTTTTCAATCTCTCTCTTTTCTTTCTTCCTTTCTTCTTTCATTTCTTCTTTTCTCCCCCCTCTTGCCCCCTCCCCTTTCCTCCCTCCCTCTTTCTTTCCTTCCTTCCTTCCTTCCTTCCTTCCTTCCTTCCTTCCTTCCTTCCTTCCTTCCTTCCTTCCTTCCTTCCTTCCTTCCTTCCTTCCTCTTAAACATTCAGTGTCCAAAGTTGATTATTTCTGATCCCACATGGCCAATCTGCTTCCCTTCCCATGACCAAACCAGACCAACAGAAAGGAAAGAATTCCCTGGCTATGAATTTCATCGTTTTTTCTTTGCAGAGAGGGAAGAAATTGGACTGTGGATTGAAACAACGTGCAGGAAAGGAAAGGAAAGGAAACAATACATATCTTTTTTCCTTGACAAGGTTTATGCTCTGCCTAGAGGACTTTTTCTCATTTCATTTCAGCTCTGTAGCCTTTTGCTCCTCTTGATTGCATCTGTGTTTTATGATTCCTGTTGGGATAGAAGTGAATCTTCATATGTATGTCCAGCGCGGCTGGCCTGGAATCACCTCGTGGTTGATTAGAAAAACTGCTGCTTGATAAACTTACCTGACTGTTCCGCATTTGGTGATAAAGGAGTCCAATTGTTAACATCAGCAGTAAATAACGGCAACCAGCCTTATTGGTATCTCTGGAGCATGAAGGTTAAATGGGTGATTTACATGGGACGTGGGAATAAGCCCTGAGCTCTTTCCCACTCAAAGTGGTTTGGACTAAAAAAGGCTTATGGGTAAGACAGAGCTCATATGCTCTTGCTGGGTCACTGACTTGCCTTCTTATGTTCCTTATCAACAGAGAGAAGACTAAGGGTCTGTCTCCCAGAGAGTCCTTTGGGCTTGCACTTCACCATTCTATGCCAGAGATGGGAAACAATGAGCCCTTCATGACTTGTGGACTTCAACTCCCAGAATTCCTGAGACAAGCATGGTTGCCTCAGGAATTCTGGGAGTTGAAGTCCGCAGGTTATACAAGGGCCATCGTTCCCCACCCCTGTTCTATGCTTATACTTCCCCCATAAGAGAAGAAAGGGGCTGCGTTTTCCCAAAGGAAATTGGGAAGACCTGCCAAAGAAGTGTATTCATTTCATATCTGCAAAAATGCCTGGAAATAAGAAACATTTCTGCTAAAAGGAAAATCCGTTGAAGGGAGTCTTGAAAAGAAGAGTGTTTAAGGACCTCCTAAATCTTAAGAGTTGCAAAAACATGGGGCCATCACTGAGAAAACCCCGCAGAGTCCATAATATTGGTACAGTTCTGACCTAGGCTTCCCAAGAGCATGAAGCAAACTCCTGGTCCAGACAAAAACCCCTTTTATTAATTTATGGTGTATATTGCTCATTGACATCCAGTAAAGTCTTTCCAGGGAGGATTTACAGTCAGAGACCTTATCTGGCTTGGAGAGCTGCCAGGCTGATCTCTGCAAAACTTGACAAGGAGTCTCTGAGAGTCACGAATCAATTAAATGAACTGTCTCCTGCAAACTCCACTCCCCTTTCGCTTCTCTTTTATTTCCTCTGGGAGGGGCCATTCATCATCCACCTGTGGCCTTGCTCCCAAGTCGACCCCTGTTCTTTAGCTGTACCCTTCGTCTGGCAACTCTGTGCATGCGCACACTGGGAACAGGCTCCAGCTGTTCCTCTGCCTCACTGATGTCTGACTCTGAAGGCAGCTGACAACTGGCCTACGGCTCTGGCCCCCTTTCTACCTCCGATGCAGAGCCCTCATCAGCAGAGCCTTCCCCAGACTCCAGGACTGGCCCATGTTCCTCCCCAATCTCCTCACTGTCCGGATCTGCTGCCAGCTCTGCTGGTTGCTGGCAGGCCACAACAGGTACAATCCTAATTGCTGGCACTGGAGAAGGAGCCCTGAAGTTGATTTCTAATGCTCAGACAATATTGGAAGGCAATTCTTGTCACAGGGGGATGTTTTTCTGTTTCTGTGTTATGTATATAACTTGGAATCACACCAAGGAGAGAAAAATCAGGGCAGAGTTGGCTCCAATGTTCTCCTGGCATCAAGATGAGTCCATTCACCTTAAAAATCCTGACCAGAGATCTTTTTCTTGCCATTGGGGGTTAGGGTAACCTGGTCATCTGCGCATCCAACCTAGAAGGAAGGAGACATTTTCTGACAGTCAGAACAATTTATCAGTGGAATAGTTCATCTCCTGGAGTTGTGGGTGCTCCATCACTGGAGTTTCTCAAAAATAGGCTGGACAGTCATTTGAACGGGATGGTGTAAGGTTTCCTGCCTTGAGCTGGAGGTTGAACACTACAAGGCCTCTGAGGCAGCGGTGGGATTCAGCCTGTTCGGACCGGTTCGGGCGAACCGGTTCGCTCCGATGATCAGGTGGGTATGCCTGCCCCTGCACGTTACTTACCTGTTCTGACCCCCCAGCCTGTGAATAAACCAGAACACAGGCTTGGCTGTTTGCCACTGTTTAATTTACTGAGATAACGGATCCTTTGGCTGAGGGCCCAGGCAACTCACGTTCAAGAGAGTATCTCTGCAGCAACCCAGATAGTTCAAACGAACAGACACGGCTAGAATACACAGATAGATTTTCTTAACTACTAATTTGAACGGTTGTTTCCTGCAAATGTCCCCTCCCAACGCCTCACCTATAATCTCTCTTGGGAGGGGCCAATCCACAACCACTTGTGCTTAATCATCTTCTGTGAGTCTGCCTACAGAGTTGCTGCTTCCGTTTCTCAGCCCTTCTCAATCTAGCATCAGGGACAAACTCCCTTTGATCCTCCCCACTGCTCCATATCTCAGGCGCCTCCTGGTGACTAACCAGCCTCTCTGGTCCCTGCTATGAGTCTGAACCCTGCCCAGGGTCCTCCAGGGCAGACTCATATGGTTCCTCGCTATCCGAGTCCATCAGCAGCTCAACCGGATCCTGCTGGGCTACAACACTTACCTATATCCACTTAGCTGATTTGCACAGCAAAGCAGATTGCCGCGCCTCCGCTGTGTTACTCCCCAAGAAGTAACGTGGAAGGTAAGTTTTATTAAAACTGTGCACACATATGTAGCATGCATCAGGTGTGTGCATGTGTGGAGCATGCATGCGTGTGTGGAGCATGCGTGCGTGCAGCACATGATCACTGAACCGGTTGTTAAACCAGCAGGATCCCACCACTGCTCTGAGACCCCTTCCAGCCCCATGATTCTACCTTCTATGGGTTATGGTTTCTTTCCCCAATCTTGGTTGAATGGATAACAGCTGGATAAACTCAGTGGGAGGAAGTTTCTCCTTCACCTTCTACCTCCTTTATAAGCCACAAGATTGCTTAACATTCTCGGCACTTGCCTGACGTTCTCATATCCCAGACTTTCCTGCATGAGATTCCCTGAGAGATGTGGGGACATTTTTGGGGTCTCTTGTTCCCAAACATCCATCTTTATCTTATATTCTACAGAGGTTCTCATGGATGGGTGGTTCTCTGTGTTTGAGTTTGCTCATCGTGTTGTCTTCTTTACTTCTGGATCTTCTCCGTCTCCCTCTCCCTCCGACCATAAACTTTAAAGAGAAATAAATATGGCAATTTTTTCCCCCTGCCTTAGTAGTACATCCTGGCTGCTCCCTTTAGCCAGAATTCTTTCTGCTCCATGAGGCCCAGTTTCCTTTTCTAAATAGTCCAGCTGCACAGGGACCACCCATGCCGACCCCTGCTGACCTCCGTTGGTGACTTCCATAGTTCAGCTTGCACGAGGAAAATGTCTGTTGCATGCAAGTGTGGGCGGTGTGCAGGCCTGCAGAGATGTCAGGATTCCTGGGCCCGAAAGGTTTTTTTCCCCTTTGCAATGAATCGGTTCTTTTGCCAAAACAGCTGAGTTGCAGAGCAAGTTCTTTTCGTGACTGTGTTTTGTCTGCAAGGGACTCACGAGACCGAGATAAGGGCCATTAGCCTTAGGAGGCCATTTCTGAGGCTGCTTCCACCTCTAATCTCCCACATGAATTGAAAACATACTTGTTTTTTTTTTTAACCCTATCTGTATATCAATGCATTTGGGAGAGAATCAATTTTTCCTCCCTAACTTTGAGCCTTATGTGGCTATAGGCATTCTTTGGGGTCTTATTTCACTGCTACGTTGCGGTTTGCTGATTTATTTCCTTATGTCAATTTGTACGGCTTCCCCCATTGCAACAGGGACTCTGGGCAGCTAATACAGGGTTAAAAACTCAAATGCAATGAAACAACTGCTAAGTATACATCAGGGTAGCCAAGTCCTCATAAATAACGTATCCATCTTGCAGGCCCCATTAACATCCCAACTCCCCCAAGTTTGGGAAAACAGCCACATTTTTGAAGACTTTATGAAAAAGCCAGCAAGGTTGAAGCTAACTAGAGGCATGTGGGGTTCCAGAGAGCAGGCATCGACACAAATCAGATGACATTCTCTGATGAATGGGACCTGGAACATTCCTCTTTGATCTAACCCTACTGCACATGGGCCAGTCCTGGAGTCTCGGGAAGGCTCTGAGGAGGGCTCTGTGTCGGAAGCAGGAAGGGGGCCAGAGCTGTATGCCAGTTATCAGCTGCTTTCAGAGTCAGACATCAGTGAGGCAGACGAACAGCTGGAGCCTGTTTCCAGTGTGCGCATGCGCAGAGTTGCCAGACGAAGGGAACAGCTAAAGAACAGGGGTCGAACCTAGGGATTCTCTTCAAGTGTGGTTACTGATCCTGGTTTAGTGTGGCCTTTGACCCCAGCCCCTTCTGGAGCCTTGTGGGAAATTTAATATTCATTTACTTATTTAATAGATTTGTATGCTATCCACCTGTGACAAGGCCCTCTTTGAGATACCGAGGTAGAACATGTTTGAACCTTAGGTCAAAATCTTCATCTGATTTCTGGACTTGTCTGGACTTGTTACAAGCTTATCCCAAACTTGTTTCTTAAACTCAATCCAACAGGTTTTTTTTTGTTTGCTTGTTTGTTTTCAGTGGGGATTTTCTGGTGGAGCATCACGTTTGAACCTTAGATCAAAATCTTCCATCAACCTTAGTTCAAAATCCTTCCTGCTCTCCGAGTTTAGTTTTTTTGCTTGCACCAAGAATTCCACAGTTCAACCTGAGCTATACGTATTTTCTTCCGCTGGTAGAGATGTACTTTTCTGGCCCTTCTCTTTGATCCATTACTTGATTGGTGTCCAGGTAGTCCTTGACATATGACCGATTGCTAAAATGACTGTTCAGAGTTATGACGGATCCCTTCCCCACCCAGTTATGAACTGATTGCAAAGTTCTGACTGCATTTTGGGTGCTCAGAAACCAGACCACGTTTATGGCAGCTTACAGTAGCGTGGTCATAAGACCATGATTTATGAAGTTTTTGTAGAACATTGATGTTTATCATCATTATTTAACGACCTCATATTCCTTTGCGGGGTGGTGTCCGGGCAATTGAATGGAGCTAGCAGAGTGTTTAATGGCCGGATGCCCTTCCTGTCACCAATGCGGAGCTTTGTTCAACAGATATATTCTCATTGTTCCCAGAGAGAGAAAATACGTGCCTCTACCTAGGATCGAACTCACAAATGGATGTTTATGACCACTGAAAAAAGGTTGCAAAGTTAGTTTAGCCATGTGATGCCCCACGTACCACGGGTCCATAGGACCCGGCTTCATTACGATCGTAAATTGAGGACTGTCTGAACTAGATAACGAAGGAGGCATGGTTACAGCGTTACAAGCTCTCTCCTGTGGTTGGGTCTTGCTGAAAATGGGTGCAAACTACTTTGGGGTGAATTTGGTTCCTTTGTACAGATCCCTTCCACTGGGGATCAGCATGTAAACATGGCATTTCTGCTCTGCACTATAAAACAGAGTCCAAACTGAACAGAAACATGCAAAGATTCAACTGCGTGTCGAAGCTCACGCTGGCACCTTTGCTATGTTTTTAAAACTAGAAAAGCTAGGCCCTTGGGCAAAGCTACAGACGACATAACACAGGGGTTCCCAACCTCCGGTCCGTGGACCGATCCTGGGCCGCAGCCAGAAACCAAGTCATGCAAACAAGTGAAGACCCATCCATGCAGGCAGCACACAAAACCACGGCTCCTCCGGTCTGCGGGAAAAACTTTCTCCATGGAACCAGTCCCTGGTTGAGGCCATTGTCATAACAGGACCATGGCTTTTCTCAGCTAGCATTTTATCCCTGCCTTTGAAACAGATTATTCCATCGTCCCTCCAAAGGAGCTGTGTGAATACACCAACTATGGTTTGTTAAACCTGGCTTAGTGAAAATCCTGCTGATTATAGTCTATTTAGCTCACAAAGACTATGCAAATCGTGGCTTGCTGCAGTGGTGACCAACACAGAGAGCAGAGCAGAGGTGGTATTCAGCAGGTTCCGACCAGTTCTGGATGGAAATTTTGAGTAGTTTGGAGAACCAGTAAATACCACCTCTGGCTGGCCCCGCCCCCATCTATTCTCTGCCTCCCGAGTCCCAGCTGATCGGGAGGGAATGGAGATTTTACAGTATCCTTGCCCGGCCATGCCGACCAAGCCACATCCACAGAACTGGTCGTGAAATAATTTGAATCCCACCACTGGAGCAGAGGTGGTATTCAACCGGTTTGGACCGGTTCACTGCGAACCGGTAGCAGAAATTGAGGGCGGGAACCCGCTCTGATTCTATGCCATCCTATTTAGGCACGTTTTTGAGGCTGGGCACATGTGCGGAAGACGTCCGTGCGAGCAAAGCATATGCGCGTAAGGCCTGGCACATGTGTGAAAGTGGCATGTGCTCCTGCTTAGCAGCCGTGCGTGTGCAAAGTGTGCATGCGCAGGGGGAGGGGCGAACCAGTGGTAACAAAATGTAAAGCTCACCGCTGGCAGGGATGGTTTTCGCTCCCAATTAATCTTGTTTTTCAAACCAATAAAAGTCAAGGCTATTGTTTGCATTGGAAACAGAAAAAAAACCCTCTTAGGTATTAATCATTCAATTAATCTCACTGCATAAAAGTTCAGGTGGATAAAGCAAGCTTTGGGTTTTTTTTTGAAAGAAACAATTCTTGTCACTTAAAAAATGGGCATGCCTGCTCTCCTCTTTCTACGAGACACGTGTCATCTTTTAAAACAGACGTGCTTCTAGTTATTTTTATGGGGACAGAAAAAATATATATATCAAGCTGTCTCTTTTTAATAGGTATCTTTTAAGTAGGTGAAAAGATTTTTTTTTTTAAAAAAAAAACCTGGCACGATTGCCTGGATTTGACTTGTGACTAACCTCATAAAAGCATTTTAATACAATACAATACAATATAATATAATAGCAGAGTTGGAAGGGACCTTGGAGGTCTTCTAGTCCAACCCCCTGCCTAGGCAGGAAACCCTATACCATTCTAGACAAATGGCTATCCAACATCTTCTTAAAGATTTCCAGTGTTGGGGCATTCACGACTTCTGGAGGCAAGCTGTTCCGCAGATTAATTGTTCTAACTGTCAGGAAATTTCTCCTCAGTTCTAAGTTGTTTCTCTCCTTGATTAGTTTCCACCCATAGCTTCTTGTCCGTCCCTCAGGTGCTTTGGAGAATAGTTTGACTCCCTCTTTGTGGCAACCCCTGAGATATTGGAACACTGCTATCATGTTCCCCCTAGTCCTTCTTTCTATTAAACTAGACATACCCAGTTCCTGCAACCGTTCCTCATATGTTTTAGTCTCTAGTCCCCTAATCATCTTTGTTGCTCTTCTCTGCACTCTTTCTAGAGTCTTCACATCTTTTCTACATCGTGGCGACCAAAACTGAATGTATTTTGCAAGTGTAGCACTCTCCATGTGAAACGCTGTGTTTGTGGGATAATTTTCACAGCTTTCCCTCATTTGGTGGGGTGTGTGAGTGTGTGCCACACCTCGTAGGAAGCACCACATATTTTGCCTGCTAACAAAGCATTCTGATTTCTGGGTGGTTGAACAAAAGAGAGCTTGTCCTACCGAAGGCTGAGAAACGCTCCCTTTTGCAATTCTCCCTTAGCATTAATACTGGCAAAGACTTATTTATTTTTCCCTTGTTGACCTAACCCTAACACAGCAAATAGGAGAATTTATGGCTGATCCTTGTCCTTTTGCTTGGCTAAATATGCAGTGGGTGTCAAATATGCTTGTGCTTATGGAATGTTAGGTCAGCAACAAGGCCTTTCTTAACCGAGCAATCAATCCACTGGGCTAGAAATGGGAAGACCCTGTGTTTGAATCCCTCCTTTGGCACAAAGGCAGTAGGGCAGAGGTGTCAAACACGTGATGTATCATGACTTTCCCCTACCCCCTTTGTTAAACTGGGAGGTGGGCGTGGCCAGTGCGTGACGCATCTGGCCCGCGGCCATGAATTTGACACCCCTGCAGTTGGGTGAACCTTGGCCCAGCCACTTTCGCTTAGCCTCAGGAATGTGGCAATGGCAAACCACTTCTAAAAAAACTTGCCAAGAAAACTTGTCCAGGTAGCCTCCAAGATTCGGACAGCATTGAACGGAAGAAAAACCAAACATACCTGAGGTACAATTTAGTGGAGATTCTCAGTCATCCAAGTCTTGGTTGTCCCAAAGGTGCTTTTTTCAAGAGGCAACAGGACTTTCTTGGGTTGTTTTTTTTGATGATGTTTCACTTCTCATCCAAGAAGCTTCTTCAGCTCTGTCTGGATGGTAGGGAATGGAAGGATCCTTCCATTCTCCACCATCCAGTCAGAGCTGAAGAAGCTTCTTGGATGAGAAGCGAAATGTCTTCAAATTTAAAAAAAGCGACAACTAAGTCCAGTTGCCTCTTAAAAAAAGCACCTTTGGGACAGCCGAGGTGGCGCAGTGGTTAGGCTGCAGTACTGCAGGCCACTTCAGCTGACTGCTATCTGCAGTTCAGCAGTTCAAATCTCACCGGCTCAAGGTTGACTCAGCCTTCCATCCTTCCGAGGTGGGTGAAATGAGGACCCGGATTGTTGTTGGGGGCAATATGCTGACTCTGTAAACCGCTTAGAGAGGGCTGAAAGCCCTATGAAGCGGTATATAAGTCGAACTGCTATTGCTATTGCTACTGCTAACCTGGTAGAGCAATTGCACGCAGGTCCTTCTTGATTGACAACTTGGATGAGAAGCAAAACGTCTTCAAAGAAAAAAACAAGAAAGCCCAGTTGCCTCCTGAAAAAGCAGCGGGGCAACCGTGACCTGGATGATTGAGAATCTCCATAGGCATTTAGCAATGCTTCCACAAGAGACTTTCATGCTACCATCATTTCCAGTTCCCTGGTTGTGATTCTGATCGCCAATGAATCCGATTCTGGTAATAGCAATAGCACTTAGACTTATATATATCGCTTCACAGTGCTTTATAGCCATCTCTAAGTGGCTTACAGAGTCCACATGTTGCCCCCAACAATCTGGGTCCTCATTTTACCCACTTTGGAAGGATGAAAGGCTGAGTCAACCTTGAGCCTGGTGAGAGTCGATCTACCAAATTGCTGGCAGCCAGCAGAAGTAGCCTGCAGTACTGCACTCTAACCACTGCACCACCACGGCTTTTATGGTGTACATGATAACGATCAAAGCTGTTTTGATTGTTTTGGGTTATGGTATGTCCAAGCAGAGTTGAAATTCTCTGGAGTTCATTTGCTATAGACTGCTTGGAATGGTCTGTTCTAGGATGATTGGTTTGAGTCTTCCCTCTGCCTCCCCTCCCAACCCCTCATTTCAATGACAGCAAATGCCCAATAATGGAAACTCCCTGGCTGTCGAAGGGTTTGGGGGTCGAGGGCTCACCTCTTGCCCCCTTCCTTTACAGGCTGCCTTTTGTGCTTTACTCTTAGCTCATAGTAAGAGTTGCCTAGCTTTTCAAAAAACAAAGAATTGAATCAAGAGTTTCCAGTGTTTTCTTGGTTTGGCTGAATAAAAGAAAAGAGGAGGAACACGTAAGCTACAAACTATGCATTTAGGACTGCATGTGAATGAAATTGCAAGGAGAAAGTTTTTTAAAAAAAACAGGTTCTGCATCAGATGAATTTCTGTTGGACAATGTTGAGAACTGCTAATATCGAAGACAACCTGTCCCCTTTTCCTATTTAAGGAGATTTAAAATCAAGGAGATTTTAATCAAACGAAATTCAAGGCTCCATCTATCAGTGCCGTAAGACCTTTCATTCCATATCTTGTTTAAAAATTAATTTTAATTAACTTTCAGGCAGTTCGGGAATATAGGGATTAAAAGAGTGTGTACGTTAATTGGACAGTTGACACCGAGAAGCAATTAACTTAATCCATTGATTAACTCAGGGAAACCGGGAAGGATTAGCCAACTTGAGTTGTATCTTCAGTGGATGAATCTGACCCCCTTTGAAGCTGCCGGAGAAAATTAGCTGAGCAGAAATTTGCTCTCAGGAATAAGAAATTAATTCAAAAATATGGGTGAACATGAAGTAAACTGGGCAATTCTTTTTGCTTAGTGTTCAAATGAGTTTCCTTTGGTTCAAGAGGCTGGATGAGAATGTATAATTGCAGGATTATACGGGTGGGATTTGTGTAAATGCGAGCGTGTAATTAAACTAGTCACCCCTTCCCATTTCTTGAAATATTTACGATATGGCCTTGATGTATGCTGAAATGGCTATAGAATCAGGATAGATACCGTGTTTTCCCAAAAATAGGACAGGGTCTTATTTTCTTTTGATGCCCAAAAATGTGTTTGGCCTTATTTTCGGGGAGATCTTATTATTTTTGAGGTGCAGGAGGTGGCGAGTGTGGTCACCTCACGGCTGCTGCTGTGTTGCAATAATTTCAGGGAGGGCTTATTTTGGGGGGAGGTCTTATTTTAGCGCATGCACTCAAAAGCCTGATTGGGCTTATTATCCAGGGAGGTCTTATTTTCGGGAAAACAGGGTATGAAATAACATTATTGAATGGCACACTAGGCTATTTTGCAAAATTGAGGGAATGAGTGAACGAACGAACAAAGAAACGAATGAATGAATGAATGAACAAACACCGCAGAAATGAACACAACTCATCATTCTACAAAATACGTATTTCGTGATCAGGATCTTTAGAGAAGACAAGAGTGCAGTGGGTGTTGGTAGTGGTCTATGAATACATTACTGGGACATCTTGATTGATTGATTGGTTGCTTGTGATCTTGTTAGTGCACTTGAGTGGGCAGTTGCCATAGAAAGCTCATCCTAGATGAGCTAATTAATTCCTTGCCAGGTGAGGCTTCCCTTTCCTGGGGGGCTGGGAGGAGGGTTGACTGGTTGTGCTGATTCCCTGCAGCTAGGGTCACCACGATACCCAAAAGATGCCGAGGCTTGAGAAAGCCTGCAAAGAAGAGCAGCAGATGTTTAGAGGACTGGAGACTGTGACATAATGAACGGTTGAAGGTTTAGGTTTAGGTTTTAGGTTTTATTAGCATTTGTATGCCGCCCACTCCCTAGAGACTCTGGGCGGCTTACAGATAAAAACGGGGGTGGGGGGGAAACATATAAAAATTAAAAAGAGCAGACATTAAAATTTCACAACATACATACAGCTTAGAGTGGGGCTGGATAAAATCAACAGCCCCAGGCCTGCCGGAACAGCCAGGTCTTAATCGCTTTGCGGAAGGCCGGAAGAGTAGTAAGGGCCCGGATCTCCACGGGGAGATCGTTCCATAGGGCCGGAGCAGCTACAGAGAAGGCCCTCCCCTGGGGAGTCGCCAGCCGACATTGACCGGCAGATGGAATCCGGAGGAGGCCTAGTCTGTGTGATCTTATTGGTCTCTGGGAGGTAAATGGTAAATGGAAGGAACTCGGTATGTCTAGTTTAACTAAGAGAAGGACTAGGGGCGACATAGAATGGAATAGAATTCTTTATTGGCCAAGTGTGATTGGACACACAAAAGGAATTTGTCTTTGGTGCATAAACTCAGTGTACATAATAGATATAAATCATGATAATTATCATGATTTTATCATGATAAACCATGAACACAGTCATCATAGATATATTCATTGTGAATCATGAGATACAACCCTTAGTGATAGTCACAGGACACCAAATCAGCAGCCAAGATCATACTAGGAAACTAAATAAAACAATGTAAAACATAGAGTTACAAGAAACAAGGTTATAGTCATAAGTAGAAAAGGAGATAGGTAATAGGAAGGATGAGAAGAAGAATAGTAATACAGTAAATCGTTTGACAGAGGGATGCGGTGGTTCAGTGGCCAAGATGCTGAGCTTGTTGATCAGAAAGGTTGGCAGTTTGGCAGTTCGAATCCCTAGTGCCGCATAATGGAGTGAGTTCCCGTTACTTGTCCCAGCTTCTGCCAACCTAGCAGTTCGAAAGCATGTAAAAAAGCAGGTAGAAAAATAGGGACCACCTTTGGTGGGAAGGTAACAGCGTTCCGTGCGCCTTCGACGTTTAGTTATGCTGGCCATTTGACCATGGAGACGTCTTTGGACAGTGCTGACTCTTCGGCTTTGAAACAGAGATGAGCACCACCCCCTAGAGTCAGGAACGACTAGCACATATGTGTGAGGGGAACCTTTACTTTTAACAAAGAGTATTGAGCTCTGTCCCAAGGAGAGGCAGGCCTTTGCAACGTATTTACTGTGGCAACAGTCATCAGACCAGGTTTGAATAATCTGCATAAATTGTTCCAGTACTACTAGACTAGATGATGACAAGAGTATTTTTGGGCTGTGGAAGTCGTGCGTGTTGACCCGCTGAGATTTGTACCGAGCCTCCCAAGGTTGCCTGCCATTGCCTGCCTGCTGTGTCTTGGAAGGAGTTCTCCTAAGTTGTCATTTTTAAAAAATGGATGGGATATTTGGCTGACATTTTTTTGTCTTTGGAAGCAAACTGAGTTTCTCCAACAGTGGAATGGTTAAGGCCTGGCGCCAGTTCTCTAGCCGAGGGCTTCTCAGATCTCAGTAACTTTTAAGATGCGTAGACTTCAACTCCCAGAATTATCCAGCCAGCATGATTGGTTGAGGAATTCTGGGAGTTGAAGTCCACACATCGTAAGGTTGTTGAGGATGGGAGAAACCCTGAGCTAGCTTTCTGTCTGATCAATTGGATGATGTCCGTAAGTTGGCAGTCTCTCCCTCGGACAGCTCCTTGATCCTTCATTGGCTTCTTTTGCAAACAGGAATCTAATTGGTTGGATAGGTGCAGTCTTCTGGTATTTAGCGATTGGCCTTTTGAAGGAGCCTCTCAGGAAGTTTGTAACTGGTGAGAGTATTGATCTGGAGCTGAATGAGCTCTAAACTTCCCCCTTCCTGAAGACATCTGCTGAAGGAGATGGAGAAAGCAATTGCATTCTTCTCAACTTTGCTATCCCACACCCTTTGCCGGGTGGGAGATGAGCACATCTCTCCCAGCTCTTGAGAAATTTCCTAGCTCCCAGAGCAGAGGTTGACAACACTCAAAGAGCCACAAAGGGGCTAACCAGAAGCTGACCAGAAGTCAGGTTCCCCATAGAGTGTCCTCCTAGCACAGCGTCCTTTTTCCTCTACCTGACCAGAAGTCCAGTTCCCCATAGAGTGTCCTCCTAGCACGGGTCCTTTTTCCTCTACCTGTCCTAACCAAAAGCCCTATCAATTGAGGAGCTGACTGACAACAGGGAGCCGCAGCAGAGGGATGAAAGAGCCACATGCAGCTCAAGAGCCGCAGGTTGCTGTCCCCTGTCCTAGAGAATGGGCCAAATCCATTTCACCGAAAATATATCAGTGTTGTCACATAGCTCAAGTACATGGGAAGATGCTGGAACTCAGTTCTCGGGAAATCTTGAGAAATGTAAGATCCTAAACTTGAAGTAAAATTTCTTGAGTTAAATGGCTTAGGATTGGAAAACGTTTGCTTCAAACACTGGATTTCTGTTGCTTATCAGAATACAGATAATCCTTGATTTATGAGCACAATTGAGCTCCAGATTTCTGTTGCTAAGCAAGACAGTTGTTAAGTGAGTATTGCCTCAATTTGCGACCTTCATTACTACAGCTGTTGAGTGAATCACTGCAGTTGTTAAGTTAGTAACATGGTTGCTAAGGGAATCTCGTTTCCCCATCGACTTTGCTTGTCGGAAGGTCGCAAAACGGGAACCCATGGCTCCCTGGGACACTGCAACCGTCATAAATGTGAGTCAGTTGTCAAGCATCTGAATGTAAATCATATGACCATGGGGATGCTGCAACGGTCATAAGAGTGAAAAATGGTCGTAAATTACTTTTTTCAGTGCTGTTGTAACAGTCACTAAGCGAACTGTTGTAAGCCGAGGACTACCTATATTATGCAGTTCACATCAATCTGGGCATGTACAGGTAGTCCTTGATTTATGACCACACAACTGAGCCCAAAACTTATCTTGTTAAGTGAGACATTGATTAGGTCACTCAATGAAGAATTGTAAGTTGGGGACAAGCTGTAGCAAATACCAGAAAAGACAGAGTGAAAGAAAGATTTCCACTTATTTTTAGAAAGAGTGGTCCCCACCTATAATTTGCTTCAGCCCCTGTCCATTAGTATTTCTCAAAATATTACTGGAAGAATATTCTTGCATCCAGAAAATATAGTTGCCTTCCCAGTAGATTTAGGCTCTTTGCTGGCGTGAGTCATCTATGAAATCTTGCATTAATCTTGCAATTTTTCCACTTGACTTGATCAAAATTAAACTCTTTGTGGCCAACAATAGAACTTCCTACTGTTTTAGGTGAAGAATTGCCGTATTTTTCAGAGTATAAGATGCACCTTTCCCCACCAAAAAAGGGGGTGAAAATCTGGGTGCGTCTTATACTGAATAAAGGATTTTTGGACTCCTGAAACCCTGCCCCCTTCGCAAAAATGGATGTGCGGAGTGTTTGGGTGGCCCGCAAATTGCTCCTGGGGACTGGGGAGGGCAAAAATGAGCGAAAAACGGCTCATTTTTTCGCTCATTTTTGCCCCCCTCCCAGTCCCCAGGAGCACTCTACAAGCCTCCTAAAGGCTATGCATGCCCTTTTGGGGGGCAAGAAATGGGCCATTTTTTTGCTAATTTTTGCCCCCCGCAGCCCCCAGGAGCACTTTACAGGCCTCTCAAACTCTACATGGGGCAGCCCTTGAAGAGTATTCGGAGACTTCAACTCGTCCAGAATGCAGCCGCGTGAGCGATTGTGGGTGCACCTCGGTACACCCACGTTACACCTATCCTCCGCGAGCTGCACTGGTTACCGATCGGTCTCCGGATACGCTTCAAAGTGCTAGTCGTAACTTATAAAGCCCTTCATGGTATTGGACCTGGGTACTTGAGAGACCGCCTGCTGCCAATTACCTCCCAAAGACCCGTTAGATCACACAGGGTCGGCATCCTCCGGGTTCCGTCCACCAGCCAATGCCACCTGGCTACCACCCAGGGGAGGGCCTTCTCTGTGGCAGCTCCGGCCCTTTGGAACGAACTCCCCGTGGAGATTCGGACCCTCACCTCTCTCCAGGCCTTCCGGAAAGCCGTCAAAACCTGGCTGTGCCGGCAGGCTTGAGGTTGATGAGTTCCCCTCCCCTCTCAACCTGTGTGGCTGTATGATTCTTGTTTATTTTAATCACGTGTATTGTGTTTCATGTTCCCCTTTCTCCCCTTTGAATTGTTCACCGCCCTGAGTCCCTCCCGGAGAAGGGCGGCATACAAATAAACTAAATCTGAAAATCTGAAATCTCTGCATGCCCCGTTTTTCACAAAAATATGAGGCATGCAGAGAGTTTGGGAAGTCTGCAGAGCGCTTTTTTTTTTATTTAAAAAAATTACCTCTTCAAAATCTTGGTGTGTCTTATACTCCGAAAAATATGGGTAGTCATTGCTGGTCACTGCAGAAGATCTGTTGATGCGGGACTTCTCTCTGACTGAAAAATGGGGCCCATTCCATCCTAATGGTTGTGTTTCTTCTGTCTTCCTACAGAACATGGCCAGTGTCTCCTCCTTTGGCAAGTATACCCATGCCATCGTCCGCTGCATTCCTTCCTCTTTTGCCACAGCGGAGACCACAGCGGATGGATCTGACAGTGGGGCTGATCCGGTGGACCTAGCCAAGGCTCACCGACAATACGGGGTCTATACTGGCATACTGCGCCAAAAGCTAGGGCTGCAAGTCATTGAACTGGCGGCAGACGAGGGCTTCCCCTATGCCACACTGGTGGGGGATCTGGCAGTCATCCAGGGGGATACCGTGCTCCTCACTCGGCCATGGATGCCCACGCGGCGAGACGAGGTAACATTTATACATGGCTAATGTGAAATTTAAATCTGTAAAGGATGCTGGTTCTCTTGCAAATACATTACTTTTCTTTGAGAATGCATCTGCACAGCAGCTTGGAGGCCGCTGTGAAGTGTTATTAGCAGCCAGACAAAAGGTCTTGTACCAATTTGGTTGGGAGTATAAATTTTTCACTTAGGTTTATGAAGCAGGCGTTCGGTTAACTCTTGCCCGTGGAGTGTTTCATTTTTTTTGGTATATAATTTGTATTAAGGATTTGGATTGCAGTAGTAAAAACTGATACAAACTAAATTTAAATGAAGAGAAGAGATTAGAAAGAAGAAAGAGGGCAAGAAAGAAGGAATATAATGAAATAGAATAGAATAGAATTAATTCTTTATTGGCCAAGTGTGATTGGACACACAAGGAATTTGTCTTCAGTGCATAAGCTCTCACTGTACATAAAAGCTATAAGTGATAAATCATGATCATAGTCAACATAAAACTACATTCATCATGAATCATAAGATACAACACTTAGTGATAGTCACAGGATACTAAATAAGCAATCAACATAAATCATACTAAGAAACTAAATAAAACAATATAAATCCTAAAGATATAAGCAACAAAGTTATAGTCATAAGTAAAAAAGGAGATTGCTAATAGTTTGACAGTGTTGTGGGAATTAGTTGTTTAGCAGAGTGATGGCATTCAGGAAAAAAACTGTCCTTGTGTCTAGTTGTTCTGGTGTGCAGTGTCCTATAACGTCGTTTTAAGTATAAAAGTTGAAACAATTTATGTCTAGGATGTGAAGGGTCTGTAGATATTTTCACAGCCCCCTTTTTGACTCGTGCAGTATACAGGTCCTCAATGGAAGGCAGGTTGGTAGCAATATATAATATATCTTGAATACATATTAAAAATATATGAAGAAGTGACTTTCAGTCTCTATTACAGGTACAGAATTTTTAGTAATGCTTCACTTTCATTAGAAATAAGATTTCATGGTTAAGTTTGTAAACTCTTCATAAAGCTCGTAAACTCTTCCTAAAGTTAGAAACAGTTATCTCTTCATCTCACACTCCATACTTTTTCTATAAGCATAAAAGATAAACTTTTAAAGTATTTAAAGTATAATTAAATTTACTTCTTTCAATTATTTTAACCTTGATCAAATAAACCAACTTTATACTCTTTCCTTTTCCTTCTAACAATTTTAACCTTTAGCTGATGCAGATATTGTCGTAGAAACCAGCAGAGTTTTGTTCTTGAAAAACCTTACAGCTGGATAATTCGTGGTTGCTAAATTTAGGAACACAGGGGAAAAATGTGTCAGCAAAACTAAGACCTTATTTAACCTATTAAATTATCCCAACTTTTTTTATCAGTAGCAAACTTTGTTTTCTTTAAAAATATATCAAAGTAAGCAAACGCTAGTAAAGGAACTGCTGTGCATATTTTGCAACGTTGCCTTTACTGATGTTGCCTTTTTAATATTTCCCCTAGGAAATTGTGATCACATCCATCCAATGCATTTTGTGATATTTTTTTTCATCTCAGGAGAGATTGGAGATAGGCACCTCTGACTTAATTGTTTCTCAGTTCGCCTCCATTGTGAGCAAATGTAGCTATACTCGGGCTTACCTTGTTGTGAAAAGAACCATCACACCTGGTTAAGACTCTTTCATGAGTTTTCCTTGACCCTGTAGTTTAAGGGATCATATAAGACAAGTTGTATATAGAAAATGTCTTGCAGGTCCTCAACGGTGCATATAGTGAACTCATGTACAGTGTGAATTGTGTTACTGGTGTTACTAGCAAAGTAAAGGTAAAGGTTCCCCTCGCACATATGTGCTAGTCTTTCCCGACTCTAGGGGGTGGTGCTCATCTCCATTTCAAAGCCAAAGAGTCAGCGCTGTCTGAAGACGTCTCCATGGTCATGTGGACAGCATGACTAAGTGGCTAAGGCACATGGAACGCTGTTAACTTCTCACCAAAGGTGGTTCCTAATTTTCTACTTGCATTTTTACATGCTTTTGAACCGCTAGGTTGGCAGAAGCTGGGACAAGTAACAGGAACTCACTCCGTTATGCGCCACTGGGGATTTGAACCACCAAACTGCCAACCTTCCTGATCGACTAGCTGACCCCCTAAACCACTGCGTCTCTGTTACTACCAAAATGATCCCTACTAGGCTGAGACAAGTTTTACTACTGTAGTAACTTACAGTAGTTATGCACATTCCCACATGACACAGAAAAACAACACTGGGATGGTATAAGGCTCCTGCCTTGAGCATGGGATTGGACTAGAACGGGAGTCCCCATCCCTTCCGGACCTCCGGGACCACAAATTCATAATTTTAAATCCCATGGACCACTAAAATGATCTAATGACTGGCTGGGTGGACGTGGCTAAGTGGCCATGTGACTGGATGGGCGTGGTCAACTTGATGTCAACTCATGTTGAAGGGCGCCTGGCCTGCCTCTACTTACCCCTCCCCTTCCAGCCACTCCTTGCCTGCTCACTCGGGCTCCTTAGGGCCTCAATAGGAAGCAGTTGTTGGAAATAAGCAGTCACCCTGAGAAAGAGTTGGCAAAACAGCTCAGTTCAAATTGGATCGGACCAAGAAGGAGGCTCAGCAGAAGCACTCACTGAGGACTACGAGCATAGGCTTTCCAAGCAGAGGGAAGACTTGTGAAAGTGTGCAAGGCCAGGTATTGGCTCCTGGAAGCTCACTGGGCTGAGATGGTCAGCTAGTTCCAAGCCATGATGCAGTCCCACTGGAACAAAGCCCTCCAGCTCTTCGCCACCAGCAGTGCTTCCCTCCAGCCTTCGCCCAAAGCCCTACACCAGGAGGCTGAAGCAGATCCCAAGATGGAATTTCTGCCCCTCTCCGACCCGCACAAAAATACCCTGAAGGGAGAGACTCTCTGCAACAACACAAGCGTTCATTGCACGTATCTAGCCCAGGGGCCGTAGTTTGAGGACTCCTGATTTAGTGCAATAGAAAAAATGCAAGTAATTTTTCTGCAGACCACCAAAATTTTCCCGCGGACCACCAGTTGATGACCACTGAACTAGAAGACCTTCAAGGTCCCTTTCAGCCCTATGATTCTATGGTTTAATCTACTCCAAGGATATTAGCAAGAATTGTTGGTGTGTATGTGTGTGTTGTGTGTGTGTTACCAACCAGTGTAACCACCGATAATTTTATCTACTAGTTTGGCCTTGGAGAAGTGTAGGCTGGAAATCTGGAGAGAACCACCCTGGAGAAGGTTGAACTAGCTGGCGATGTCAGAAGGAGGTCCCATCTGTTCTGCTGGAGGAGGATCTGGGATTAATTGCACCCTTTTGTTTCTGCAATGCAGTTTGGTTGCCTTGGCAATTGGGATCCTGTCTCGCCTTCCATTCCCGGCCCATCCTCCTCCTCCTTCTCCTCCAGTGCCGCTTATAGGTGTCTGCGGATGCCCAACCCACCAAGATTACATTTCACAAGTTCCATGTCATCCTTGTCTCTTAAAGCTGAGGGCCACAGCGGAGTGGGTTTGGTCTGAAAGGAAAGGGAATTTCTTTTTACAGATACATAATGGGAAACCTTAATACCACCTTCTCCTTCCGTGGAAGCTCCGTGTGAAGAGCTCTGAGACGGGTACCACTTCATACGAGAAACGTGATGCTTGTAAACACTCTGCTTCCTTTTGTTCTCTAAATGGCTTTTCAGGTTGAACAGCCCTAACCAGGCACGGAATAAAATGCCCTTCTCTGTCAGCAAGAAGTATTTCTTGAAAATGCTTCAGAATCTCATGTCAAAATGTCAAAATAGCCCAGTAAGCACATTTTAGAAAAAAATTAACAGTTGCCAATCCATCCAACCATCTGTTTTCCTGTCAATCCATCCATCCCTCTATCTCAGTGATTCTCAACTTTAGCCACTTTTAAGATATTTGAATAGGGGACATGGTGGCTCAGTGGCTAAGATGTTAAGCTTGTTGATCAGAAAGGTCGGCAGTTTGGCAGTTCGAATCCCTAGTGCCGCGTAACGGAGTGAGCTCCCGTTACTTGTCCCAGCATCTGCCAACCTAGCAGTTTGAAAGCATGTAAAAAAGCAAGTAGAAAAATAGGAACCACCTTTGGTGGGAAGGTAACAGTGTTCTGTGCGCCTTTGGTGTTTAGTCATGCCGTCCATATGACCACGGAGACGTGTAGATTTTTTGCCCCAAAAAATCTTCTGGTTTCTGGCGCATGCATGCACACCGGCCACCTGGTCTTCCATTTTTCTGGCATGCATGCATGCATTCCCAAAGACCAGCTGGCCGATGTGCATGTGCATGCCAGAAATGGAAGATCATCTTCCCGACATGCGCATATGCACCGGATGTTTGCTCTTCCAGTTTTCGGCACACATTTGCTTCTGTTTTGGTACTTGTTGCCGAAAAAATTCGCCAATACTGGGCTATACTATAAAAGAGCCACTTATGGAAGCAAGTGGTGATTTTCTGCCCTGCCCTAGCTAGGCTTCATCCCCTCTCCCCCCACCACCACTATCCCTACCCTAATGCTTCTGTTACATTTCAAGAAAGAAAAATGGGATACTTGGTTGGCTTCTTCCTTGGATATTTTGATTTGCTTTATTATTTCATGTGCTATTTCTGTAGCTGCCCATCTCAACCAATGGCTGTGGTCGGCTTATGGTTCCAAACCCATAAAAACAATTTGAAAACCACAAGGACATTTAAAACAATGAAAAACATCCGAAATAATGCAAGCAGCCAAGAGAATTAAACTAGCCTAGGGTAAAGCCAAGAAATGGGACTCAGCTACCCAGCCAAGTTTTTTTTGTTTTAAAGCTTTGCGAAAGGCCAGCAGGGTTGAGGATTTGCAGCCTCTTCCTTTTCCACTTTGGTTTAAGATTCACTTAAATCGTTATGCAACCTTAAAAGCAGCGATACGCCAAGAGGAATGCCAGCTGCTGGATCAGTGCCCATAAAAATTGTGTAGAGTGCTGTGCCCCTCCCGCAAAGCAGGGAAATGGATTTAAGTGCAGTGCAGTTGGACCAACGAAGACCCTTTTCCCTCCATCCCAGATTTCACAAACCTGGTTTCCCAGATTGCATATGTAGGATTGCTTGAAAAATGCATGTGTCATATCTGGGTCTACATTGTATATACTAGGGGTGGGCTGCTGGGGGTTTGCACAGGTTCAGGCGATCCTCTAGCTAGGATTCTGCCCAGTTTGGCAAACCCCCAAATGCCACCCCTGGCTGGCCATGCCCACCACCCGGCTCCTCCCAGGAGTCTCCACACAGCCTGTTCATCATGCCAGATAAGTGTAGGGCCCATGAGGCGGCTCGGGGAGGGGGGAAAATGGGCCTACCAGAAGTTCCGGAAGTCGGATCCTGTTTCTGGCTTCTGGAGGGTTTCCACCATGGTTTAGGAGGCCAACTAGGCCACGCCCACCATAGCCACACCCAACCAACAACAGGGAAGTGAACCTATTATCCTTTTGGGTGGTAGGTCCCAGAATTGATTTATTCTTTTGGACGGGGGGTATCTTTAATTCTTACTGATTTTCTGTGCATTTCTGTCTGCCGTGATCAAGAGATTCTCAATTAAGTGGGTCTGCATTGAAGATCCAAAATGCCCAGATGCCTACAACTGCGTGATCCAAACCCCACCTCCATATTGATGTATGCACAAAAGGAGGCTGGGCTTTGATCACATCGTTGTGAACGCCATCTTGATTTTTGCAAATGGCAATAAATGTGGCCTGGTTGCTGAGTGCTTGAAGACGTGTGTGTACGGGGGGGGGGGGGGAAACAACCATCAGAACTTCGAAACTGGGTTCAAAATATCCCCCCTCCCCCCCAAGCAGGTCTGTTGGAACTTCAAAGGATTGTAAGTCAAGGACTATATGTCTAACAGAAGTGTGGACTTCGACTCCCAGAATTCCCCAGCTAGCCATGTTGGCTGTGGAATTCTGGTAGTTGAAGTCCACACATGTTAAGTTGCCAAGGCTGAGAAATAGGAACCGTGGGAGTTTTTGTAGAGCCAGAATGGTAGGCTGGGGCTCAACCTGTTTTGCGTCCCAGCTTCCACTTTGGGTAGCTTGCAACTCTGGAAAGGTTTGTGTGTTTTAAAACAAACACTCATTTTCAAATATGGTTTGAAAACTGAAATTTCCTGGATCGTTAAGCATAAGCGCACCAGCGGGCCTAACGTCCCTGTCCTACTGTCCCTGTTTATTTGTACCCATTTCCTGTGTTCTTATTCATGTTTATTCATATTCCTGTTATCTTGTACATGAGTGACAAACTAAATAAATAAAATGAATAAATAACGGATTGGAGCGGAAAAAACAAAAGGAAGGCCAACGTCTGCAGCGAAGGAGACTCACAGATGTTTTCAAAAGCAGAAGCGCACCCGATCCATGAAAATTAAATTAAAAAGTGCTTATGTGGGGGAGAAAGAGATGAGTCATTGATAAAATTAGAACAGCCCCGGCATCTCCGTGGTATGAAGATGCAGCAAAAGAATAATGGATCAAGTTAAAGGTCATTCATGTGATCGCAATTTTTTTTCCCTTAGAGGCGGATTGGAACTTCTAAGTTCATGCACTGCTTAATATAGAGAGAGAAGGCCTAGAAAAACAGCATCCAAAATCACACAAGATTCTAGCATTTTTGCCTTATTCAAGGACAAGATTCACCCTGGAAAAGGATATTATTTTGAAGGGAGGGAGAAAAGCTGCTTCTCCGTCAATGGTCTGAATCACCAGTCGGCTGTTTCATCAGCAAGGCTATCAGTAGGACGGGGGTGTCAAACTTGATTTCATTGAGGGCCGCATCAGGGTTGTGTTTGACCTTGGGGGCTGGGGTGGGCGTGGCCAGCTTGACATCACTCGTGTCGGGTGCCTATGGCGGCCCAAGCCCTTTGCCAGGGAAAACGGACTCTGGAGCTCTGTTTTCAGCTGCGGCAGCCTCCTGTAACCCTCTGTCAGTGAAAACAGAGCTAGGAAGGGCTACACTCACCCCCCCCCCCCACTCCGTTTTCACTGGCAGAGGCACCACAGGCCGGTCCTTTGCTGTTTCCTGGGTGGCCCCCATGGGCCAGATCTAAGCACCCTGCGGGCCCGACCTGGCCCCTGGGGCTTGAGTTTGGCACCCCTAATATATGGGATATTTCTTTGGGACTTATCCAGTGGTGAGTTGGCCATGGCGAGTTGGCTTTGGCAAGTTGTCCCATTCTGTATTATTATGATTTCTGACATTCCCTGCCACTTTCCCATGAACAAGTCAATTCTAGTTTGTCAGAGTTTGTTGCGGAAAAATCAAACCCAGAAAGCACACACAGATAACTGATTCAACTGGATTCATTAACTTTTTTATATACATAATAACAGATGAATAAATGTACAATACCAATAGTAGATTCTTTCAATAGCAATAGCAATATCAGTTAGACTTATATACCGCTTCATAGGGCTTTCAGCCCTCTCTAAGCGGTTTACAGAGTCAGCATATCGCCCCCACAGTTTGGGTCCTCATTTCACCCACCTCGGAAGGATGGAAGGCTGAGTCAACCTTGAGCCGGTGAGATTAGAACCACTGAACTGCAGATAACAGTCAGCTGAAGTGGCCTGCACCCTAACCACTGTGCCACCTCGGTAGAAGTTACAAGCAGAACACAAGCAGGAGAGAACAGTTTTATCTCAGAATTCAGAGCAGGCAGAGTAGTTTCAGTTTCGATTCTCAGCACACTCATATCTGTTTAAGCTCCCATTGGCCGACTTAGTTGCTATGCCTATTCATTGGCTGACCTTGTTACCATGTCTCTCCCAGTCATAAATATTCTAACGTCGTTTGCCCCTATAATTCTTCCATCATGCTGCACTGTCTTTCTCTCCAAAGATGACCCAACGGGCCATTGGTTGTCTAGTAATAACTAAGGTGCAGGAATCCATTTGATGGAAGCCCCTGTTGAATCTTGTCTGAAGGGGTATTAAGAATGAGAACACCTGAGGAAAGTTGAGGTTAAGCGCTCCAGCCATAACAGGTGTCTCTGTTTTTCTCCCTTCCTCCCCATTTCCTGTCTGTCATTTTTACAGATCAGCTGTGTCAAAAAGGTCTTGGAGGAACTAAAACTTCGTGTCGTGGAAGTTACAGATGAGGGAGCTACCCTGGATGGAAGCGATGTGCTCTTTACAGGTAAGTTGGCCCACCGTCATTTTGCTCTTTTTCCTATAAGAAATTAGAAAGTACGGTATTATAATAATAGGGTTGGAAGGGACCTTGGAGGTCTTTTAGTCCAACCGCCTGCTTAAGCAGGAGACCCTATACCAGTGGTGGGTTTCAAATTTTTTTAGAACCTCTTCTGTAGGTATGGCCTGCTTTGTGGAAGTGGCTTGCCAGCCATGTAACCGGACGGGAGTGGCTTGCTGGCCATGTGACTGGGTGGGCATGGCCAACTTGTAAAATGTGGTGAAACTCACTTAACAACGCTCTTGCTTAGCAACCAAAATGTTGGCTCAGAAACTCTGGCATTTGAAGCAGGCAAGTCTTAAAGCTGTCAAGTTATAAGACCCTTGCAGCCCTAAGCCTTTAGAAAAAAAAAACCCAGGGGTGTTCAAACTTGACAGCTTTAAGACTTGTGGACTTCAACTCCCAGAATTCCTCCTCTCGCTCTTCATCTTGATGATGTGCGGACAGGCGGGAGGAGGGAGCTGGAACCGGTTCTAAACAGCACTGTAGATTTGTGGAACCTCTTCTATAGAAGAGGTTAGAACTGGTAGGAACCCATCCTTGCCCTATACCCGTGATGGCGGACCTACGGGGCACGCTGAGCCCTCTCTGCGGGGACCGTAGCCGTCGCCCCAACTCAGCTCCACTGCACCTCCTGCCAGCCAGCCTCCTGTCGGCAAGCTGATTTTTGGGTATCTGCGGTGCATGAACGAAGGGCAGGATGTATGCAGGAGTTGGTCCATTTTTGGTCCCAGGAGTCTGTGGGGGGGGGCTGCTAGGCCCAAAATGGGGTGTGTGTGTGTGCACATGCACGGGGGGCACGGTGTATGTGGGGGGTTGTCATGCACACATGGCATTATGGGTGTTGGCACATGCGCGCACTGTTGGCATGCAACGACAAAAAGGTTAGTAATCCTTGCCCTATACTATTCGGGACAAATGAGAGCCATTGAAGAAAGATCTGATGCCGCAGAGCCCAAAATAGCTTGATATTTTAAAGCAGAAGTGAACAATTATTTGAGATTCAGAAGCTGCCTTTTGTTTTGGGAGGAAAATTTGTTCATTATTTATTCATTCATTCGATTGATGAACTTTTATTTAATTTCATAGAATGCGGTGAGTCATTCAAATCTAGTAATTTCTGGGATTTCTTGATGTTCTCTGTGCTTAACGATTTTCTTCCAGATGTTTCTTTTACCAGGTTTGGTAACACTATCAGTGCATTGTTAATGAAGCATTTGCAGGAAAACCAACCAGAGAATACCAAGGTGCTGGCAGTTTAATCCCGAGCTGCATATATATTCTTTACAATTGAAATTTGATAATGTATATCAGGGGTGAAATGCTCTGGTCTGTTACCGGTTTGCTTCACCCGAACCGCTAGTTAAAAAATGCTTTAAAAAGTTTTTTTAAAAAAGTTCCCACGATCATGCAGCGCAGCTGATTGTCGCATAGCTGATCGTCGGAACTTTAAAAAAAATTTTTTTTTAGCATTTTTAAATTACAGGTTCGGGTGAACCAGTAGCATTTCACCACTGATGTATATGGACAGGGTCTGACTTGCCTAGTTTTTTTTTAAAAGGTTGGATGGGTAGCTCTTAAAAATATTAGACTACATTAGTTTTTCTTAAAAAAAGACAGGAACTAACACTACTGAATGTTGATAGTGTAAAAAGGCATTTCAGAGATCATGGGGGGAAAAAGGTCTGGAGGCCACGTGAAGCCATGGGGCTGCAAATTAACTCACCCTACTATTAACGGCTGGGTGACCTTGGGCCAATCATTTTCTCTCAACCCTAAGAAGGAGGCAATGGCAAACCGCTTCTGAAAAACTTTGCCAAGAAAACTGCACGGACTGGTCCTAGCAGTCTCTAAGAATCAGATGTGATTGAACAGAAGGACCCACCCCTCCCCACATAAACACCATGTTTTAGGATTGAACACATGCAAATCCATCTGATGGTGATGCTATCTATCCCTTTTCAACTTTTCAACTTTAATAAGATTTGTATGCTGCCCACTCCCTTGGGACTCTGGGCGGCTCACAACAAAAGTAAAAACAATTAAAAACTTTAAAAATACAATTATTAAAATTAATACATCATCCATTCAATCAAGTGGGGCTGGATATTAATCAACAGCCCCAGGCCTGCCGGAACAGCCAGGTCTTGGTCGCTTTACGAAAGACCGGGAGAGTGGTGAAGGTCCGGATCTCTGCGGGTGGCTCGTTCCACAAGGCTGGTGCAGCTACAGAGAAGGCCCTCCCTTGGGGAGCCGCCAGCCGGCATTGTCCGGTTAACGGCACCTGGAGGAGGCCCAACCTGTGCGATCTTATTGTTTCTTTGGGAGGTGAATGGCAGGAGGCGGTCTCTCAGGTAGCCAGGTCCAATACCATGTAGGGCTTTAAAAGTAACGACTAGCACCTTGAAGCGGGTCCAGAGATCAATGGAAAGCCAGTGCAGCTCGCGGAGGATAGGTGTAACATGGGTGTATCTAGGTACACCCATTATCGCTCACGCGGCTGCATTCTGGACCAGTTGTAGTCTTCGAATACTCTTCAGGGGCAGCCCCATGTAGAGTGCATTACAGTAATCCCACTTTTTTCTAGATTACCAAGGAGTAGGTTGTGTCTACCCTGTCAAATGCCTTGCTGAAGTCTAAGTGTATTATGTCCACAGCATTTTGCTGGTCTACTAATTTAGTCACTATGTCAAAGAATGAGATAAAATTGGTTTGGCATGATCTGTTTTTAACAAAACAGAGCTCTGGAACAAGCTCCCTGTTGAGATCCGGATCCTTACTACCCTCCCGGCCTTCCGCAAAGCCACCAAGTCCTGGCTGTTCCAGCAGGCTGGGGGGAGCTGAGAAGCATCTACCTCCACAGAAATTGTGAATGTTGGTTTTGTTTTTAATATGTTGTCTTTGTCTCATTCCCCCCTTTCCCTTGTCTTTTGTGAGCCGCCCGGAGTCCTCCGGGAGTGGGCGGCATACAAGACAAATAAACAAACAAACAAACAAACCTGTGCTAACTTCTAGTTATTATTTTACTCATTTCTAGATGTTTGCAGATCTGTTTTTCGATGGTCTTCTCCAGAAGTCCTCTTTCTTATATATGACCATGATACCTGTTAAGACTTTTCTTCCAGTGAAATGTGATGCTTAGTTTTGATCAGATTTGAGCTGCACAGGTAGTTCTTCACTTACAACGGTTCATTTACCATCCAAAGTTACAAGGGTACTGAAAAAAGTGACTTACGCCTGTTTTACACAACAACCCTTTGTAGCATCCCCATCTGATCAAAATTCAGGTGCTTGGCAACCAGTTCATACTTAACGACCATTGCTGTGTCCCAAGGTCATGGGGCAAAACTCAACAAATGTCTCACTTAACAAGAGAAATGTTGGGCTCAGTTGTGGACGTACGTCGAGGACTACCTGTAGGCTTCTTCAGTCTGGGGAGAGCTTCTTAAGAGCTGATGATCCCGTTCTCCTTTCTTTTCTCTTCCACAGGTAGAGAGTTCTTTGTGGGTATTTCCAAATGGACCAATCACAGAGGAGCAGAGATGGTAGCTGATGCTTTTAGAGTGAGTTGACTTTCTTCGAATGGGCCATCCGCATAACCCAAAGATATATTTATCCACGGATGCTGGTATACCTTGGATACTATTCTCAGTTTTTCTTCTCCTGTAGATCTGTGTTCTATATTGAACAGGGCCAATTTTGAGAGTGTCAGGGGGAAAACCTGATGGTGAGCATAGTTGCACTTAATAACAATTCAACAGACAGCACACCACAAAACTCTCACTTTTAGAATTCAGAGGTTTATTAGAATTTAAAGCATAGCAAACATAGACCACTTATATTAATCATTGACCTAGGCTTCCCCAGCACCACAAGATGAGTCCTCATCCCGATAAACCCCTTTTATTCAATTTACAGTGAATTCCTCTCCAGCAAAGTCTTTCCTCTCCTGCAGTCTTTCAAGATAGTTCACAATTACTGACCTTTATCAGGCTTGGAGAGTGGCCAGGCCGATATCTTTCAGATGTTGCAATACTTAGCAAGAATGCAGGAATGGACTAATTGTCTCCTGCAAACACCCCTCCCCTTTTGCTCCTCTTTTATTCCCTATTGGAGGGCAACTGAATGGAACTAGCAGAGTGTTTTAATGGCCAGATGCCCTTCCAGTCGCCAATGCGGAGTTTTGTTCAGCAGATATATTCTCAGTGTGCCCAGAGAGAGAAATATCTCCCTCTACCTAGGATCGAACTTGCAGCCTCCTGATTGTGAGGTGAGAGCTCCACCTTTAGGCCTCCGCACCACTCCAGGCTTACCCAAAGTGATCCATGATTGAAAGGATTCAACATTTTTGTACTACTCTAATTCTTATTCCAGAAGTCTGCCCGGACCCACCAGGAGATGTTTGAATACAGTTGAATTCAGATATCTCATCGGTTTCCAAGTTGGGCCATTTGGTGATGGGCATTGAGACTCACTGGAGAAGAGCCTAATGCTGGGAAAGATGGAGGGCAAATGAAGAAGGGTATGATAGAGAATGAGGTGGCTGGATGGATTCACTGAAGCAGTGGGCATGAGCTTAAATGGACTCCAGGGGATGATAGAGGACAGGAAGGCCTGGAGGAACGTTGTCCATGGGGTCGCAATGGGCCGGACACGACTTTTCAAGTAACAACAACAACATCATTGAAACCCAATAGTTCTCAGCGGGCCTCAAATTGTGAAGTGTGATTTATATATACTGATCAAGTGAGGTTAAGGGTAAAATGAACTAGGTGGTAGGAGGTATGAAAGAGAAGAGGTGTTCTGCAGAGGCCCCTGAACTTTTGCAGAAGCTCAAGCAATTTTCTCTTCCTGCAGGATTTTGCTGTATCTACCGTTCCTGTCTCGGGCACGTTGCATCTCCGCAGCTTCTGCAGCATGGCGGGACCTGACACCGTTGTCATTGGCAGCAGTGAAGTGGCCAAGAAAGCCATGAAGGTAATTCCTGGAACCCCCCCAAGATCTTTTCCTTAAACAGCCCTCAGGTTCCTAGGTCGATCCTCTCCTAAGGAAGAACCCTTCCTCCATTCATCCCAGTCCCCCAAACATCCTCGTCCAATAGCCATCAATGCTGGCAAATTGTAGAGGACAAGGAATTTCTTGCAGATAAGTCATCCTCTTCGGAAGTGAAACAGAGCAAGCCAGCAGAGGGGGGTCGCTGCTCCATTTCATGCCCAAAGAAATGCAGTACTGGTAGTCCTTGACTTATGACCAGTTGCTTAGCAACCTTTTGACGTTACAATGGAAACCCCCCCCCCAAAAAAAAGATACAGCCCAGATTCAAACTTCGGGTGGCCATCCCTAATCCCCACAGTCACATGATCACATTTTGGGTGCTAGGCAACTGGTTAAACATTTACATGGTGGTTAGAGTTTAGTACTGCAGGCTACTTCTCCTGACTGCTGGCTACCAGCAATTTGGCAGTTCGAATCCCACCAGGCTCAAGGATGACTCAGCCTTCCATCCTTCCGAGGTGGGTAAAATGAAGACCCGGATTGTTGGGGGCAAATATGCTGACTCTGTAAACCACTTAGAGAGGGCTGTAAAGCACTGTAAAGCGGTATATAATTTTAAGCGTATTGCTACAGCTACCTGCAGTCACAGGATGGTGATTTATGTTATTTTTTTGTGAGGAACTGCAACACACACACACACACACACACACACACACACACACAAATCCCCATTGCAGACAATGGGTTCGTTTAACAATTGATCGGGGGAGGGGGAACCGGGTCAGCTCTATGATGACTTGCTTAACGTCTGGCATAACGTATGACCATAAATCCTGCTCCAATTACAGTTGTAAGTTGAGGCCTACTTGTAAGCTCCACAGAAAATTCTGTCCCATCTCTGACGGGCAAGGGGGGGGGGAAGCTTTTTTTTGGGGGGGGGTGTATTTTCAAAGTTGCGGCCATTTATTCCAACACAAAGCAGACTAGCCACTTTGCTTGTTTCTTGGACGCTTCGGAGGTTGGCTAAATAAAGCTAAGTGTGGGTTGCTGCCCACTCAGGACAGCATGACTTTCCCAGAATAGCTGTTCCAGTTTCTCAAGCAAAGTCCTGTCAGTGATAATCATCTCCCGCACCCATTATTCAAGAGATATACTGACGGGAAGATTTAATTTTGTTTTCGCAATTAGTTAGTATTCACAGCCTCTTCCTCCATGAATCTCTCCCTATGGGAGGCTGCTTTGGGTTTTATTGTTCGATTAAAAAAAAAAGAACAGGCCGAAGCTTTTTATAAATAAATAGTTTCCAAATGTCTTTGCTGAGGTACATTCTGCAGAATAATCCTGCTTCAGGGGGAGATTGGCTTGTCCTCAGGGGCCTGAATTGACCCACTGATCTGGTTCTTTTACAAACAAGTAGTCCTCAATGTGGGATGTGATGCTCAGTGGCTAAGACGCTGAGCTTGTTGACCAGAAAGGTTAGCAGTTCGGAGGTTCGAATCCCTAGCACTGCGTAACAGAGTGAGCTCCCGTTACTTGTCCCAGCTTCTGCCAACCTAGCAGTTCGAAAGCACGTAAAAATGCAAGTAGAAGAAATAGGAACCACCTTTGGTGGGAAGGTAACAGCGTTCCGTGCGCCTTCGGCGTTTAGTCATGCCGGCCACATGACTATGGAGACATCTTCGGACAGCGCTGGCTCTTCAGTTTTGAAACAGAGATGAACACTGCCCCCGAGAGTCGGGAATGACTAGCACATCTGTGTGAGGGGAACCTTTACCTTTACCTAGTCCTCAGTGTATAACTACCATTGAGGCTCAAATTCCCATTGCTAAGCGAAATGGCTGTTAAGTGAGTTTTGCCCCATTTTACCTTTTTTGCTAAGGTTGTTGAGTGACTCACTGCAGTTGTTAAACAGTAACATGGTTGTTAAAGGGAACCTGGCTTCCCCAATGACTTTGCTTGTTGGAAGGTCGCCAATGAAGATCACATGATTTCTGGGAACTCTGACCATCATAAATACGAGCCAGTTGCCAAGCAGCCAAATTTTGATCACAAGACCATGGGGGATGTGGCAACTGTTGTAAGTGTGAAAAATGGTTGTAAGTCACTTTTTCCAATGCCGTTGTAACTTCGAACAGTCACTAAATGAACTGTTGTAACTCAAGGACTACCTGGGTCTGATTTAGGAAGGCAGTTTTGTTCAGTTTCCCTCAGAATTCAGGCTGTGTAAGAAAAAGGAAAGCTGGAAATGAACCAAGGATGCTTTTTTCCCCAAGAGGCAACTGGACTTCCTGGGTTTTCTTTGAAGACGTTTTCGCTTCTCATCCAAGAAGCTTCTTCAACCCTTCTTCAAAGAGAAGCTTTTCTTCTTCAAAGAAAAACCAGAAAGTCCAGTTGCTTCATGAAAAAAAAAGCACCTTTGGGACAACCATGACCTGGATGACTGAGAATCTCCGTAGACATTTGGAAACGAACCAGTTCAAGAAAAAGTGGCATGAGGATGGATAGTGGAGACAAAATGAAAATTAAGTTTTTGACGCAGTCTTGATTTCTTGCCTGGACTACTGCAACGCTCTCTAGATGGAGCTGCCCTTGAAGAGCACCCGGAGGCTTCAGATGGTCCAGAATGCGGGTTATGTTGGGGGTACCTAGGTGTTCCCATGTTACACCCCTTTTAGGCGGCCTGCACTGGTTGCTGGTTGTTTTCCGGGTGCGATTCAAGGTGTTAATTATGACCTTTAAAGCGCTCCATGGCTTAGGCCCAGCGTACCTGCGAGACCACCTACTGCCACCAGTAGCCTCCCACCGTCCAGTGCGATCCCACAGAGTTGGCCTCCTCAGGGTGCCGTCGGCCAGGCAGTGTCGGCTAGCGACCCCCAGGGGAGAGCCTTCTCTGTGGGAGCGCCTTCCCCCTGGAATGAGCTGCCCCCAGAGCTTCACATAATCCCCGACCTCCGGTCCTTCCGACGCGCCCTAAAAAGTTGGCTTTTCCAGCAAGCCAGCCTGGCCTGAACAGAATAAAATAATTGTTAATTTGAATCTAATTTGTAAAATTTTATCGTTAATATTAATTGGGTTTGTTTTGGATACTTTATTTAATTTCCTTTTTAACTTTTGTAATATGTGTTTTTTTTTAAAAATGTTGTATGCCGCCCTGAGTCCTTTGGCAGAAGGGTGGCATATAAATCCAATAAACAAACAAACAATTAGAGCTGTAGATGAGTTGAATTCCTCTAACTACTCCCCCTCTTTTTTTTTCTGAAGACCATGGAGCAATTAACTGATCACCACTACGAAACGCTGACAGTTCCTGATGACCCAGCTGCTAATTGTATCTATGCTCGTCTGGGGCAGAAGAGTAGCGTTCTTTTGCATCGCAGCACTGAAGAATATCCAAACAGCGTGCAAGTAAGACAAAGGGGAGACTTGGGTCTCATGGAAGGATGCGAACGCTTGGAGTGGAGGGCTTTTGGGAACACAGTGGGGGCTATCTGCAGCATTTGATTGATTGATTGAGTGAGTGATAGTTTAAGTTGTTTTGAATCCTAATGACCACAGAGGTGGATGTTCTCCAGAATTATTGCACCCATCACCACTGCTGGTCATCCTCTTTCTTTCACTTTTCCCATAATTACCAATTTCTCAAAACAAAAAAAAACCTCTTACTCAAGGAAAGCTCTTCTAGTCCCACCTTAGGTGATGACTTTGGCCCAGACACTCTGTCAGGGTTCCAAATAGCATCCAAAATTAAATCAGAATCCGAGGCAAAGGAGTTCTCTAAATTCCCATTTATTAAAAGAGCCATGTTGGCACATCTGGGAAAACCCGAATCTGAAAGCTTCCAGGTTTTCCCATCCAGTTGAAAGTTCAAGATCCTGCCCCCACAAGTCCATCACATGGTCCAATCTTCCACTGCCACACTGGCAGTTTCCACCCATCCATTTCCAGCCAGGTACAGAGACAAGGATGACCTTGAGTTTCTAAGAAGAATGCTATTATGGCTACATATCACCCAACTCCGTATAATCCCCCCTCCCATTTTCCCATAGTAGAAAATGAATAGTAGAATGTGTAGCAGGCCTGAAGTCCAAAAGAAAAGAGGACTTGCAGACCTGACACACACACTCTCATCCCAACCCACCTTATGGGATTGTTGTTGTGGATAACATAGGAGGAGGAAGGAATATTAGGAATGTTCTCTGCCTTGAGTCATTTATAAAAATGCCAAAGGCCGGCTAGAAAAACCACTAGCTGTCAGAACATACATGAAAATTACTTAATCTCCTAACGCTTGGACAGGCTCAACTATAGTTTCAATGGGGAAACTATAGCACCCTAGACCAAGCTAAATCCAAAAATTCTAGGGAATTCCTCAGACAAATCATCCACACAGAGATAAACCACATTTAAACACTATTCAAAAAAAGGCAATAAAAAGCTAAGAAAAGAACAAAAATTGTACATTGCCAGGAGTCATTGTCAGGAGATGGGTAGTTCAGAAATGTGATGACGATAGACAGACAGACATAGAGGGAGGGAGATGGGGGGAGAGGACTAGAACACATCCTTTCTAGCAACCAACATCCAGATAAGCAGGGATTAGTAGCAGACAAACAATGAAGTAGAAAATACTATTCAAGAAACTACTAAGGAGAAAACTATAACCCCACCAACACTCGCAGGACAAGTTACTCAGAGGTGGGTTGCTCCCGGATCGGCGAACTGGTAGTAGCGGCAGCGAGAGGCTCCGCCCTCCCACTCGGATGCTTCTGCGCATGCACACACAAGCGAACCGGTAGTAAAAAAAAAAGGAAACTCACCACTGAAGCTTATGTTATAAACTAGAATTCTCTTCTATTGGGGCACATTTTGAAATATCAGAAGGGTTCTTATACTGTGCATCCTCAAATACCAGTGTATACTCAGAAAGCTCCCTGGGAGCCCATTCCACTTTGTTAAAAAATTAAAATTAAATAGGAAACTGGCAGAGTGAAAATGAGATGCGTTAGAGGCATTGGTATGATCCCTGCAGTCAATCCCCAGGCAGCCTGCCAAGATCAAGGAAGCAAGAAGCGCAGATCTCTATAAGGCCTCTTACTCTTGGTCTGGAAAAGGTGAAAAAAAAATGACATAGTTTATTTAAGGGCACAGGCTTCCATGGACTGCAAGTCACCTCTTCCAACCCACTGTTTGTTGAGATCTTGTGAGATAACCCGAGACCTTTTAATGTAAATGAGTTCAGCAATCTCTTGATCCATTTTGATGTTTCAGCAGAATTCTGGGAGTTTCACACATCTTCAAGTAGCCAAGAGAACAGAATAACAGAGTTGGAAGGGACCTTGGAGGTGTCAGCATTCCAAGTGTCATGCAGAATTAAATCAGAGTCCAAGGCAAAATGATCCTTAAAAGTTCCAATTTAATAAGTCAAGACATCTTGGCACATCTGTGGAATCCCAATTCTGGAAGTTACCTAGGATTCCCACCCAGTTGAAAGTTCATGATCTTGTCCCCACACCCACAAATCCATCACATGGTCCAATCTTCTTCAGCCACGCTGGCAACTCCACCCAGCTGGTTCCGGTCAGGGGCAGAGGTGCGGAGACAAAAGATGACCTTGGCTTCTAGAAAAGAATGACAACAACACATTCCACCAGTCTACTCCTTTCTATTCCTCCCTCCCAACTACTACACTAATGAAACAGCACAGTGAAATAATAGAAAGTGTGGCAGGCCAAAGATCCTAAAAGGGATATAAGTGCAGGCCTGACAGGAGGTCTTCTAGTCCAACCTCCTGGTTGAACAGGAAGCCCTATACCAGTGTTGGTGAACCTTTTTGGTACTGAGTGTGTGAGGACACATGGAGGAAGCACCGAAAACCGGAAGAGCAGCTCCCTGGCGCGCACGTGCACACCAGGAAGCTGAGCTTCTGGTTTCCAATGTGCACATACTGGTCACCCAGTCTTCCAGTTTCTGGTGTCTCTGAAATCAATTGCGTTGCGAGTGCCTTGTGAGAAAGTTTGAGATTGCTACATCTCAAAATGTCAAGTGTGGCTCCAGTTCAGAAAATATGGTCTGTTCCTGCTTAAAAGAGCCGAGTCAGGAGGGGTTGAATTTGTAAAGAGAAATAACACGTTTCTGTTTTGCTTGTGTTCTTAGCCTTTTCAGAAGCTTCCAGATTACACCCTGATCCCTGCGGCGTGCACAGAAGTAGCCAAACTTGGTGGGACTCTCACTTCCTGCTCTCTTCTCATCAACAAGAAGCTGGAGATCTAGTGCCTATAGATCCACACAAAAATACAGGTTCCCCCAGTTCCTGGAGCCTTTTCCTTGTTTTCTTTGTGCAGAGCAATGTAGCTTTTTTTCCCATCTCTCCACTTCCTTACGGAGCAGAGCGCCACCCTAATTCCCACCTCGGCTAATTGGCTCACATTTAAATTTGGCATCTGTTTCTCTCTTAATTTACATTGGACCTTCTTCCCCCACCAAGCCCTACCTCTCTTTACTTTCTCTCTTTATCTTTGTTTATGTTACCCTTTAGAACAGGGGTGTCAAACTCAAGGCCCGGGGGCCAGATCCAGCCACGGGGTGCTTAGATCTGGCCCACTGGGCTGCCCTGTTAATAGCGAAGGATCGGCCCGCAATGCCTCTGCCAGCAAAAATGGCGCTCGGGAGGGCCGCGTGCTCCGTTTTCGCTGGCAGAGGTTTGCAGGAGCCCATCCCAGCTGAAAATGGAGCTCTGGAGCCCGTTTTCACTGACAGAGCTCTCAGGCCGCCACAAGCGCCCCTGACACGAGGGACATCATGCTGGCCACGCCCCCTGGCCACGCCCCCCAGCCCCCCCGCCAAGGTCAAACACAGCCTTGATGCGGCTCTAAATGAAATTGAGTTAGACACCCCTGCTTTAGAAATATTTTTTTACCCCGGCATAGATAAGGGTTTATATCACTTGCTCCCCAAACTTAATAAAAGCCACATCAGGAAGCTTGGCCCTTCAGCAGTTCGTCAGTAACTCCGATTTTAATAAGGTTCTCAAATTTTCAACCCCACTTGGACGATTTAAGATTAACAGTGGTGCTTTCTTCTTCTTCTTCTTCTTCTTCTTCTTCTTCTTCTTCTTCTTCTTCTTCTTCTTCTTCTTCTTCTTCTTCTTCTTCTTCTTTTTTTCCTTTGTCAATGGGAGGATTTTGTGGGACAAGATTATTGCAATAGATCCTGAGATATAGTTTTGGGCAGCCTTTTTGGGAAGATCCTTAGGAGCTTCCACCGTGAAGTCTGCATCCAAAATGGTGGCCAAAATAGGACCTTTGTTTTTCTCTCTTTCTCTATCATTATATTAGTTTTGGAGAAGAGAGGTATTCATGTAGCCAAGGTCTGCTTGTGATTGTTATTGCAAGCGATCTTTGACACGTTTGGCAGACAGATGATCTTCCATTGTTAGAGAACTGGATAATTCTAATACTTTTGCTATTACAGGTTAGGAGCAGGGGTGGGTTTAGCAACTGGTTCTCTGCCCGATTGCTGAGTGGGCATGGCCATGGTAGCTGTGGCCTACTCGGCCTCCTGCACTATGGAGGGGGGACCTTTTCGCTCTCCTCAGGCTCCGGAGGCTTTCTTTGAGCCTCCGGGAGGGTGAAAATGGCCTCCCCCTGGCTCTGGACTGGAGGCTGGAAACGGGCCCATTTCCAGACTTCCGGAACTTCAGGGAGGCCCCGTTTTTCACCCTCCCAGAACCTCCGCGCAGGCCCTGCACTTACCTAACATCCAAAACGGGCCGTGTGGAGACTCCTGGGAGGGGCAGAGTGGGCGGGACCAGCCAGTTCTTGCAACTACTAGTTTAGTGAACCAGATGCAAAGTTCGGTTCACCCGAACCGGCTGAATCCCACCCATGATTAGGAGGCATCCCTAACCGGTAATGGTGGAAATCTAACACTTCATATGTCCTGGCAGAAGTCTCAGTGGTGAGGAAGGTCCACATGACCTTCGGTGCCTCTGAAATGTTCTCAAAAAACTTCACCAGTAGCAATAGAGGAGAATATCTGCAGCTCAGGGTTGAACTGAGGAATGCTTGGTGTTCTCTGAGCTTGGTTATTTCTTGCTGACATTTCATTACCCGAGCAGGTTACGTCATCAGTTGGGCAATGAAACGTCTGCAAGTAGGCAACCAAGCTCAGAGAACACCAAGGACTCCACAACTTCATAAATGGTATCTTATATCTCTGCTTAGCCTGCTGTATAGCATGGTGCTTTTAATTTCGGGGATTCTGAGAGTGTAGAGTGATTCTCCACTGTTTTCCCAGCTCACAACAGTTTTCCTTCATGCCACTTATGTGAAAACTCACAAAACTAAAGTCATCAACCGAGGAGACATTTCCTTCAACACCACCACATTATGTATTTGTTTAATGTGGATAAGGGGCACTTGTAGCAATGTTCTTGAGAACAATTCTGCTGATGATCAGTTCTAGGAGCCTAGATGATTCACTCACCGCCTCTTTTAACCCTCTGTGGAATCAGTTTTTTTAAAAAGTAATAAATAAAAGACTGCCAACAACTCAATTTCTTAATGGGTCTCCCTTCTTTGGTTTCATTCTTAGATTTTTAGTTCACCCTACCATCGTCCAAATGAAGAGCTTCCATTTTTAACAGCATCCTTTTATACAATTAATCCTTCACTTATTTCCACAAATGAGCCCAACATTTCGGTTGCTAAGCAAGATGTTTGTTAAGTGGATTTTGTCCCATTTTTCAACCTTTCTTGCCACAGGTGTTAACCGAATCACTTGCGGTCGTTCAGTTAATTACACAGTTGTTAAGTGAATCGAGCTTCCCCATTGACTTTGCTTGTGAGAAGGTTGCAAAATGTGATCACAGGACCCAGGACACTGCAACAGTCACAGATACATGCCAGTTGCCAAGGGTCTGGATTTTGGTCACATGACCATCGGTATGCTAAAATGGTAATTGTGAAAAATTGCTATTTTTTTCAGCGCAGTTACTAAATGAATGATTGTAAGTCAAGGACTACCTCAATAAGGTTTTTTTTCCCCAGTTTTCTTTCTAATAAATCATGGTGTCCCCTAACACTTCGAAGAGCAAAATAAAAGGAGATGGATATTGGATAGCCTTCAAGACCAGCCCCACGGAGGAACGGTGTGTTACACAGAATTCAATTGTCACAACCCCCTTTCTTCCATTTTGAACACTTGCCAGGGTCTTCCTCAAAATATTAGCTGGAAAATGGCTTTGGGAGCTGTTTGCAGTATATAATAGGGTATTTTCTGACAGGAACTTTCTGATAGTGAGAACAATCAACCAATGGAACAGCTTTGCCTTCGGAGGTTGTAGGAGCTTCATCACTTGAGACTTTCAAGAAAAGACTGGACTGCCATTTGTCAGAAATGGTGTAGGGTCTCCTGCTTGAGTGGTGGTGGGGATTTGGACTAGATGACCTATAAGGTCCCTTCCAACTGTTAATCTGTTAAATCTGTTAATCTGTTAAATTTTCAGAATTGATATATGAAAAGAGCTAATTATCCAAATTGAGAGAATGTACGCATGAGGTAGGCCTAATGAGGAAGTGCTATATCGACTTGAAAGTCAGCAAAATAGGAATGGAAACAGAAATAGGGGGGGGGATTTCTTCTTGTAAGATTTCCTTTTCAGTTGAGGGTTATTTTATGATTCAAGTTCATCTTCCGTTCAAGTTAGAATATATGATATCAAATATTTATTGCCAAACTTGGCTTTTCATGTACTACTTCTTTTTTTTTTTGTACTGGGAAGGAAGAACAAAGTTCTCACTTTGTAAACATTAGAGGAAAATTTCAAGTGGGTAAAGAAATCGAAACTTCCATCTGTAGGATCCCTGGATGGTAATCAGTGATCCAATATTATAAGAACGGTTAATCCAATTTGTGTTGTTTTTTTCTTGGAATATCTCCATTGCTACAGCCACTTTCTTTTAGAAAGAGAAATAAAACTCCTTACACCAACTGCCAGTTCATTTCCAAGTGCAAGTGGTCCTCAACTTACAACAGTTTGTTTAGTGACCGTTCAAAGTTATAACGGCACTGAACAAAGTGACTTATGTTTGGTTTTTACACTTACGACCATTGCAACATCCCCATGCTCACACAGTCAAAATTCAGATGCCTTGGCAACTGGTTCATATTTATGACGCTTGCTGTGCCCCAGGATCATGTGATTGACTTTTGTTACCTTCTGACAGTCAACGTGAAAGCCATATCCACTTAATATCTGTGCCACTAATACAACAACTGAAGTGATTCACTTCAGTTGTTAAATGGGACAACATTCACTTAACAACTCTCTCGCTTAGCAGCATAAAGCTTAGACTCAATTGTGGTCGAGGACTACATATTAAAAGGTAAAGGTTTCCCTGTCCAGTCGTATCCATCTCTATGGCACGGTGCTCATCTTCGTTTCTTGGCCGAGGGAGCCAGTGTTGTCCGAAGAAAATTCCTGTGGCCATATAGCCAGCATGCTATGCACCAAAGACCCACGGAACTCTCTTACCTTCCCACCAAACGGGGAATCCTATTAATCTACTTGCATTTGTATGTTCTCATATTTATAGTAATTCCACGTGAAATACGGTAAAGGAAGCAGATTTTTAACCATTACACCACTACAACTTGTGTCCCACTCTTCGAGATCTGCCTTATTGTCCCTTCGCCATTGATCTGTCTCACAACAGCATGGATTCAGCTCACAGGTGGTATTCACTTACCTTCTCTACCAGTTCGCAAATGTGAGCGTGCACGCTCAGCCTTCTGCGCATGTGCTTTGGCTACAAAAGGGGCCTAAATGGGATGCCATAGAGGTGGGGCGGGTGGGCAGGGCCACCCGCGATTTCTGCTACCAGTTCGGGCGAACTGGTACAAACTGGCAGAATATCACCTCTGGTTCAGCTGTCTTCAATGCCACCCCAGATCTTCAGAACATGATTTCCATTGAAGAGAAAAATCTGACTTTGCTGGGTTTAAAAAGCTGAAGCAATCTTTTTAATGGTTGCATCAAAACTCTGCTGGTTGGCACATAAAGAAAGCGATCAGAAAATAACCAATAAGAAAAATAATATAATAAATACAGGTAGTCCTCAATTTACAACAGTTCATCTAGTGGCCATTTGAAGTTACAACACCATTGGAAAAAAAGTGGCTTAAGACCGTTTTTCACACTTACAACCGTTGCAGTATCCCCTTGGTCATGTGATCAAAATTCAGACGCTTGACAACTGACTCATATTTATGACGGTTGCAGTGTTCCGGGATCAGGTGATCCCCTTTTGCGACCTGACAACCAAAGTCAGTGGGGAAGCCAGATGACTTAACACCTGCAGTGATTCACTTAACAGCGGTGGCAAGAAAGGTCGTGAAATGGGACAAAGCTCGCATAACAAATGCCTCGCTTAACGACATACATTTTGGGCTCAGTTGTGGTTGTAAGTTGAGGACAGCCTGTAATAACAAAAATTAGTACAAAACCAAACCAATGCATAATAAGAAATAAAACAAATACATTTAATGATCAACATAACATCAATAGGTCCACCTCTTCTGCCAAGGATGTGAAGAAGAAATAGTTTTACCTTTCCAAGCATTAGAAATGGATTTGTATCTATAAACTAGAAATAGGTTTATATCTCCTTTTCACTCTTAACATATTTTAGGTTCTGCATATCCATCCGGCTCAGAGGAGGTATTCAGCCAGTTCTGACGGTTCCGGAGAACCGGTAGCGGAAATTTTGAGTAGTTTGGAGAACCAGCAAATAGGCTGGCCTCGCCCACGCTGCCTCCCAGCTGATCTTTTGTTGCCCTGAACAGGAGAACGGAGCTGGAAAGCAGGTTAGTGGGATGGGGAGGGAATGGGGATTTTGCAGTATCCTTCCCCTGCCATGCCCACAAAGCCACGCCCACAGAACCGGTGGTAAAAAATTTTTGAATCCCGCCACTGATCTGGTTGTGGTATGCAGATCTTAAAATAAATTAATGGATTCAAATTTGCATTAGGAACACAGGCTTTAGGGAGTCTTTCAACCCCTCTGGGCTATTGTATGGGTAATAGAGAAGGGGTTGAGTAAGATCCACAGAGTTTCCTCAATTGTCGCCTAAATGCAGCGGTGTCCTCTTTCTTTTGACAGACATTCTGGATCATCCCGTCATTGGGGTTGGTAGTTTGGTCTTCACATCTGAGATGAAGGTCGCACATTAGTTTAAGCCTTTGTGTCAATCACAGCCTGAATGGCTAACATGTCATTATGAAGGTAGCCAGCACCTGGTTCGTGGAGTGAGTTCAAGGGGTAGAATTCAGGGACGCCGCTGGCCACGTTGGTTTCGTTGATGGGCCGCTGGAATGAACACGAGGACTCCAAGGAACGGAAGACGGTGGAAATGTGACAGTTGTTGACTTGATCCAACAAAGTGAAGGTCACCTAAATTTTAAAGGAGGGAGAAATTATATGCACTATATTTTGCGTATTATATGATGCGCACCAATTTACGTGCACTAAACTAGATAGCATTAATCTGGGCCCACACGTCTCCTTGTCTGTAGGCCAGATTACTTTCATGTGTCTTTCAAGACCATGACTTGTAACCTGGACTAGCTTAGGCAGTCAAGAATGTGGGGGTGTGATTTTGTGGGAGAAGGTCCAGCTCTAGAACCCAGCATTTCAGGGTACCTGAGGGCTCAACTGTCTTCGTACTAACACTTATTACATAAAGCTACCAGGTCCCAAAAGTACTTTTTCAGGAGGCAACTGGACTTTGTTTTTTTTTCCTCTGGAAGATGTTTTGCTTCTCATCCAAGAAGCTTTTTCAAACTCTGACTGGATGGTGGGGAATGGAAGGATTTATATTCCTTGCAGAGAGCTGGTCATTTGCATCCTTTTAGAGAAAAACCAGAAAATCCAGTTGCCTCCTGAAAAAGCACCTTTGGGACAACCTGCGTGACAGAAAATCTGCAGACTTCTACCAGCTAAGGCCATCCATTGGCACGGGCTTAAGTATAATCAGTACAGATAGGCCTCACCCTTTCTTGCCACAGTTCCTAAGTGAATCACTGCAGTTGTTAAGCTATTCACACAGTTGCTAAGTGAACCTGGCTTCCCCATTGATTTTGCATATAAAAAGGTCGCCAAAGGTGATCACACGACCCCGGGACACTGCAGCCGTCATAAATACGAGTCAGTTGCCAAGTGTCTGAATTTGGATCAGGTGACTATGGGGATGTTGTGACGGTTGTAAATGGTCATCAGTCACTTTTTTCAGTGCCACTGTAACGTCTAGTGGTTCCCTCAATGAACTATTGTAAAAGTCAAGGATTTCCTGTGCGCTCACGACAAGTGTATATTTCTGGCATGGCTGTTTAAGAGACACTATCAGAATTTAGAGCAGTGTTTCTCAACCTTGGCAACTTGAAGATGTCCAGACTTCAACTCCCAGAATTCCCCAGCCAGCGAATGCTGGCTGGGGAATTCTGGGAGTTGAAGTCCGGACATTTTCAAGTTGCCAAGGTTGAGAAACACTGATTTAGAGCCAGGGTGGATTTGTGTCAGGGCTGATTTAAATCACTAGGAAAAAGACTTGATTTAAATCCACTCGATTTAAATCATAATTTTTAAAGAGCAACTGTCATCTCTGTCTCATTCATTTTAATGGGGCAGCTGCGGAGGTGGGTTCCTACTGGTTTGGACTGGTTTGGCCGAGTAGGTAGTAACTTGGCTGGGCACCCCATCTCTCCCCTGAACCGGATTTATCTGCTGTGTAATAGGTGCCGCCATTTTGCGCAGAAGCAATTTATTTTACTGGAAGGCTGGTGATGCAGGACCGACACAATATAAGGTGAGGGATGTGGTAGGCAGCAGGTGAGTGGATGCCCGATAGCAGGTGCTTCCATGATGGATCTGAAATGACGGGTGCTCTTTAATATTACATTCATAAGCTGCTTAGAAGGTTTCACTTTCATTTTTACTGTTTGCCCTTCCTCTTCACACTTAGTCTGGTGTTACAGAGGCATTTCTCTTCAAACAGCCGTACAGTTTGTGGTGTACATAGATTTGCGAAACAATGGGATAAAGGAATATTCCTGAACTTTGTCTTATGATTTATTTCGTGGTTATCTCAGCTTGCAGAGCTTAGATTCTTTTGAACGAGTTTACCAAAAAATGTAAATATTGCAGAATATACAGCCTCATGCTCCATAACCAAGCTCCATTTCATGCTGAATAAACTAAATTATTAACGTATCTTAAGTAGAAAACTATCTTTAGATAGATTTTTTTTTCACTCCAAAAACATTTTGTTAAAATAAATTGGGATTTTAAAAAATCTGATTTAAATTTTTAAAAAAGTTTTTTTTTTTTAAAATCATCGATTTTTATCCACCCTGCTTAGAGCTGTGGAGGTCAGGATGTAAATCTAATTCTAGCAAGGCAGAGTGGATGTGGACTTTTGCACCTGATTGGGATGACATGCGTGCTAGTCGTTCCCGACTCTAGGGGGCGATGCTCATCTCCGTTTCAAAGCCGAAGAGCCAGCACTGTCCGAAGACGTCTCCATGGTCATGTGGCCGGCATAACTAAACTTTGAAGGCGCACGGAACTCTGTTACCTTCCCACCAAAGGTGGTCCCTATTTTTCTACTTGCATTTTTTACATGCTTTCGAACTGCTAGGTTGGCAGAAGCTGGGACAAGTAACGGGAGCGCACTCCGTTATGCAGTGCTAGGGATTCGAGCCTCCAAACTGCTAACTTTTTTGATCGACAAGCTCAGCATCTTAGCCACTGAGCCACCATTTCCCTTTTTTGGGGGATGGCACTCTCCCAAAAAGAGTTGGTATGCACTTTGAGAATCCTCTTGAACTTGTAGCTGCTGTTTGGGAGAACGGGTGGCAGGAGAATTGAGGGAGGGAAAGAGCTTCCTATGCTATGTCCCCTTACCACCAGTTCATCCTACCTTATGTTGGAAAGGCCATTTCAGCTGGAAATCGTATTCTCCCTTCATCACAACCAGGAAGAGCGAAAGGTGAGTTCCAGCACCAGCCCCATCTCCATTCAGGAAAAGCTTCAGGCAGAGCTTGTAGCCATAGCGGGCGGTATAAAATGCTGGAGGAGCACAAAGGAGAGGAAAACACGAGATGCTAAGAGCAGCAAGAACAATAATACCGACGGGTCTCTTCGCTAGATTCTGTTGCAGGATAAACTTTCTGAAGGAAATGGGAATCTTCAGAGTTAATTTCTGTGGGTGCCTTCACCAGAAGGATTTGCCTGCTCCATAAAATGGCAGCTGGGACAATAGCATTTTGGCCATGGACAAAACTGAAGGCTCTAGGATGCCCTCTACTATTCCAGGGGATATTCTGTGGGTCCCAGATGTAACTTTGGAAATAAACACAATAATAGGAACAAGCACTTTTGCTTCCCAGCATCTGTCTTCCTTCCTTCCTTCCTTCCTTCCTTCCTTCCTTCCTTCCTTCCTTCCTTCCTTCCTTCCTTCCTTCCTTCCTTCTTTCCTTCCTTCCCTCCCTCCCTCCCTTCCTTTCCCTTCTTCTTTTCTCTTTTCTTCCTTCCCTTCTTCTACATCTTTTCTCTCCCTCCCTTCCTTCTTTCCTTCCCCCTTCTCCATCTTTTCTCCTTCCTTCCTTCCTCCCACACCCCTTCTTCCCCATCTTTTCTCTTTCCTTCCTTCCTTCCTTCCTTCCTTCTCCATCTTTTCTCCTTCCTTCCTTCCTTCCTTCCTCCCCCCACCACTTCTTCCCCATCTTTTCTCTTTCTTTCTTCTTTCCTTCCTTCCTTCCCTTCTTCCCCATCTTTTCTCTTTCCTCCTTTCCTTCTTCCCTCCCTCCCTTTCTTCTTCCCCTTCTTCTCCATCTTTTTTCCTTCTTCCCTTCCTTCCCTTCTGTTCTTTTCCATCGTTTCTCTTTCTTTCCTTTCTTCCTTCTTTCCTCTCTCCTTCCTTTCCTTTGTCCATCTTTTGTTTTTCCTTGCTTCTTTCCTTCTTTCCCTTCTTCTTCCTTTCTTCTTTCCTTCTTTCCTTCCTTCCTTCTCCCCTTCCTTCCTTCCTTCCTTCCTTCCTTCCTTCCTTCCTTCCTTCCTTCCTTCCTAGGCTCTTCAACCCCGGTGGCATCAACAAAGTGTCTGGCAGCGTCCCATAGTGCCTACTTCTGAATAGGGCCAGGCATTTGCAAGTTTTATAGTCTCATCAGGATGCCCAGGCTGGATCTTCCTGTGTCTCCCCATAGTGCAAGCCCACAGAAAGGATACTGTTGTCAGAAAGTCAACCACAAAGCCAGCATCTGAAAGGTGCATTTTTCTTTGAAAGGTAACTGGACTGTTTTTTCCTTGAGGAGGAGGAAGAACAAAACATTTCGCTTCTCATCCAAAAAACTTCATCAGTTCTGATGGCATGGGGGATGGAAGGATAGGTACTGACAGTGGAGGCTGGATGGCAAGGAGATGGAAGGAAAGAATAAAATAGAGCTGGAAGGGACCTTGGAGGTCTTCTAGTCCAACCCCCTGCTCAAGCGGGAGACCCTATATCATTTCAGACAAGTGGCTGTCTTCTTAAAAACCTCCAGTGATGAAGGCCCCATGATTTTTGAAGGCAAGCTGTTTCCACTGCTTAATTGTCCTCAATGTTGAGACGTTTCGCCTTAATTCCAGATTGCTTCTCTCCTTGATTAGTTTCCATCCATTGTTTCTTGTCTTGCCCTCTGCTTCTGATAGGATTGCAGGTGAGGGGAATGGAAGGAGTAGCATTGCAAAGAAATATAATCCTTCCATTTCTCCCCTCCCCCCCAGATCCTCCTATCAGAATTATCTTTCCATCCCCTGCTGTCAGTCTCAATGGCCGGTACCAGTGGTGGAATTCAAAATCTTTTACTACCATTTCTGTGGGCGTGGTTTGGTGGGTGTGGCATGGCTTGGTGGGCGTGGCAGGGGAAGGATACTGTAAAATCCCCATTCCTTCCCGATCAGCTGGGACTCGGAAGACAGAGAATAGATGGGGCGGGGCCAGCCAGAGGAGGTATTTGCCAGTTCTCTGAACTACTGAAAATTCCCGCTACCGGTTCTCCAGAATTGGTCAGAATCTGCTGAATGCCACCTCTGGCCGGTACCTATCCTTCCATCCCCCTTCCATCAGAACTGATGAAATTTCTTGGATGAGAAGTGAAATGTCTTTTTCTTCCTCAAGAGAAAACAACAACCCACTTGACTTTTGAAAAAAAAAGCACCTTTGAGACAACAATAACCTGGATGACGGAGAATCTCCACAGCCACCAAGCAGGGATTTTTGTTCTAGCAAGCCAATTTCCCCCTTTCCATTCACATCCCTCTTTGGTCACTCACGGGGGGAATAAAGGGCAGGCCGTTTGCCGGTTTGAGCTTCCTGCATTCGAAGCCCCACCCTGGGGACCCTCCAGAGGAAACACCCATCGTAGCTGGTGTGTTCCAGGGCCTGGATCCGGGACACCAAGCTGCTGATCATCACATCTTTCAGAGCCAAGAGTGAATCTTGCTGTTCTACCTGGAAGGAAAACGTGGAAACATTTAAGAAAAATACCTTCAATTAAATTCAGTCACCTGACATTGTATTACTTCACAGAGACAAGTGAGTGATAATAACTATGGAACAGAAAAAGTATAAAGTGGTGATGGCGGAGCTATGGCCGTCGCCCCAGTTCAGTTCCACCGCGCATGCGTGGGCGCCACCCACCGGTCCGGTGGTCTTCAGGTGCAGGGTGTGTGTGGGGTGCATGGGGGGAGCATGGTGCATGTGGGGAGCACAGACACATTTAGGGAGCCACACATGCATGCAGGGGACCATGGGGTACATGCACGGGGGCTGTGCGCACATTGGATTTGGAGGGGGGGAATCGGGTGTGTGCATGCTTTGGACGTCTTATCTACAAGACAAAAGACTTTCTGCTCCAGGGTGATAGGGTTAGCCCTCACTCAAGATCCAAACCAGGAAAAAGCCATTAAGCCATAATAGGAATTGGTCAAAGCCTCTTCGTGACTATCACCCAGCAAGAGTCAACCAAGCCTGGGACTTGAGACAACCTACAAAGTTACCCCTGCATGGCCCCATAGCAGTGGTGGGATTCAATTTTTTTTACTACCGGTTTTGTGGCCGTGGCTCGGTGGGTGTGGCAGGGGAAAATATGTAAAATCTCCATTCCCTCCCGATCAGCTGGGACTCGGGAGGCAGAGAATAGATGGGGGCGTGGCCAGTCAAAGGTGGGATGTACTGGTTCTCCGAACTACTCAAAATTTCCGCTACCGGTTCTCCAGAACTGGTCAGAACCTGCTGAACACCACCTCTGCCCCATAGGAGTCTGACAACCAATCAGGATACATTTCTTGCCACCGGAACAGAAAGCAGGTTCAAAGCCCAACAGAGGGTATAATTCTCTCTCTCTCTCTCACCCAGGTGCTCTTTTTTTTGCCTGGGATTTCAAACCACGTGGTCCTGTCCACCATTAAACCACCTTTCCAAGCATGTTTCCAGTGTCTTTCTCCCCCACTTGGAACTGACCCCAGATGGACATTTCTTCTAACAAAGGCAAATGAGGTCCAGGCAGAAGAAGAAGATCATGGCTTCAAAATCTAAGGGGCTGGTTTGGACAAAACTCAACGGCACTTTTTCGTGCGGCTGTTGATAAAAATAGGATCGCTAACATGAGCGCCAATGTCCCATGATGGATATTGTCACAAAAGAAGAAGGCAACTTGTGGACAAACTCCCAGAATTCCTGAGATAGCCATGGCTGGCTCAGGAATTCTGGGAGTTGAAGTCCACAAGTTATAAAAGGGCCAATCATTCCCCACCTCCACTCTATAAGTTCTCATGGGAGACATGAGATCTTTCCAAAAGGCGTCTCTTACTTTCTCCTCCAGGCAGAGGATCCTGGCCAGAGCTTCTCCAATTCGGACGTCAGGGGACACTTCTTTTCTGGCCAGCTCCCGGCTCAGAACTGAGACAATGTTCTCCAAGGTCTTCTGGCGGGATTCCAACTCAGCCACCTGCTGCCTGATTTTCAGGTCCGGCCTTATCTGCTCCAGCAGATGGTCCAGGGGGAAGTCCAGACCCACAAACTGGGGCAGGGTGTTACAAAGCAGCGGGTGCTGAGATGGCACGATTCCTTCCACTTGTCCACCGGGCATCTGTAAAGAATGGAAATCAACCAACAAATACAAGTCATGTAGAGTCAGCCCAGCCAACTTGGGTTCCAGCCTGTTCATGCCCATAATAAGCTAGTACAGGTTGTCAGTGGTGGGATTCAATTTTTTTCCTGCTGGTTCTGTGGGTGTGCCTTGGTGGGTGTGGTGTGGCATGGTGCGTGTGGCTTAGTGGGCTTGGCAGGGGGAAGGATACTGCAAAATCCCCATTCCCTCCTCATTCCTCGGGGAAGGATACTGCAAAATCTCCGTTCCCTCCTCACTCCTGGGGAAAGGATACTGCAAAATCTCCATCCCCTCCTCATTCCTGGGGGAAGGATACTGCAAAATCTCCGTTCCCTCCTCACTCCTGGGGAAAGGATACTGCAAAATCCCCATTCCCTCCTCATTCCTCGGGGAAGGATACTGCAAAATCTCCGTTCCCTCCTCACTCCTGGGGAAAGGATACTGCAAAATCCCCATTCCCTCCTCATTCCTCGGGGAAGGATACTGCAAAATCTCCGTTCCCTCCTCACTCCTGGGGAAAGGATACTGCAAAATCCCCATTCCCTCCTCATTCCTGGGGGAAGGATACTGCAAAATCTCCATTCCCTCCCCACTCCTGGGGGAAGGATACTGCAAAATCTCCATTCCCACCCCGCTCTGGGGCCAGCCAGAGGTGGCATTTGCCGGTTCTCCGAACTACTCAAAATTTCTGCTACGGGTTCTCCAGAACCTGTCGGAACCTGCCAGATTTCACCTCTGCAGAGATAGTCCTTAACCTATGATCACAATTGAGTCAGAAACTTCTGCTGCTGAGTGAGATGCAGGTAGTTTTCAACTTATGGCCACAAATGAGCCCAAAATGTATCTCGCTAAGGGAGAAATTTGTTAAGCCAGTTCTGTCCCATTTTCTTGCCACATTTGATAGGTGAATCTCTGCAGTTGTTAAATTAGTCACACCGTTGTTAAGCAAATCTGGCTTCCCCATTGACTTTGCTTGTCAGAAGGTCGCAAAAGGGGATCACACGAAACACCCCCCCCCCCCCCGGAGACACAGTAACTGCACAGGACTGAGCTCTGAGGGAAGACCTGGAGACGGATTTGCTTGAACTGCTTTAATCACAACTAGAACAGTAACAACAAGAACCCTTGCCATCTGACAGCTCTTTTATACACCGAGCTGTCAGACAATTAGCCAATGGGGCGCCTCGGATTCTCCCGCCAGTCAGACAGCGTACTGGAGCCAATAGGAGTGCTTCACGGATGACAGGCAGTGCACAGTCATAGGCACAAGGACTTAGCAGCAACCGTCATAAGTATGGATCCATTGCCAAGCATCCGAATGTAGAGCCAGGTGAACATGGGGATGCTGCAACGGTCATAAGTCACTTTTTCCAGTGCTGTTGTCACTTTGAACAGTCCTTAAATGAACTGTTGTTTAAAACGTAGGAATAATAATTGGAGTTGATCTACTGATGCAAAATGATGTACGTATGGATTCAATATTCAGAATATCTTGTTTAAAATTAAGGGATAATAATTACAGTTGAAAAATTGACGTACGACAATAATGTACTCATGTTTATCTAATGAACAATTTGTGATTCGATATATAATTGTACGCGGGGACCAGGGAAAGGACGCACAAAATCTCGTGACCAAACGACATGCCGTATGAAATGGAAGAAGGTTGTATGTGTTTTGTGTTTTTGTTTGTTTAAAAATAAAAAAAAATAAAAATTAAAAAAGTCACTTTTTTCCAGTGCTGTTGTAACTTTGAACAGTCCCTAAATGAACTGTTGTAAGTCAAGGATCTTTACAAGTGCGCGCGCGCGCACGCACACACACACACACACACACACCACAACAATTATAAAACATGACAACATGAAACCCACCTTGTCAAAATGGATGAGTGGCTCGATTTCCTTCTCTTTTAAATATTCAGAAGAGGTCGTTCTGCTGCAGCTGGGAAGCAAAACAATTGTTCAAACAAAAGATAAGCTACTAACATCAAAACATCGGAGTCATGGTCTTCTCTGGGACACTTTCTGAAATGGAAAGTTGGACTTCAAAGAAGCAGGATGGGAAGAACATTGACACCTCTGAACTATGCCACAGGTCGCCCTGTAGCAATTTATGTTGCTAGCTGGGAAATTTGTGAATCCTGCCCCGTTTTATGACCTTTCTCGGCCCATTGGTTAAGTGAATCACTGCCGTTCTTAAATTAGTAACCCGGTTGCTAGATGAATCTGGTTTTCCCATTGACTTTGCTTGGCAGAAGATCACAAAAGGAGATCACGTGACCCCGGGATACTGCGACCGTCATAAATGTGAGTCAGTTGTCAACCATCCGAATGGAAATCATGTGACCATGGGGATACCGCAATGGTTATAAGTGTGAAAAATGGTCATAAGTCACTTTTTTTCCAGTGCCGTTATAACTTAGAATGGTCACTAAATAGAATAGAATATCAGAGCTGGAAGGGACCTTCTAGGTCTTCTAGTCCAACCCCCTGCCTAGGCAGGAATCCCTATACCGTTCCAGACAGATGGCTATCCAACATCTTCTTAAAGACTTCCAGTGTTGGGGCATTCACAACTTCTGGAGGCAAGCTGTTCCACTGATTAATTGTTCTAACTGTCAGGAAATTTCTCCTCAGTTCTAAGTTGCTTCTCTCCTTGATTAGTTTCCACCCATTGCTTCTTGTTCTGCCCTCAGGTACTTGACTCCCTCTTCTTTGGGCAGCCCCTGAGATGAACTGAACTGTTGTAAGTCAAGGACTACCTGTATTGGACTCCTCACTATGGACAGTCTCAATAGATTGATAGATAGATAGATAGGTAGGTAGATAGATAGATAAATAGATAGATAGATAGATGATAGATAGATGATAGATAGATGATAGATAGGTAGGTAGATAAATAGATAGATAGATGATAGATAGATGATAGATAGATGATAGGTAGGTAGGTAGGTAGGTAGGTAGGTAGGTAGGTAGGTAGATAGATAGATAGATAGATAGATAGATAGATAGATGATAGATAGGTAGATAGATAAATAGATAGATAGATGATAGATAGATGATAGATAGATGATAGATAGGTAGGTAGATAAATAGATAGATGATAGATAGATGATAGATAGATGATAGATAGGTAGGTAGATAAATAGATAGATGATAGATAGATGATAGGTAGATAGGTAGGTAGGTAGGTAGGTAGGTAGATAGATAGATAGATAGATGATAGATAGGTAGATAGATAAATAGATAGATAGATGATAGATAGATGATAGATAGGTAGGTAGATAAATAGATAGATAGATGATAGATAGATGATAGGTAGGTAGGTAGGTAGGTAGGTAGGTAGGTAGGTAGGTAGGTAGGTAGATAGATAGATAGATAGATAGATAGATAGATAGATAGATAGATAGATAGATAGATAGATAGATAGATGATAGATAGGTAGATAGATAAATAGATAGATAGATGATAGATAGATGATAGATAGATGATAGATAGGTAGGTAGATAGGTAGGTAGGTAGGTAGGTAGATAGATAGATAGATAGATAGATAGATAGATAGATAGATAGATAGATAGATAGATAAATAGATAGATGATAGATAGATAAATAAGAACTAGAAAGAAAGAAAGAAAGAAAGAAAGAAAGAAAGAAAGAAAGAAAGAAAGAAAGAAAAAGAAAGAAAGAAACCAGCCAACCAATGTATCATTAAATAAATCAACTCGGAGTTCTCCCTTGAAGCACAATGAGCAGGATCAAATGATTCTACTTTGGACCCAGATGCAAACACCCAACTCTTTGGAGGAGGCTCTGATGCTGGAAACCATGGGAGGAAAGTGAATAAAAGGACAACCAGCAATAAGGGGGAAGGACTCCGTTAGAGCGGCAATGGGTGCAATCATTTGAAGACCAGATAAGGGACAGATGGAGAGAATCCATGTATGTGGACATTGCTTTCATCCATTTTTTTTTCCTAGATCACAACCCCCCCCCCCAAGTTTTAATGTTGGATTTCTCCATAAAGTCAACCTAGCATGGGAAAAAGGATTGCATCTGTTTTTATTAGACATTCCGTTCCATAACTGTGTAACTGATACAATTGTTTCCCGGGATACTACAGTTCTATTGTATTTAGATCCTAATACTCTCCACTCAGCCAAAGGTGCTATTTATGGATATACGTACTAAAGCTGCCTAAATTGGAAAATTAATATCAAATGTGCAATCCCACTATTTAATAATAGACAATAGCTAAGCTTGAGGATATAACTGCAGATTCAGAAAACTTAATCCTCTCTCAATAGTTGGTAATTGCATTTTCTGTAAAAACATTCTCAGAACTGAAGGACCCCATAAAATTTTTCTAAAATTTCCAAGTCATTCCAAGAGTGACATGGGCAGTACCTAAATTTGCTAAAATAATTTTTCTTTCTTTCTCTTTTTCTTTCTTTCTTTCTTTCTTTCTTTCTTTCTTTCTTTCTTTCTTTCTTTCTTTCTTTCTTTCCTTACTTTCTTTTTCTTCTTTTACTTCCTCACTCTTTTCTTTCTTTCTTTTTTCTTTCTTTCTTTGTTTGTTTTTCTTTCTTTCCTTTCTTTTTCTTTTACTTTTTCCCTCCCTCCCTCTTCTTTCTTTTTGTTTCTTTCTTTTTTCTCTTCTCTTCCTCCCGCCTTTCTTTCTGTCTTTCCTTCAACCTTACTGACTTTCTTTCTTTTTCTTTCTCTTTTTCTTCTTTTTTCTCCTTCCTTTCTTCCTTAGTCCCTTCTTTCTTTCTGATTTTCTTTCTTTCTTCTTTTTTCCCTCCCTCTCTGCAATAGCCCTTTTCTACTAAATCTTAACTGCAACATGGGCAATAAAAATTTATCTAAATTTTATAAAATAATTTCTTTTCCGTTCTTTCTTTCTTCCCTCCAACCCTCTTTCTTTCCTTCTTTTCTTTTTTCCCTTCCCTCCCTTCTTCCTCCCTCCCCCCTCCCTCCCTCCCTACTTTCTCTTTCTTTCTTCCTTTTCTTTCTTCCTTCCATCTTTCTTTCCTCCCTCCCTCCCTCTTTCTTTTTTGTTTTTCTCTCTCTTTCCTTCCTTTCTTCTTTTTCTCCTTCCTTTCTCCCTCCCTCTTCCTTGCTTTCTTGCTCCTTCCTTCTTTCCTCCCTCCCTCCCTCCCTCGCCACAGATATTCTGGCCCCAATTGGGTTCTTATAATGACGACTACCCATACATACCCAATGATTTCATTAATACGTTTAAAATGACCATCTCAGCAGAACTGCACAGCTCTGACTCTCTCCTTGAATGAGGTGAATTGAGTTTCCTGGACTTCCCCCAGGTTTTTGCCTATCACATAATCATATGCCCCTTTTCTTCTCCTTCCCCTGACGCCTCAGACATTTTTTTCCACTCATTAGGTCACTAGATGATACCACATTTGGGGGTGAGGGGATTTTTTTCAGCAGTCAGAACCAGACTTCTCAGGGAAGCCCCAGGGGTAAAATGTGTGGTGAGTTCTTAAAAAGATATTAGTGGGGTGTTTTGGGGTTTTGGGAGGAAGAATTAAGAACCTGGTACACAAGGTGGCTCAGGGCTTTATGGAGATTCTCAACCATCCAGGTTATGGCTGTCCCAAAGCTGCTTTTTCCAAAGGGCAACTGGAATTTCTTGATTTTTTTTCCCATTGAAAACGTTTCACTTCTGAACTGAAGAAACTTCTTGGGTGAGAAGTGAAATGTTTTCAAAGAAAAAAACCCCAAGAAAGTCCAGTTGCCTTTTGAAAAAAAAAAAGCAATTTTTGGACAAGGTGGACCAGAGGGTCTTCTCAGAGGTCAGGGCAAAAGAGAATCATTTCTAAGGTTGTAGGAGCAAGTGAGGCCTCTCAAAAACACTTGTAGCATCTCCCCAATCCATACAACAACATCACTCCATTTGGGCTGAAGCCTGCCTGGAAGAACCAGGCTGCCTTTTTGAGGCTCCTAGTTGGCTCATTTTTGAGACTCTGGAAAGCTCAGTTTGAAAGAAATCAGTCTTCTGTTCCGCTATAAGATGTTAAGTGGGTAGGGCTGTTTGTCACTGAACCCCAGCCTGAGTTGACTATCCTCTACTTGGTAGCGGAGAACCGGATGAAGAGTGCCAGGGAATCTTTTTTTTTAATTTTTTTTATTTTTTATTTTATCAATTTCATATATACATTCACAATTATATGATCTCATAACTGTTATTAATATGTATTTATAACAATTTTTCCCTACAGTTGACAATATACTTGAAGATTGCTTTTTTAACATCCCATAGATCCATCTTATCTTACAACGGTCCTACTTCTTCCCTCCCTCTTTCCTTCCCTCGTTTCTTCTCTCCTACTCCCCTTCCTTCCCTCCTTCCTTCCTTCCCTCCCTCCTTTCCCTTCCCTCCTTCTCTCCTTCCCTCCCTCCTTCCTTCCTTCCCTCCCTCCTTTCCCTTCCCTCCTTCTCTCCTTCCCTCCCTCCTTCCTTCCTTCCTTCCCTCCTTTCTTTTCTCTTTCTCTCCTTCCTTTCCCCCTTCCTTTCCTCCTTCCTTCCCTCCTTTCTTCTCTCCTTCTCTCCTTCTCTCCTTCCTTCCCTCCTTCCTTCCGAGTGCCAGGGAATCTTGAGGCCTCTGGTCTCAAGACATTAGAAGGGTTTGGAGAAGATTGAATTATCTGTCAACACCTTTTATTGAATTATCAAGTGTTATAAAATACAGAATACAAAGTAAATAGGAAAGCAGTGGGGGTGGGGAAGGGAAAGAGGGGTGAGGAAAGATAAGAAAGAGAAAAAAAGAAAAAAGAAAAAAGAAAAAACCCATTGACTTCCACTCTCTCTGTTACAGTAAAATAAGGAATTAAGATCAAATCACCGCTTTTTGCCTTTTCATAATAGTATGAACAAGCCATTTCTGTAAAGATCTATCAATCTAATCGCTAAAACCCAGTCAGATATTCATTCTTTGCCACATCAAGCATGAAGTTCAGAAGCGGTTTCCATGTGGAAACTAAAGTTCTTTTCTTTAATCGAAGTATCCACTTCAATTTTGCCACTTCAGCCAACTCCTGGAGAAGATTTAGAGTTGTGTTGCATCTACTTGGTACTTGAGGTGGAAGAATTCAAGAAATCCCAGAGCTTGAGGCTCATCCAGAAAACCGTCACAGGAGGAGAATGATCTGGCAAACCGTTTCTGCATTCTTGCCAAGTCACTCATTCACTCATTCACTCACAAACACAGACACACCAGGGCAATTAGTCTAGTGCCAAGATGGCGAACCTATGGCAAGCGTGCCACAGATGGCACACGGAGTCCTCTCTGCGGGCACGTGAGACGTCGCCTAGGTCAGCTCCGCTAGCTAGCTGATTTTCGGGTCCCTGCAGCACATGGGGGAGATGCACTCGCATTCACAGGAGGTGCAGTGCAGCCCCCCCCCCCCCCCCCGGGCTTCCTTTTCGTCCCAGGATTCTCCACGGAGCCCATTTTGGATGCCAGGTAAGTCAAGACCCACGTGGATACTTTGGGAGGGTGAAAAATGGGCCTCCTGCAAGTTCTGGAATTGGGCCTGTTTCTGGCTTCTGGAGCCCAGGAGAAGTGATTTTCGCCCTCTCGGAGTCATGAGCCTCCGGAGCCTGGGAAGGGTGACAACGCACACCCCTGTCATGGTGCAGGAGGCGGAGTAGGCCTGCCCAGCAATTGGGCAGAGAACCGGTTGCCAAAATTTTTGCGCAGCGGGGGCAGCGGGAGCACAGGGGTGGTGGTGGTCACATGGGCATGCGCAGGGGAGCTGGGCGCATTGCATTGTGGGTGTGGGCACACGAGGACAGAAAGGTTAGCCATCACTGGTCTAGTGGTTAAGACACCTGGTTGGAAAGCAAAAGACTGTGAGTTCTAGTCCCGCCTTAGGCATGAAAGCCAGCTGGGTGACTTTAGCTCAGTCTCTCTCTTTCAGTCCATGGTATTGGGTAAATAGTGAGAGGAAGATGTGTTGGAAATTTTTGCCATCTTGAGTAGTTTGTAAAAATAATACAGGCAGGATATGAATAATCTAAATAAATAAATAAATAAATAAACAAAGCACAAAATCATTCGTTGATCTTATCCTGAAGCTTTGTTTCAGTAAATTTTCCCCTAAAACATTTTTAATGTATAAACTATGATAACATGACTCAAGGCCTCCGAGATATAATATCCACGGAGATGTTCTAGATTAACATGCCACATGAAGACTCTAATTTTCTGATCACTCATCTTTGCACACAAAATGGCAAGAGTTTCAAATTATGTACGTATATGAAAGCCAAAAAACAACAACATTGTAATAGAATCTGTCTCACATCTCCTGTGGCTTGAGCAGGCAACAAAGCCTTTCATTCTATCCTGTGAATTAGTTTACCAGTGAAGGAACATCTGGGTCATGAGAAGCAATTCTTTTGTGAATGGCTATTATTGTTAAGGCAGCTTTCGTTCTTTGTTTTTATTATTTTATTTTATTTCCTGGTTTCTTTACTATAACCCCACATGTATACTTTATATATAGTTATAATTACACCAGCAGTAGTTAATACACACTTATGACTAAGTGCAGGAGATTGATTAAAATAACATATTACAATAAATTAGAGAGCATCTCTAAAATAAAAGCTATCTACTAATTCTATATCAACCTGTCTATCTATCATATAGCTATCATGTCTGTCTGTCTGTCTGTCTGTCTGTCTGTCTGTCTGTCTGTCTATCTATCTATCTATCTATCTATCTATCTATCTATCTATCTATCTATCTATCTATCTATCTATCTTCTTTATCATCATCTATCAGATATCTATCTGTTATCTATCATCATCTATACAGTGTAGCTACCTATCCCATCCCAAGATTCGTCCAATCAATTGATTCGTCCAATCAAGAATCAAGAACAACATAAAAACCATGTAAAAATATTAAAACTATAAACATTCAAAGCAAACAAGTAACCAAAATCCTTTAGAACATACTGGAGAAACTCAATGTAGTCTCACTATATTTAAAATAACAGGAATGTTTTTATTTTAAAGCAACTTCTCAAAGGTCAACAACAACAAAGCACTTTTGGTGTTCTTTTAAACTTTAAGGCTTCTAGTTCCAAATACAATAAGATCAGGGGCCATGTGATAGTTTTTAATGTGCCACAATGGATTTTGCTGTCCCCTGTTATTCTTAGGAAGTAGGGGCACACTGGTGTTTCAGTAAAGGTACCTAATTAGACATTTGCTCGTATATTTTTTAAAAAATCTGCAGATCTAAATGCATTACTATGAGGCACCACTTTTCATTCATCCCGATTCAATACCTCCTTTAGTCTGAAAACTATACTCATCACTTGTGGGTAGGTACGTAGAGAAAGAAGGAAAGGATTCTGCAGGTGCACAAATATTCTTTATCTCACCCAAAGTTTGGCAACTTTAAAGCTTCTGGACTTCATCTCCCAGAATTCTGAGAGTTGAAGTCCACACATCTTAAAGTAGCCAAGTTTGGCGGTCCTTATTCTAGACTGAGTCCCAGTAACGTAACATATTCTAGGATTAAGTATCCCTGTTCCTAGAACAGCTGATATCCACTCTCTTCCTTTGGTCACCTCTTTAACATAAATTTTATTAAAATGTTATAGACACCCACCCACCCCAAATCGCATTTCAAAAAGTCATTTTGACCATCCCAGAGACATACCTCATTTTTGGCTGCTCAGGCCTTCAATTGTTCAACATCTCTCTTTCTGAAGTTTTATAAGTTTCCAGGCAAAATCAAGACTAACCTTTTCCTCTCTTAAAAAGATGCAGTCAGAATAAAAAGTGGGCGGTTTAAGACTGCCTATCAGTGGAAGCTGCAATGGGTGGGGGAATTCCAACTTTGGGGCGGAGGAAGTCAGTTTCCGAATGATAAAATTCTTTAAACTCAAAACTGAAAATAAAACCTCATTTAGGCATAACGTTTGTTCAGCTATTGCCAAATCACATAGCTTTTATGTGGAGGTCACACTTTCCTAATTTGGACAGGAATAGCAGTGGCATTGTCCCGATTTTTTTTTAAAAAAATGTTTTTGGTTCTTCATGACCTCAGGATGATTATTTCAGAGGTGATATTTGCAGGTTCTGGAGAACCGGTAGTGGAAATTTTGAGTAGTTCAGAGAACCGGTAAATTAATACCACCTTTGGCTGGCCCTGCCCCCATCTATTCTCTGCCTCCCAAGTCCCAACTGATCGGGAGGGAATGGGGATTTTGCAGTAACCTTCCCCTGCCACGCCCACCAAGCCACGCCAACAGAACCGGTAGCAAAATTTTTGAAGCCCACCATTGGATCCTTTGTTTGGTAGACCTGCTTGTTGGATCCTTACAAATCCATCTTTGTGTCATCAACAATGACATATAGCCATCCTGCTTTCTGTTCATCAGTTGTTGTTTTTTACTGTGTTTGATTTCTCCAACTCCAACTCTATCAACTTGTCCTTGGAGAGTTAGTCTTTGACTTACCACAATTGAGTTCGACATTTCTGTTGCTAAGTAAGACAGTGAAGTGGGCTTTTGCCCCATTTTACCTTTCTTTGCCAGGGCTGCTGAGTGAGTCACGGCAGTCGTTAAATAGTAACATGGTTCTTAAATGAACCTGGCTTCCTCATTGTCATCAGAAGGTCACAAAACAGGAGTGGGTTCCTGCCAGTTCTAACCTCTTCTATAGAAGAGGTTCCACAAATCTACAGTGCTGTTCCAGCTCCCTCCCCCTGCCGGTCCGCACATCATCAAGATGAAGAGCGAGAGGAGGAATTCTGGGAGTTGAAGTCCACAAGTCTTAAAGCTGTCAAGTTTGAACACCCCTGGGGTTTTTTTCCCCTAAAGGTTAGGGGTGCAAGGGTCTTGTAACTTGACAGCTTTAAGACTTGTGTGCTTCAAATGCCAGAGTTTCTGAGCCAACATTTTGGTTGCTAAGCAAGAGCGTTGATAAGTGAGTTTCACCACATTTTACAAGTTGGCCACGCCCACCCAGTCACATGACTGCCAAACCACCCCCACTCTGTCACATGGCTGGCAAGCCACTCCCACCCAGTCACATGGCTGGCAAGCCACTCCCACAAAGCAGGCCACACCTACAGAAGAGGTTCTAAAAAATTTTGAAACCCACCACTGCTCCAGGACTGGCCTGTGTTCCTCCCCAAGCTCCTCAATGTCTAAGTCTGCCACCAGGTCCGCTGGCGGGCCACAACAGGAGCCCATTTTCGCTGGCACAGTGCTCAGGCCACCACTGGCACCCCTGACACGAGTGATGTCAATCTGGCCACCCCCACGCAGTCAGCCACACCCACCCCAGCCCCCTGAAGGCACACACAAACTGGAGGCATCTCTCAATGAAATTGAGTTTGGCACTCTTGATCTAAGCTGTAAACTTCACTATCAGTCTTCCAGGCAGCAGTCTAATTTTACGTCAGCTATGAAGTCAATGATTTGATGCTTCTCCTGGTCCAAGGTCTCCAACCCTGTTTTCCATGTATCATAATTCAAAGGCATCAATTTTTCTTTGTCCAACCTTTCTGGCAGTTGATGTTTTGCAGCCCAAATATGACAACCGAGAAACCATGGCTCTGAGACTAATTGTCACTGGGATGGCTCTGCATTTTAATCCTTTGTCTACACCTGTCTTATCTCCTACCTAGTAACATATATCTTGTTTAATACATGGATACTAGGACACTAGAATAACTGAGATTTAATTTAACTACATCAATAGGCAATACCAACCCCAATGCAAGTAGATGGTGAAGAAGTTGAAGTACAGATAGTCCTTGATGGAGCCAATCCAGCATGGTCTTAAGTCATGATAGTTTGAATGTCAGCAAGCTCATTTTATCTTTTCTGCAACGGTCATTAAGAGAACACTATGGTCATTAAGCAATCCAATGGTTTGCTATGGGGATGGTTAAGTCATCATCCTTGTGAATGCTTTTAGACCGAGAAGAAAAGGCTGCAATTACAGGTTCCTTGACTTATAACCAGCTGCTTAGCAACCATTGAAAGTTTCAACAGACCTACCTTGGGGCTATTAAGGACTGGGATTGAAGTACCAATGGTCAATTCCATCCTCACCCACAGTCAGATGACGGAACACCAGTGTTTAGCAACATGGCAACAACACTTATGGCTGTTTGCGGCCTCCTGCAGTGACGTGACAACACTTTACAATAGTTTTGCCAAAAACTGGAACTTAGGTCTGGTTTTCAGCAAAATCATGCCTGCAGCAAACTATTGAGTTGCTTAATAAGAATAGTGTTTGTTAGGTAAGCTCCCCGTTGGGAGAGCGAGTACGTTCAGAGAAATGTTGTGAGAGTTGTGTTGGAGAACACACAAACCAGCGTACAGAGACAATGCAGTTTAAATAGGCTTTTACTTTCTGGAAATAGAGGTATATCAGAGTCCATCAAACAGTCCAAGTCATATGCAGATAGGACAGTCAGTCATTAACGTCTTTCAGTTAAGGGATAATCCAAATAACATAGTCCAGTATCATATAATCAGTTCAGAACTCAAAGTTTGCTAGCAGTTGCAAAACTTACAATAGCTCATGGCACTTTCTAACAGCCAGCTTCCAAAACACTCAGATCAGATCAGCCCAGCATCTAACGAACAGAGAGCTAACAGTTATTCTGGCTCCCTCTTATGTCCAATTGAGGAAAACAGCAACCAATCACATTTTACAGTATGATTTAAAGAAACAGGTATAGCATTGTTACATGATTTATATATTGCCAACCCAACCGTTAGAATTATATTCCTAACAGTGTTCACTTAATGACCGCTGCAGAAAAGATTGTAAAATCAGTTCGCATTACACACATTACAGCTGTCATGATGTATGATCATGATGGGCAGACTCCATTACGGTCATAAGATGAGAACTACCTCTACTTCAATTTCTTCACCATCTAATTGCATTATCTTGGCACTTCCTGTTGATAAGTTAAATCTCAGTTATTCTAGTGGCCCCCTATATTCTGTTTCCCCATTGTCAATAGTAGTGGGCATGATAAGGAGACAACAAAGCTCAGGAAGTATAACATCTGAAGGCTTTGGATGACATTCTTTCCCATCCAAGTGATCTTTGGTTGACTCACAGTGAATGTGATGATAGCAGTGTTCCAATATCTCAGGGACTGCCACAAAGAAGAGGGAGTCAAGCTATTCTCCAAAGCACCCGAGGGCAAAACAAGAAGCAATGGGTGGAAACTAATCAAGGAGAGAAGCAACCTAGATTAGAACTAAGGAGAAATTTCCCAACAGTTAGAACAATTAATCAGTGGAATGACTTGCCTCCAGAAGTTGTGAATGCTTGAACGCTGGAGGTTTATAAGAAGAGAGTCTGAAATGGTATAGGGCTTCCAGCCTGAGTGGGAGTTGGACTAAAAGACCTCCAAGGTTCTTTCCAAATTTGTTATTCTGTTCTGTTATGTTGAGTGTGGCTCCCTGGTCATCTTAGAGCCAAGGAAAGCCCAAAGGTTCTACCACAACTATTTTTTCTTCTTCTGCTTGTGCAATTTTTCAAAATAATGCACTCCCAATGTTAGGGAACTTGCAATTCTACCTATTGCAAGGAGCAGCTAGAAGTTCTAAGTCAATAAGAACTGGAAGGTTAATAATAAACTCATAAACTCATAATTCTCCACTGTTGCTTTCTGTAATGATTAGACATTTTCTTCCTTCTAATGTAAGTGCAAGATGAAGTCACACATTCTGCAGCTCAGTGTCTCCTTTCGCTCACAGCCCTGTTCATTGGAAAAGCACATTCCCAGGCATGTTTACTCAGAACCCCAGTGTTCCCAGAGCAAATGACTCCCATTGTTCTTGTAACACTGGGAACAGCAAAAATCCCCTTTCTTCCACATCGGACAGAACGGAAATGAAGTAAGTGCCCAGGGCCCCCATCTCTGCCCACATTTTCAAAGTATTGACTATGCTGGTCTATATAGATAAATAGATGGGGAATTTAGGATAGATAAATAGAGCATTTCCCCATGGTAGATAAAAAGGCAAACAATTCTATTCTCTGTCTGTCTGTCTGCCTGCCTGCCTGCCTGCCTGCCTGTCTACATACTACAGCAGCAATAGTAGTTAATTTGCACTTATAACTAAGTGGAGGACATAGATTAAAACAACATATAATAAATTAGAGAGCATTTCTAAAATAAAAGCTCCATGTCTACATCTATCTATCTATCTATCTATCTATCTATCTATCTATCTATCTATCTATCTATCCATCCATCCATCCATCCATCCATCCATCCATCCATTTATCTATCATCTATCTATCATCTATCTATCTATCTATCTATCTATCTATCTATCTATCTATCTATCTATCTATCTATCCATCCATCCATCCATCCATCCATCCATCCATCTATCATCTATCTATCATCTAGCCATTTATATTTCTCTATCTACTGTATCTATCTATCTATCTATCTATCTATCTATCTATCCATCCATCCATCCATCCATCCATCCATCCATCCATCATCCATCCATCTATCTATCATCTATCTATTTATCATCCATCTATCTATCTATCTATCTATCTATCTATCTATCTATCTATCTATCTATCTATCTATCTATCTATCTATCTATCTATCATCTAGCCATTTATATTTCTCTATCTACTCTATCTATCTATCTATCTATCTATCTATCTATCTATCTATCTATCTATCTATCTATCTATCTATCTATCTATCCATCCATCCATCCATCCATCCATCCATCCATCCATCCATCTATCTATCTATCTATCTATCTATCTATCATCTAGCCATTTATATTTCTCTATCTACTGTATCTATCTGTCTGTCTGTCTGTCTGTCCGTCCATTCATCCATCCGTCCGTCCGTCCGTCCGTCTGTCTGTCTGTCTGTCTATCTATCTACCTCTATCATCTCTCTCTATGTTTCTTGATGATAGACCTATTCTCCAAAGCACCAGAGCAGAATGGGACAATTCACTGCTGCCAACTCATCCTGGCGGACTAGTTGCTATGAATTGCCCTTTATAATTTATGAGCTTATAATGTCAGCATATCACCCCCAAGAATCTGGGTGCTCATTTTACCAACCTTGGAAGTATGGAATGGTGAGTCAACCTTGAGCCGGTGAAGATCGAGCTTCTGGTTATGGGTGGAGTTAACTTGCAATACGGCATTCTAACCAGAGGTGGTATTAATCAGGTTCTGATCAGTTCTAGAGAACCGATAGTGGAAATTTTGAGTAGTTCGGAGAACCGGTAAATACCACCCCTGGCTGGCCCCACCCCCATCTATTCTCTGCCTCCGGAGTCCCAGCTGATCAGGAGGGAATGGGGATTTTGTGGTAACCATCCCCTGCCATGCCCACCAAGCCACGCCCACAAAACTGGCAGTAAATTTTTTTGAATCCCACCACTGATTCTAACCACTGTGCTACCCCGTCTCAGTTCTAAGCCAAAGGCATACTTTTTAAAAGTTAGGACTCCCTGATAAAGAGAAAAGGACAGGAAAAAAAAATCCAGGCACTTCTTGCTTTCCTCCAGGGTTTGTAGTCCTTTTCTAAAGGGAGATTCTTGTCAGTTTCACCAATGCTTTAAAGGAAGTCCCAGACCAGTGTTTTTCAAGCTTGACGACTTAAAGCTGTGTGACAAATGAAGGTGAATATTCGTGTCCCAGGATAATGTTGCCAATCTGGATCCAATCTGGGTCCAATCTGGGTCAGTCACCGGGACCAGAGGTTTAGTCTTACGAGCTTCCAGGTTCATGCTGGAGCTCATCCTCAGGGAGCTTCTCTCTCACCAAGAGTTTTCTCTTTCTCACCAGGATGGTGAGACAGAAGTTCCCTGAAGATGGGCTCCAGCACAAGTCCCAAAACTTGGAAGACTAAACCTCTAGTCCCAGTAACCAACCCAGATTGGATCCTAAAGATGTGTGACCTTCAACTCCCAGGATTCTCCAGATAGCACGTCAAGAGCCCCCACAAAAAAGCCTAAGGGAATGGGGAAACAGACTGATCACACACAAAGCAGGTTATGTAGCTCTCTCTCCCTCTCTCTATTTCTTCTTCCATTCTCTTGTTTTCTCTTTCTCCTTCCTTCCTTCCTTCCTTTCTTCCTTCCTTCCTTCCATCCATCCATCCATCCATCCATCCATCCATCCATCCATTCTTCGCTCCTTCTCTCATCTCTTGTTCCCTTTTTTGCTTCTTCCTCCCTCTTTCTCTTTCTTTCTTTCTTTCTTTCTTTCTTTCTTTCTTTCTTTCTTTCTTTCTTTCTTTCGCCCCCCTCCCCCTCTCTCTCTTTCTTTTCCCATCCCCTTTCTGAGCTTTGTTGCCCAGAGCTAAACTGGAAGTAAGTCAAACCAAACTCAGCCAACAACATGAGATCACAAGAGTCACAACGGCTTTTGAACTCAAAAGCAGCAGTGCCCCAAATTCCCCATTATTTCCACCCCTCTCTTTCCTCTGTTGTTTTCTTCCTATGCCACTTTAGGTCAGGGAATGTCTGGGCTCTTGAATGCTGGAAAGTACCTTCATTTTAGAGCCCACTGCAGTCTCATGACCCCGGGTGACAGACAAGACATTTAAAAAAAAAATAAGCATAAGGGTTGGAGTAAATCCCAAAGCTAAAAAATAAGTCTAAAGAAAAATATTTTAACCATCACATGCATAGACTGTATTAGGCTAACAGCTGGACTATTGGATTGGATCATGGAGATCCAGATTCAATTCCTATTGAAATTGATTTGGGGGACCTCCCTCACAGGGTCACTATGAAGATAAGATGGGGTGTCCCCCCCCAATAGAATAATTATATAAACGACGTTTGACCTGGGGAATTCATCCAGGGACCACAATCAAGAGGAAACATATCACTATATTCATTATAATATACTCATTGGAATGGGTGGCTAGATTAAAGGTAACAAAAAGGAGGTGGAGGAAGAGGACTGCATCCAGTTTTGGTCACCACAATATAAAAAAAGATGCGGAGACTCTAGAAAGAGGGCAGAGAAGAGCAACAAAGGAACTGGATACGTCTAGTTTGAGGAAAAGAAGGTCTCAGGGTGACATGATAGCAGTGTTCCAATATCTCAGGGGCTGCCACAAAGAAGAGGGAGTCAAACTATTCTCCAAAGCACCTGAGGGCAGGACAAGAAGCAATGTGTGGAAACTAATCAAGGAAAGAAGCAACCTAGAACTAAGGAGAAATTTCCTGACACTTAGAACAATCAACCAATGAAACAGCTTTGCCTTCGGAAGTTGTGAGAACTTCATCACTTGAGACTTTCAAGAAGAGATTGGACTGCCATTTGTCAGAAACGGTGCAGGGTCTCCTGCGTGGGCAGGGGGTTGGGCTGGATGACCTACAAGGACCCTTCCAACTCTGTTAATCTGTATAGTATTCTGATACATTTGAAATTCACTGTTGATGTGTGGAAAACTTGTTACTTGATTGTATTATACAGCAATGTATGGTATACTTTGGTGTATGTTGCAACATTAGATATATTCTGACTTTATGGGGCTTGGCTTGTGATTTTTGTTCCCCAACATTTTATAGTTTGTATTTTGAATTTGGGTGCTTTGTATCTTGTACCCAGTGAGAATTTTAAGTTCACCATTTCTAATGAGGAGCAGATTGAAAAAGGCTGGCTGATACATAGTTTTTTGACCAAATCAAGACTCCAACTCACCGGAGATCATTCTTAGTGAGCTGATGCTGAATTCTCTGGGACACAATCAGAAACTCACTACTTTATCTACAATCACACCAAGGTGATTATGGTGAGCGCAGAAATAAGGCTGTCCATTCCTCAGGAGTAATAGAGAGATCCAGGACATAAAATACCATGATGTAGTGTGGTAGATACGAGATTGTGACACCACCCACAACTCTGCATGGCATCCTATTGATTCCTGCATGCACCTGCATTAATGGCCTTTTCTGTCTAAGTTAACAACAGGACTCTTCCTTTGCTATTTTGGAATGATTTAAAATTCATTTTATGCAAAGCGTCTCCATATTAGCATTAAAGTAATTTCCTGTCACAGCTGTAGTGCCCCAGAAGTTAAATTTTGAAAGGAAAATGAGAAATGAATCATCATTCTAACACACAGTTCTGGGCTGCATAAACAGAGGGCTAGAATCAAGATCACATGAAATGTTAATACCACTTTATAATGCCTTGGTAAGGCCACACTTGGAATACTGCATTCAGTTTTGGTCGCCATGATGTAAAAATGATGTGGAGCCTCTAGAAAGAGTGCAGAGAAGAGCAACGAAGATAATTAGGGAACTGGAGACTAAAACATATGAAGAACGGTTGCAGGAACTGGTCTAGTTTAATGAGAAGAAGGACTAGGGGAGACATGATAGCAGTGTTCCAATATCTCAGGGGTTGCCACTAAGAAGAGGGAGTCAAACTATTCTCCAAGGGACCTTAGGGTAGAACAAGAAGCAATGGGTGGAAACTAATCAAGGAGAGAAGCAACTTAGAACTGAGGAGAAATTTCCTGACAGTTAGAACAATGAATCAGTGGAACAGCTTGCCGCCAGAAGTTGTAAATGCTCCAACACTGGATGTTTTTTAGAAGAGACTGGATAACCATTTGTCTGAGGTTCTATAGGGTTTCCTGCCTAAGCAGGGGGTTGGACTAGAAGACCTCCAAGGTCCCTTCCAACTCTGATATTTTATTCTATTCTATTCTATTCTAATACCTGCCTATGAATCCATGAATTTAGACACACTGTTTTCCTTGGGAGTTGGGCAATGTATAAATAGAATACAGGTAGTCCTTGACTTGTAACATTTCATTTGGTGACCGTTCAAAGTTACAGCATCACTGAAAAAAAGCGACGTACGACATCCTTTCACACTTACGACCATTGCTGCATCCCCATGATCACGTGATCAAAATTCAGATGTTCGGCAACCGACTCCTATTTATGATGGTTGCAAAGTCCTGGGGTCATGTGATCACCTTTTGCGAACTTCTGACAATGGGGAAAACCAGATTCGCTTAACAGCAAATTTACAAATTTACCGACCGCGGTGATTCACTTAACAACTGTGGCATGAATCGTTATAAAATGCAGCAATACTCAGTTAACAAATCTTTCACTTAGTGACAGAAATTTTAGGCTCAGCTGTGATCGTAAGTTGAGGATTACTTGTACGATAAACTAACAAGCGAATAATTGCTAGGCTGCAACAACAGAGGAACAGCATGAAGATCACAGGAGGTGATAATGCCGATCTATACTGAACTGGTGAGGCCACACTCAAAATACTGCATCCGGTTCTGGTTGCCACAATACAAAAACCACACAAACACTAGGACTGTAGAAGGAGTGCAGAGAAGAGCAACAAAGATAAGAGGTTTGGAGGTCCGTATGATGAACGGATAAGAGTACAGAATAACTAGAGTTGGAAGGGACCTTGTAGGACATCTAGTCCAACCCCCTACTCAAGCAGGACACCCTGCCTACATCATTTCTGACAAGTGGTTGTCCAGTCTCTTCTTGAAAACTTCCAGTGATGAAGCAGGCACAGCTTCTGAAGGCAAACTGTTCCACTAGTTAATTGTTCTCACTGCTAGGAAGTTTCTCCTTAATTCCAAGTTGTTTCTCTCCTTGTTCAGTTTCCATCCATTATTCCTCATCTGGTCTTCAGGTGCTTTGGAAAATACTTTGACCCCTTCTTCTCTGTGCAGCCCCTCAGATCCTGGAGCACTGCTATCATGTCTCCCCTGGTCTTTTTCTTCACTAGACTAGCCATGCCCAGTTCCTACAATCGTTCTTCAGATCTCCAGTCCCCCTAATTGTCTTTGACCTCTTGTACTCCAGAGACGTGTGATAGGACTTCCCCAGGGATGGGTTGCTGCTGGCATCACTGCCGGTTCGGTACGTGCAAAATTTTTGCATGCCAGACACACACTCTATGTGCATGCACATTTGCACATAAATAGGTCTGCGCATGCGCAAAAGGTTAAAAATGGAAAAAAGTACATTTATGCAATGAAAATTGTTCTGTGCATGCGCAGAACCGAAAATCAAGATGGTGCTGCCTTAGGAGAACCAGTTCGGGGGTGTGGCAGGCCTGGGTCGCTGCTGGTTCCAGTGACCCAGGCTGCCAAACCACTATCGGTACAGCTGAACCGGTCCGAACCAGTCCGAACCTGGGCTTCTCCTCAACCTCCTTGAAGAGCTGAGGCCAATCTCTCTCATCTTCCTTCTTTGAAGGTCCAAGGCAGGTCGGTTGAATGGAGACTCTGTCAAGCCTGCTAGGAGGAACTGGGTATATTTAGCCTAATGAAGAGAAGTGAAAATAATAGTGACATGACAGCTGTCTTCCAATATTTGAAGGGCTGTCACAGGGAAGAAGCGGATCAATGTATTCTCCAAAACATCTGAGGGCAGGACAAGAAGCTTGTCGCTGGAAATTTTCAAGAAAAGATTGGACAGCCGTTTGTCCAGGTTGGAATAAGGACTCCTGCCTTTAGCCAAGGATTGAACTAGAAGACCTCCAAGCCCCATGATTCTACAAAACAAACAAACAGAACACACGGTTGTCGTTCATTGGTTGGCGAGTGCGGGCTCTGCATGAGGCAATCTACATTGCGATTGGTTGCTAGGTGTAAAAGGGGAGTTTCCCTTTTTCCTGTCTTTTTCTTCTGTGTGTTCTTGTGTACTCTGTGATTTACCTCAGGGTGTAGTGATGTGCCTGACTATCTTGTTTGTTGTATGTGTGTGAGTGTGCGCGCGCATGCATGCATACATACATACATATATATCTCAGTGTGTATATACCCTGCTTCCCTGAAAATAAGACCTCTCTTGATAATAAGCCCAATCAGGCTTTTGATTCCATGTACTATTGCAACACAGCAGCAGCCATGTGGTGACCACACTCACCGCCTCCTGCACCTCAAAAATAATAAGACCTCCCCGAAAATAATGTCAAGCGCTTATTTCAGGGGTCAAAAGAAAATAAGACTCTGCCTTATTTTCAAGAAAACATGGTACATACACGTGTGCGTGTAAAATAAGGCAGAGTCTTATTTTCAAGAAAACAGGGTACATACATGTGTTTATAAACATACATATGTTTATATGTCTGTGTATATGTGTGTATATATACAGGCATACATATATGTGTGTATATACATATACATATATACATACGTCTCTATGTGTGTGTAAAACTACAATTCATGTCAGCATTGCTGAATCTTTTAGACATTTGCTGCACCATTCCCTGCACTGGCATATTTAGGTTTTAGCAATTATATTTGAACTTAAATAAATTGTAAATTGTAAATCCATTGCAATGATTTGGCAATTCCTATCATATACAGTTTCCGGCTATAAATTGGAGCAGAATGGACCATCAGAAAGGTGGCTAAGGAAAAAAAAACCAAGACTTTAAAAAAGTACTGAAAATCTTACACGGACTTTCTGTTTAAAAAGAAAAGACTGAATTGATAATTTATGGATTTGGGGATTAAAAAAAGAGGGAGGAAAAAGAATAAGATTACAGCTGCTCAATAGCCTTTCTAGTTTCTATCTTTTTCTTACATTGCCTTTAATTCAGAAATTAAAAAAATTAGGTATTAAAGGAAGTCCCTATTTAGAAATTCTAATAAAAGTAAAATTAAAAAAAGAAAGCCTACATATTTGCTGTCTCTTTTTATTTAGGGAAATAATTTAGTCCCCCCTCCTACCCCTTCCCCCAAAAGCTTCACAATGTGTAAGAGATCCAAAAGGGTGCTCAGGAAGGAAATTATGATATAACATTAAAAAGTTTCCTGCCAGCCCACATTCAAGTGGCTTCTCTATTCTGTCAGTTGAGGGGGCACCCAAAACCTGCCCATTTCCCCCTTCCCCAAAATGTTTTCTGAGTCCCTTAGGTGGTTCCCGCAAGATTTTTGTTTCATGGGATACATCTGGACTGAAATTTGCAAGACAATTACATTATGAGTACATAGGATAGAGTTTATAAATGCAGATATCTTCCCACTCAGATAGCCTGTTTGAAGATGCATCTGGGAAAGAACAACATAGGGGCAATTAGAGATAATCTAATTTTGACATGGCTTTGGAGCTGTTTGAACTCCAGATGTGTTTGCTGGCAAGTTTGTTTATTCGTTCATGTATTACAGATTGTCCTCGACTTATGACCCATTCTTTTAGTGACCTTCTGGAGTCACAACAGCACTGAAAAAAGTAACTTATGACTGCTTTTCACACTTGCGACTGTTGTAGTATCCCTGTGGTCACTTGGTAGAAATTTAGATTCTTGGCAACTTGTGTCCACTGCTGTATCCCAAGGTCATGTGATCCCCTAGTGCAGCGGTGTCAAACTCAAAGGCCCGCGGGCTGCACCCGGCCTTTGGGGTGCTTAGAACTGGCCCACGGGGCCGCCCTGGAAACAGTGAAGGAACAGCCTGCGGTGCCTCTCCCAGTGAAAATGGAGCTTGGGTGTGCCACACACTTCTCCGCCCTGAGTCCCTGGCACAGGGCTGCAGGGGGCCGTTGTGGCTGAAAATAGGGTCTGGGGGTCCACGCGATCATTGGAAGCTTCCCCCTCTTTTAAAGCATTTTTTTCCTGTGCAAGCGAATAGGCAGGAAAAAATGCTTTAAAAACTGGGGGGAAAAGCTTCTGACGATCATGCAGATAAACTGTGAGCCATGCGATCACCGGAAGCTTTTTAAAACACTTTTTAAAGCATTTTTTCCATGCCTATATGCCTGAGCTGGCAAGAAAAAAATGCCTTAAAAAGTGAAAAAAAACGTTGGCCATGCCCACCCAGTCACATTATCCTCCCCACCAAGCTATACCCACAGAACCGGTGGGCAAAATAATTAGATTTCACCACTACTAAAGGATCATTAAACTACACCGGTGTGGATAATTTGCACTATATAGTGTGCTTATAAATCCATGCTAGAGTGTTAATTCAGTGAAACATACGGTAGTTAAATGCATCAATGGTTAAATATTATTCAAGAATAGTCAATCACTAAGTAATCAATTTGGAGAACATGAGCTAAATTATTCAGTGCGAGGCTCAGGGCCTCTATTTTTATACTTTTATCTTAAACAAGAAAAAGAGGAAAATCAGTGTTTCTCAGCCTTGGTAACTTTCAGACTTCAGCTCCCAGAATTCCTATTATATTATATTATATTAATTATATTATATTATATTATATTATATTATATTATATTATATTATATTATATTATATTATATTATATTATATTATATTATATTATATTATATTATATTATATTATATTATATTATATTATATTATATTATATTATATTATATTATATTATATTATATTATATTATTATATTATATTATTATATTATATTAATTATATTATATTTATTATATTATATTTATTATATTATATTTATTATATTATATTATATTATATTATATTATATTATATTATATTATATTATATTATATTATATTATATTATATTATATTATATTATATTATAATATTATATTATATTATATTATATTATATTATATTATATTATATTATATTATAGAAAAGTAGTTAAATTATAAGAAGAAGGAGGAGAAGGCAAGTTTCTTATTACAGTAAAGGCTTCTGAAATACTGTGATTATGGTTATTTAGATTTAATAGGCAACAACTCAAAAGAGTCAAGGAACTCTATGGAATTTTTAAAAAACTCTTAAGAAATAGCTGAAATGAGTAAATTGACATTTGTAATTAGAGAACAGGAAGATAAACAATTTTATAAGATATGGGATTTATTTTATCAGTGGTTAGATAAAAAACATGGAAATGAAAGATGCTAGAGAATGTTATAAATACAAGAATAATAGAATGATACAGAATAAAACATAAAGATATATTATTATTGGATAGATTTAAGATGATGTAATGGATTGTTATAATATAAATGAATCCAATACCTAGAATATCTCGTTTAAAATGAAGGAATAATAGTGATAGTCAAATAAATGTGGTGCAATGATAATAATGTATACAAATATATTTGATTTGATAATATGTGATTTCATATAAATTGTAAGTGATGACTATGGAAAGGATGCACCAAAAACTTGTAACCAATCGACACATGGTATGTAATTGAAGGTGGCTTTATGTTTTATGTTTTGTTTGTCATGTCTGTCTAAAAATAAAAAAACCTTTCTTTAAAAAAAGGAAATAGTACAAAAATACTAGACATTGAGGGAAATACCAAGAAGCCACTCGTCATCAGTCTAGAAGAGTCATAAGTTTGTTTGGAAAGCTAGACTGAGGTCAAATAAAGTATGCTAGAATTGCAGAGGAAGGGCAGCTGTGGGGAAGGCACATCAGCCAATTGCCACAAGAGGGCACTGTGTAGCTAACAGGACATCATGTGTTTGCCCTGCCAAATGTCCCATAGGTGCTTTTTCAGGAGGCAACTGGACTTTCTTGGATTTTTTTTCCCCCTTTTGAAGACATTTCACTTCTCATCCAAGAAGCTTTTTCAGCTCTGACAGGACGATGGGGAATGGAAGGAATTATGGGAAATGGAAGGGCTCCCTGCCTAAGCAGGGGGTTGGACTAGAAGACCTCCAAGGTCCCTTCCAACTGTGTTATTCTGTCCTATTGTATATTTCCCCAATGTCCTGTCAGAGCTGAAGAAGGGTCTTGGATGAGAAGTGAAACATCTTCAAAAGAAAAAAATAAGAGAGTCCAGTTGCCTCCTGGGAAAAAAGCACCTTTGGGACAACCAAGACCTGGATGACTGAGAATCTCTTGCAAAAAGGGCAGGGAAGCAATGCAGGTTGTTCTTCAAAGTAAATCAGACTAGGAAATCCATGTCCCGTAGATCATTACTAGTTTGATTGTAAAGCTATTATTTTTATTTTTATTATTTTTATTTTTATTATTTTTATTTTTATTATTTTTATTCGTATATTTGTATTCACATTCACATTTATATTATTTATATTTGTATTTGTATTTATATTATTTATATTTGTATTTGTATCTGTATCTATATTTATATCCGGCCTTTATTCTTCTTTTTATAAACCACTTAAGGTGGCGAATATATCTAATACTCCTTCCTACTGTTTTCCCCACAACAACCACTCTTGTAAGGTGAGTTGGACTGAAAGAGAATGAGTGGCTCAAAGTTATCCAGCTGGCTTTCATAGCTAAGGTGGGATTAGAACTCACAGTTTCTATAGTCACAGAAACTTGCAAGTCTGAGTATGCTCCCCCCATCCGTTCCTTTTAGCAATAGCAATATCACATAGACTTATATACCACTTCAAAATGATTTACAACCCTCTCTAAGTGGTTTACAGAGTCAGCCTATTGCCCCCAACGATCAGACTCCTCATTTTACCCACCTCGGAAGGATAGAAGGCTGAGTCAACCTTGAGCTGGTCAGGATTGAACTCCAGGCTGTGGGCAGAGTTCGCCTGCAATGCTGCATTCTAACCACTGTGCCACCAGGTCTCCTTCCTCAGAACTAAGGAGGGGCCTCTATGAAATGTCTATTCACAATAAATTCTTACCCCAGTACTCAGATCAGTGGTGAAATTCAAAAATGTTTACTATTGGTTCTGTGGGCGTAGCTTGGTGGGCGTGACAGTGAAAGGATACTGCTCCCTTCTCCTGGGGGAAGGATATTGCAAAATCTCCATTCCCACTCCGAGAGGAGGAAGGATATTGCAAAATCTCCATTCCCACCCCACTCTGGAGCCAGCCAGAGGAGGCATTTGCCGAACTACTCAAAATTTCCACTATCAGTTCTCCAGAACCTGTCAGAACCTGCTGAATTTCACCCTTGACTCAGATCCCTATTTGATCACTGCCTTGTTAGTGGCTATTTCTTCCCCTCCTTCAAAGCTATTCCTGCTGTCCTCTTCCGTTTGAAGGAGAGTTGTCCTAAGGCCTGTTCCAGCGGCAATTCATGCAGCTGTGTTTTGAACCAGGGGAAGTTTCTGAGTGATCTCCATTACATTAGTCCAAAAGAACATGGACAGGCTCAACTACATTTTAAAAAATTGAATGATTGTTGGTATTAAACTTATTTTGTGGCCGGATTTGCAAAAACTGCTGCATTTAAGACCTAAAAGAAAAACAATAATCAGAACTTCAGAAGCCCCACTGGATCTGGTCTGAGGCCTGGCTAATTCAGCATTCTCCACCACACAGTAGCCAGTCAAGAGTCTTTGGGAAGCTCAGAGGTGTAATAAGGAGAGCTGCAGCTGTCCTCCGTTTTCACTTTCCAGTAATTAAAAGTGTTAAAAGGAAGCAAGAGAGGCAGATGTACAAAAAGGAAGCAAGAAAAATATGAGGATATCCGGTGTGTCTTACTAGCTTTGATGACATGCTAGCTGTTTGTCAACCAATGGAGTTCCCCACTATTCACATGCCAGCATATTGCCCGCAGGCCTTATCAAAATAAACACTCACACACTCAGTTCTATCTGTGGTAGAACAGAACAGAAATGAAGAGTATTGGAAGAAATGTCCATATGGGTTTAGTTCCAATTGGGGAGAAAGACACTGGAAACAATGGTGGCTGTTTGGAAAGATGGTTTTTAATGGGGGACAGGACCACATGGCTTGAGGTCCTGGTGGGGAAAAGGGAAGAGATGCTGGGTTTTATGCCCTCTCTGGGCTTTTAAATTTGAGCTTGTATTCTGATTGGTTGTCAGACTCCCAAGAGACCATGCAGGGGCAACTCTGTAGGCTGGGTTTTGAGTCCCAAGCTTGGTTGAGCCTTGCTGATGTAATGAAAAGGCTTTAGGATTCCTATTATGGCTCTATCTGCAGGAAGTAGATCTTTGTTATGTAGAATAGACTGGCTCAGGCCTTAATGGCCTATTGACAAAGGGGGGGGGGTGAGTTTCTGCCTCCCTTTTAGGGGAAATATTCTGTTCTTTTAATATTTCCTAAAATATTTCATTTTTCTATGAGGGGGTGGGTGCTAAGTTCTTACAATGGAATGGAATAGAATTCTTTATTGGCCAATGGAATGGAATAGAATTCTTTATTGGCCAATGGAATGGAATAGAATTCTTTATTGGCCAATGGAATGGAATAGAATTCTTTATTGGCCAATGGAATGGAATAGAATTCTTTATTGGCCAATGGAATGGAATAGAATTCTTTATTGGCCAATGGAATGGAATAGAATTCTTTATTGGCCAATGGAATGGAATAGAATTCTTTATTGGCCAATGGAATGGAATAGAATTCTTTATTGGACACACAAGGAATATGTCTCTGGTGGAAAATATTGTTGCAGGTTTGAACCGAACAGGAACCTTTGTGAGTTTGTGAGCTCCTGAACATAAGCAGAAGGCTAAGAGAATACTGAGAAATGAAGTTGCAAAATGCTCCGCTGGGAGAAAAAACCCTCCAAAATGTTGATAACCTAGACAGTTTTCATCTAGACAAGTGTTTTTTAAAGTGTGGTCTGAGACTCCCTGGATGTCCCACAAGACCCTCTTAGAGGGTCACAAAGTCAAGATTATTTGTCCGGTATTGAAGATATTTGCAAAAAAATCATATCTTTTGTTTCCCTTCTCCTTTCTCATAACTTGTTGACAACATCTGTGGTTTCTCTTTCCCCTCCAGCTTCCCCAGTTCCTCTTTACAAGTGGCCAAAGCTGTGCCGTTTCTCTATTCCAGCCTTTGCCCTCCAATGAAGCTCTTTCTCTTAATTCCAGCCATCGTGGCTGCTGTCACCCTGGAAGGGACAACTATGCAGCCTCTCCAAGGTAAGCTTTAGCTGTCTGATCATCTTGCAGTCAATGTGAAGTCCTCGACTGGTCTAAAGTCCTCAACTTATAACCGGCCACAAGTCCTTGACTTATGACTGACAGCCTGGCAACCAAAGACTCATGCCTATTGGTTTAGATGCGTTGGGCTGAAAGCGGGATTTTAAAAGGTTTCTATTGGTTGCCTTGCCCTGCTTGACAGCTCCTGTATAAATAGCTGTCAAGCAGGGCGAAGTGCTGCTCTTGTTCTGAGCTTGTGTTCAGTGTTAATAAAGCCTGTTAAAGTACCTCAGTGACTCTGACGCCTGTGTTCGACCTGATCTTCAATAGCCAGTGAAGTCCCCTTTAGCCCAGTCCAGTCCAGGTTGAAGGCAGCTACAGGCTGGTACAGCAGGGTGGCATTACAGGTGGGGACCATATTTTAATTTAGAAAATTAAAATTAATAAAAGGATGATGTTGGATTTAGTGGTTAAGTAAAGGTTCCCCTAGCACATATGTGCTCGTCGTTCCAAACTCTAGGGGGCAGTGCTTATCTCCATTTCAAAGCCAAAGAGCCAGCGCTGTCCAAAGATGTCTCTGTGGTCATGTGACTGGCATGACTAAATGCCGAAGGCACATGGAACGCCGTTACTTTCCCACCAAAGGTGGTCCCTAGTTTTCTACTTGCATTTTTACATGCTTTCAAACTGCTAGGTTGGCAGAAGCTGGGATAAGTAACGGGAGCTCACGCCGTTATGAGGCGCTAGGGATTCAAACCGCTGACCTGCCGACCTTTCTGATTGACAAGCTCAGTATCTTAGCCACTGAGCCATTGTGTCCCTTCATAGTGGCTAAGGCACCACTAAATCCAGCAAACAATTGAACGTTGTATGGCACCCACAGATGCTTTTTGGACAATGGGCAGCCATATAAATATGGCAAACAAATACATCTTGTTTCGCCTTGTTTCAGAAATGCAGGAACTAGAAAAGGGGAATAGTAAAAGCAAAGCACTTAGATTTACCACTTCACCTACCATGAGGATCATAAGCAATGAGGTTGCATAAAATCTACTCCTACTTGCTGGTCCCCGTCTTGAGGCACATTGCACCACCAGCCCTACGTAGGCAGGAAGCCTTAGTGAAGGAGTACCACGAGATTATGAGAAGCCCACTTCTTCCTGCGCATGCTGGTTTTCCTCATCTATCAATTGGCAGGCTTCAATCCAGGAAGCCCTCTCTGGCACTCGCTCAACAGTTGTCTGACAACTTTGACATCAACACACGGTGGAAAGCCAAATGGGCTGCTGAACGCCCAGATACAGGCAGTTACGTAGATGACCCTACACAAAAGGTGCTAGGTTCTGACCTTTCTCGCCAGCATTGGACGACTCTGAACAGGATCCGCACCCTGCATGGTGTCTGCCAGAAGTGTGGCTGTGGTGCTCCTCAACAAAATATCCATCAGATTGTGTCCGAATGTCCAGAAAGAGCTTTCACTGGCCCAATGTCTGATTTTTTTTTTAAAAAACCACCATGTCCTTGAATAGCTGGGTGGAGTGGACATTAACATTTGAACTACTATAAATCCATACATTTGCCATACACTAAATAAGTAATGCTTCACAATGCTTTGGAGTTCTCAGCAAGCAGTGTCAGCATATTGTCCCCAATAATCTGGGTCCTCATTTTATTGTCCTCAGAAAGATGGAATGCTGAGCCAAAATGGCTCATTAAATTATTAATTTAATATTTTAAAAAATTTAAAGGTTTTGATAAAATATAAAGCTATGTCGTTCTAAATAAATTACGGTAAATCAATTGGGTCCATTGTGATTAAATTAGGAATTGTGATTCCTGGCACAAAGAAAACATATTTTTATGTATGTATATGGTATGGGTTCCACCACAAATCCGCGAAGCCTTTATCCGCGGAGATATAAGCGCGAAGACTAATTCGCGCCGTTCTAAGTGCTAAGGAAAAACGCGACCCTACCGCGATGACATAATCGCGGAGGGCAAATTCGCGCATTCCCAAGCACTCAGTACCCTAAACCTAACCCTAACCCTAAACCTAACCCTAAACCTAACCCTAACCCTAAACCTAAACCTAAACCTAAACCTAACCCTAAACCTAAACCTAAACCTAACCCTAACGCTAAACCTAACCCTAACCCTAACCCTAACCCTAACCCTAACCCTAACCCTAACCCTAAACCTAAACCTAAACCTAAACCTAAACCTAAACCTAAACCTAAACCTAACCCTAACGCTAAACCTAACCCTAACCCTAACCCTAACCCTAACCCTAACCCTAAACCTAACCCTAAACCTAAACCTAACCCTAAACCTAACCCTAAAACAAACCCCTAAACCTAATCCTAACGCTTACCTTAATTGAAGTCGGCTTTCTGCCGCGGCGCCGTTTTAAAGCGCCCTTCTATTGCCGTGCTGTTGTCGCGGCGGTGATGACGTGCGGTGATGATTTTATCACCGCGATTTTGACCAGCGCGGTTTTGTCGTGCCACGTATGGTATGTATGTATGTATGTATGTATGTATGTATGTATGTATGTATGTAGTATGTATGTATATATATATGTATGCATATATGCCATCTTGACTGTTTTGGCATCTCCTCCCTCTCCTGATGCAATGCCCCAGAATCAGTGGTGGGATTCAGCCAGTTTGCACCTATTCGGGAGAACTGGTTGTTAACGTTCTAAGCAGTTCGGAGAACCGGTTGTTGGAAGAAATCTCATTTTGTTTTTCCCCACTTTACAGGGCTAATCCTGTAAGGAAGGCAGGAAGGAAACATTCTGGTGTTGTTTCTAGCCTAATCTTTATTGCCCTGATTACAGAAACTGCCCCTCCGGTTAACCCTTGTTACATTCTAACAGCTAAGACGAAGCGTCCATTGACATAAGTGATGTTGAGTTGGCCACGCCCAGCCAGTCACATGACCACCAAGCCACACCTACCCAATTGGTCATTAGGGCAGAGAACCGGTTGTTAAATTATTTGAATCCCACCACTGCCCAGAATCACAGAAAAATTGTGATTTTGGTATTCGGGACTGGGTTTGTAGTGTGTGTGTGTGTGTGTGTGTGTGTGTGTGTGTGTGTGTGTGTGTGTGTGTGTGTGGTTTGTGTAAAGAATGATTAGTTAACATTTTTATTCTCATAATTTCAGATACAGAAGTTGTTGCTGGAGATAAGTATTCAATTCCATGTGACCTGAAAAATGTCCGACTCATATGGTACTGGATTCCCCGTTACCCCATTTGTGCAGACCTAAAAATGGGCCTGATAGAAATCTGCAGTGTGATTTCTAACACGACGTACACTAATGAAATGCTGAAGAGATTTCAAAAGATGAGGGTAGAAGAAAATAATGGAAATTTCTCCCTCATTGTCCCGCTCCAACACATGAATGACTCTGGCACTTTCTATTGTTTTGATGGAAGAAAAAACTCATCCTTTATCTCCATCGTGGTGAAATCTGGTAATAAAAAAACAGGGGCATTTTAGGGCTTTGGGAAGTAGATGTTGAATATTCTCATGGCACCAAATGATAGCAGTAGGCTATTTGAAAATGGCTCTGATGTCTTTTAGAAGGCCTCCACACACCTGGATGGCCAGTTGGCTTGAAGGAATGTCAGTGTGTGGGCCTTAATACACACCCTGGGTTTGAATGGTCCACACTTGTAATTTCAGACCAGTACTTTTTAGACTTGGCAACTTTAAGATATGTGGACTTCAACTCCCAGAATTCCCCAGCCAGCTGACATTAGATATGTGTGCCACTTTGACTGAATAAAAATAAAGACCAGATATATGTCAGATAGATAGATAGATAGATAGATAGATAGATAGATAGATAGATAGATAGATAGATAGATAGATAGATAGATAGATAGATAGATAAGAATGACATATTAGATAGATGGATGGATAGGATCAGTGGTGGGATTCAGCCAGTTCGCACCTATTCGGGAAAATCGGTTGGTAACTTTCTAAGTAGTTCAAAGAACCAATTTTTGGAAGAAATCTCCTAATCTTTATTGCCCTGCTTACAGAAACTACCCCTCCGGTTAACCCTTGTTACATTGTAACAGCTAAGGCGAAGCGCCCATTGACCTGAGTGACCTTGAGTTGGCCAAGCCCACCCAGTCACATGACCACCGAGCCCCACCTACCCAGGTAGTCATTAAGGCACTGGATAGGATGGATGGATAGGATGGATGGATAGGATGGATGGATGGATGGGTGGGTGGGTGGATGGATGGGATGGATGGATAGGATGGGTGGATTGATGGATGATAAAGGCCTCCAAATACCTGAAAGGCTTTCCTTAGAGCAGTGGTTCTCAACCTGTGGGTCGGGACCCCTTTGGGGGTCGAATGACCCTTTCACAGGGGTTGCCTAAGACCATCGGAAACCACATATTTTCAATGGTCTTAGGAACCGAGACACCAATTTTATGGTTAGGGGTCACCACAACATAAGAAACTGTATTTAAAGGGTTGCGGCATTGGGAAGGTTGAGAACCACTGCCTTAGAGGATAAGCCAGATTTGTCCTTTGCTGCTCTGGAAGACCCAGCTAGAATCAGTGAATGGTCCAGTGATTAAAGCACCAGAATAGAAACCAGGAGACGGTGGGTTCTAGTCCCACCTTAGATGTGAAAGCCGGTTCGGTGACTTTGGGCCAGTCACTCTCTCTCAGTTCAACTCACCTCACAGGGTTGTTGTTGTGGGGAAAAAAATAAGGAGGAGGAAGTATTAGGTATGTTCAATGCCTTGAGTTATTTATAAAAATAATAAAGGCAAGGTAAAAAAAAAATCTAAATAAATAAATTACAGAAAAAAAGAAATTTGGGACAAACAAATAAATCCAAATAAATATTCCAAATCTATTGTTTGATCACAGAAAAGCACAGGTAGGTTCCCATACAATGGAGGCTTAAACAAAGACAACCTGGCTATTTGTTTGCCATATTGTATTTCATAGATTTTACTGAGCCAAGTCTAGATGATCTCCAGCACCCCTCCTACCTGTCTTTGTTACAGGAAATCAAGGACATGATGACAATGGTTTCATCCCCAGTATATGATTGACAGAGAGCATATTTCCCCAATCAAGAAGCTTCTATTTAGATATCATTGATGATACAGATAGTCCTCAACTTACGACTATTTGTTTAGTGATCGTTCAAAGTTACAACACCACTGAAAAATGTGACAATTGTTTTTCACACTTACAAGGGTTGCAGCATCTCTGGGATCACATGATCAAAATTCAGACACTTGGAAACTGGCATGTATTTATGACAGTTGCACTGTCCCTGAGCCATGTCATCATCCCCAGGCGAGCAAAATCAACGAGAGAAGCCAGATTTGCTTGACGAACAAATGATTTGCTTAACCACTCCAGTGATTCACTTAACAACTATGGCAAGAAAGGTTGTAAAATTCACTACGTTGTGGTCGTAACTCGAGGACTACCTGTTAACCTATTAAAAAAATAAAGTCGGCTAGTATTTCTCATTTCTTCAGACGGATTCCTTCATGATTAGATGAGGAACTTTTGCCTGTCTGATTCTCCTAAATTCATTGTGATTTGCTGGATAGCTGGGGGCAATACAATAAACTTCAAAATGTGTGAACCTCAACTCCCACAATTCCCCTAATGAATTCTGAGAGTTGACGTCCACACCATCTTAAAGTTGCCAAGTTTGAGAAATACTGAGCTAACTGCACTTTAGTTCAATATGTATATAGAATAGAGCTGGAAGGGACCTCGAAGATCTTCTACTCCAGCCTCCTGCTCAAGCAGGAGATCCTATACCAGTGTTTCTCAACCTTGGCAACTTGAAGATGTCCGGACTTCAACTCCCAGAATTCCCCAACCAGATGTCCGGACATCTTCAAATTGCCAAGGTTGAGAAACACTGTCCTATACCCATGACACACGGAGCCATTTGTTAGGGCACGCGAGGCATTGCCCTGTCAGCTCCAGTTCGGCCTTCTTTTGAGGCCATCTTTCACCCTCCAGAGGCTTCAAGGAAGCCTCTGGAGCATGAAAAACTGGCCCTATGGGCAAACCAGATATTTAGGAAAGAACTTCTGGTTTATCCGTAGGGCCGTTTTTCGCCCTCAGGAAAGCCTCCTGAAGGCTCCGGAGGTCAAAAACCGGCCCTACGGACAAACCGGAAGTCACCATTTCCGAACTTCCAGGTTCCCTGTAGGCACATTTTTCGCCCTCCGGAGGCTTCAGGGAAGCTCCTGAAGCCTCCAGAGGGCCTTTGGGGAGACTGGGGTGGGGATTGTTTTTGCCCTCCCCAGGACCCTAGAAAGTCTCAGGAGCCTGGGGAGGGCGAAAAAACAGTGGCAAAAGCAGGGGTGGCATGCGTGCATAGCATTACGGGTGTGGCACGCCCACGCACGCCCCCCCCCTGCGCTCCCCTGTATAGTCCCTTTAAAAACTCCAGTGATGAAGCACCCACAATTTCTGGAGGCAAGTTGTTTCACTGTTTCACTGTTCTTACTGTTAGGAAGTTTCTCCTTAGTTCTAGGTTGCTTTTTTCCTTGATTAGTTTCCATCTATTGTTTCTTGTCCTGCCTTCTGGTGCTTTGGAAAATAAATTGACCCTCTCTTCTTTGTGGCAGCCCCTCAAATACTGGAATACTGCTACCATGTCCCCCTTAGTCCTTCTTTTCTCTAGACTAGCCAAACCCAAATCCTGCAAACTGTTCTTCATATGTTTTACTCTCCAGGCCTTTAATAATCTTAGTTGTTCTTCTTTGCACTGTTTCCAAAATCTCAACATCTTTTTGGTAATGTAGTGGCCCAAACTGGATGCAATATTCCAGTTTGGTCTTACTAAAGCTGTGTGGTCTTACTAAAGCTTTATAAAGCTGTACTAATGCTTCACGTGATTTTGATTCTATCCCTCTGTTTATACAACCAAAGATTCTATTAGCTGTTTTGGCTGCCGCCGCACATGGCTAGCTCATCATTAAGTGATTGTCCACTAGGACTGCAAGGTCCCTCTCATACTTGTTGTTTTTGAGCCAAGTCTCTCCTAATCTGTACTTATACGTTTGATTTTTCCTGCTTAAATGTAAAACTTTGCTTTTCTCCACATGACAATTCATTTTATTAGATAGGGCCCATTGTTCAAGTCTGTCAAGATCTTTTGGGATCCTGAGCTTGTCTTCTCGGGTGTTGGCTGTCAGCTTAGTGTCCTCTGCAAATTTGATGAGTTTCCCTTCTATTTCCTCATCTAAGTCATTTATGAAGGTTTAGAAGGCCACTGCTGATGTTGTGGCCCCACAGTGGAACTGGCAGCAGATTCGGACAGTGAGGGGGTTGGGGAGGAACATGGGCCAGCCCTGAAGTCTGGGGAAGGCTCTGATGAGGGGTCTGTGTCAGAGGCAGAGAGGGAGCCAGAGCCGTATGCCAGTTATTGGCTGCCTTCAGAATCAGACATCAGTGAGGCAGACGAACAGCTGGAGCCTGTTCCCAATGTGTGCATGCACAGAGTTGCCAGACGAAGGGAACAACTAAAGAACAGGGGTTGACTTGGGAGTAAGGCCACAGGTGTAAGATGAATGGCTCCTCCCAGAGGAAATAAAAGAGGAGCGAGAGGGGAGGGGAGTTTTCAGGAGACAATTAGTTCGCTTAATTGGTTCGTGACTCTCCAAGACTCCTTCTCAGGTTTTGCAGATATCGGCTGTCAGCTGTCTATGACAGATAAGGTCTGTGACTGTAAATCCTCCCTGGAAAGACTTTACTGGATGTGAATGAGCAGAATTCACAGTAAATTAATAAAAGGGGTTTTTTTGTCGGGACAAGGAATTTGCTTCATGCTCTTGGGAAGCCTCGGTCAGAACAACTGGACTCCCTTGATTTTTTTTAAAAAAACATTTCACTTTCCATCCAAGAAGCTTCTTCAGTTCTAACTTTTTTCAGTTAGAACTGAAGAAGCTTCTTGGATAAGAAGTGAGATGTTTTCAAAGAAAAAAAAACCCCAGAAAGTCCAGTTGCTTTTTGGAAAAAGCACCTTTGAGACAAACCACGACCTGGTTTGGATGATTAGGAATCTCCATAGACGTTTATCTTTACCTCTGTATTTGCAAAACTTTGAAGGAATAACATGTCGGTATTTCTGACAGATAATCGACGTGGAATGGAGGTTACCAAGAATTCTCATGGAAGTGAACAGGAAATAAAGTTGACCTGCAATTCTTGTGATCACAATCTGCCAGTCCGAGGTCACAAAAAAACTAGCATCACCTGGACTCTAAATGGGAAAAAAGTTAATGATGACATTCATGTAAAGAAACTAAAAAATGTATACTTCGTGAAAGACAATCCCCAATATTATGGTCTCTGGAAATGCAGCAATGCCAGATGTCCTACACAATCTGACGGCTATTGCTTGGAAAAGGAATCCAGAGTTTCAGAGAGATCAGAGACTGAGGAAATGCCCTGGTCTACCCCAGCACCATTGGGTGAGTATAAGATTTATGCCCTACCCATATCAGAACAACCAGCTGCATGGATTATGGTTCAGTTGCATTCAAACAGGTAGGGGCAACCTATAATACAGGGGTGTCAAACTCAATTTCATTGAGGGCTATATCAGGGCTGTGGTTGACCTCGGGGACTAGGTGGGCATGGTTGACTGTGTGGGCGTGGTTGACTGTGTGGGTGTGGTTGACTGGGTGGGCGTGGTTGACTGGGTGGGCGTGGTTGACTGGGTGGGTGTGGTTGACTGGGTGGGCGTGGCCAGCTTGATGCCACTCCCCAAACTGCTGGATTTTTCCTCTTTGCATTGGGTAGACTGGGCCGAAGGCACGCTGGTCTGATGTTTCCTCTTCCCATTGAGTAGACCAGGCTGAAGCGATGTGGGTAGACCGGGATGGCCCTGTGGACCGGATCTAACCACATTGTGGGCCGGATCCGGCCCACGGGCCTTGACTTTGACATCCCTGCTATAACATTTCAGGCACTCAACCAACACAAGGGTGGTTTTCCAAGACAAAGTTAGTGTTGAAGCTGTGTGGATTACAGGATTGGTTTTCACAGTTGATCCCCTCTCTCACGTTATTTGAAACTACAATATACCGTATTTTTCATAGTATAAGACACACCTTCCACCTGTGCCATAGGTTCGCCATCCGGGTGTAGGGTCTCCTGCTTGGGCAGGGGGTTGGACTAGATGACCTACAGGGTCCCTTCCAACTCTGTTAATCTATAAAACTAAAAAACAATCCAGTTGCCTCCTGAAAGAGCACCTTTGGGACATCCATCACTGGAGGGTTGCAAAAATAGACTGAACCGTGTTTGACTGGGATGGTAAAGGCTCCTGCCTGGACCAGGGGGTTGGACTAGAAGACCTCTTAGCTCCCTTCCAGACCTAGGATTCTATGTTCTTTCTGAAGCAGCCCCCACTGGCTTAACAGCCAGAGAAAGAAACATAGGAAGGGCCCACCACCCCAAGGGATCAAAAGTGGCAATTGGAATTTGGTGACTTCAACCTTGCAAGATTCTGTCTTGATGTTCAATTAAAGCTCCAACTTTTACCATGTGCTCCAGTGGTGGGATTCAGCCAGTTCGCACCCATTCGGGAGAACTGGTTGTTAACTTTCTAAGCAGTTCAGAGAACCGGTTGTTGGAAGAAATCTCTTTTTTGTTTTTTTCCACTTTACAAAGCTAATCCTGTAAGGAAGGCAGGAAGGAAACATTCTGGTGTTGTTTCTAGCCTAATCTTTATTGCCCTGCTTACAGAAACTGTCTCTCCGGTTAACCCTTATTATCATTGTAACAGCTAAGACGAAGCGCCCATCGACATAAGTGATGTTGAATTGGCCATGCCCACCCAGTCACATGACCACCAAGCCACACCTACCCAGTTGGTCATTAGGGCAGAGAACCGGTTGTTAAATTATTTGAATCCCACCACTGATGTGCTCTATAGATTTTCTTAAAGAGAAATATATCATGATATAAAATGCAAATACAAATAAAGATAATAGGGGAAAGGGGAAGGGAAAAGGAAAAGGAAAGAAGAAGAAGTGGGAGTAAAAAGGGAAAAAAGGCATTAACTCCCAACCTTTTTCAGTGCAGTAAATTACAGAATACACAGCACTGAAAAATGTGATTTCTGAGCATTTTTCACAGTTATGACCTTTGCAGCATCCCCAAGATCATGAGATCAAAATTCAGGTGCTTGGCAGTTGGCTCATATTTACGACGGTTGCAGTGTTCCAGGGTCATGTGACAACCATTTGCGATCTTCTGACAAGCAAAATCAACAGGGGAGCCCGATTTACTTAACAACTGGGTGACTCACTTTAACACCTGCAGTGATTCACTTAAGCACTGTGGCAAGAAAGATCGTGAAGTGGGGCAAAACTCACGGAACAACGGAAATTTTGGGCTCAATTGTGGTCATAAGTTGAGGATTGCCCACACTTTAAAAAAAAAAAATTAAAACAATTTACACATAGGCAATGTGGGTTTCAACTATATGATGGAGACTGCCATCTTGACTTTTTTGACTGACGTGGAGTAACCTCCTTAACCCTGTTCTATTTTATGTCTCTCCAAGATACAGGCAAGAAGTTAATGATCCAAATCATTGTCGGTTGTGTGATAGGAATTATCGCTCTCCTAGGGATGGTGGTGACTATATTTGTTCTCTGGCAAAAGCTTCTATCACGGAGAACTAGGTAAAGATTTTTTTAAAAAAAGAAAGAATGTCTCCCTTGCATTCAGTTCAATTCCTGGTAGTTGTAACAGTGGTGGGATTCAACACTTTTTACTACCGGTTCTGTGGGCATGGCTTTGTGGGCATGGCATGGCTTTGTGGGTGTGGCAGGGGAAAGATACTGTAAAATATTCCCATCCCATCCAGGGAAAGGATACTGTAAAATCTCCATTTCCACCCCTCCAGGGTAAGGATACTGTAAAATCTTCATTTCTACCCCTCCAGGGGAAGGATACTGTAAAATCTCCATTTCCACCCCTCCAGGGTAAGGATACTGTAAAATCTGCATTTCTACCCCTCCAGGAGAAGGATACTGTAAAATCTTCATTTCCACCCCTCCAGGGTAAGGATACTGTAAAATCTCCATTTCTACCCCTCCAGGAGAAGGATACTGTAAAATCTTCATTTCCACCCCTCCAGGGTAAGGATACTGTAAAATCTCCATTTCCACCCCTCCAGGGTAAGGATACTGTAAAATCTCCATTTCTACCCCTCCAGGAGAAGGATACTGTAAAATCTTCATTTCCACCCCTCCAGGGTAAGGATACTGTAAAATCTCCATTTCCACCCCTCCAGGGTAAGGATACTGTAAAATCTCAATTTCCACCCCTCCAGGGTAAGGATACTGTAAAATCTCCATTTCTACCCCTCCAGGAGAAGGATACTGTAAAATCTTCATTTCCACCCCTCCAGGGTAAGGATACTGTAAAATCTTCATTTCCACCCCTCCAGGGGAAGGATACTGTAAAATCTCTATTTCCACCCCACTCCAGGGGAAGGATACTGTAAAATCTCCATATTCTCCCAATCAGCTGGGACTTGGGAGGCAGAGAATAAATGGGAGCGGGGGCAGTCAGAGGGGGTATTTACCAGTTCTCCAAACTACTCAAAATTTCCACTACCATTTCTCCAGACCTGCTGAATACCACCTCTGAGTTGTAGGGATGTTACTTCCTTGATTTCCATGATGGTGGGAGGCTGGGCAGAAACAGCTCACCGTTATCTTCTTCTGGGGTGAAATCTTTGCAATCTGGCCTGTTAGATCGGGTAAAGGAGGCACAAAAGGCTAAGTGAACAACAGCTCTTTATTACAGGTCAAGTAAACATCCGGCTGGGGAATGGTCGGGCAGCATCCCCTTTTAAAGGGATCTGTCAGACCTCTCAGCCAATCAGATTCAACCTCTGATCCCACTGGAACAGAGGACCTTGGTGGAAACCTCTTGCAGCCTGTCAGCAGGGGGAAATATCTAACATGGGTGGCATGGCCAACAAAATATCATGGAACCAAAGGAAGACGACCTTGACGGAGATATGTGAGCTCCATTATCAAAGTGATGAGAAGTGAAAATTACATTAAGTCCACAACAGATCAATCATATTCAGAAAAGACTCAGACACCGTCTTAGTTCAATGGAGCATAAGAAGGGGAAGAAGGTACACCACAATCAGATATGTAAGATCCTCTTATTATAATCAATGTCAATAAAAGAATTTTAGCTTTCCTGTTGATTTCCTGGCCTGGTCAACTTAGTGTGATTGACAAAAGGTTCTATTTAGTAGATTCTACTGGGAGTAAACAGATAAGCCATGTACAAATTTAAAAGCTATTTTTAGCACCTTAAATTCCATCCTGGAACAGATAAAGCTACCTAAATGCAGATGTTGTTTGGGAGAATTGCGTCACTCGCATCAGGATGTGCGCTGCTGCACAGCTGTACTTTCCAGGTGATCTTCAAGGACAGTCCCATGTAGCATCAGTTTCAGTAGTCAGATACTGAGGCCATGGGGGCTTGAGTGAAGCCTTTCTGTGATCTAATAGGAACTGGGAGTTCCAGATTACAAACATATCTCTTTTAGGAGAGCACAAGTCATTCTGGGCCTAAAATTGGAACCCCCTGCAATATTATAAAGCTCATTTCAGGGAGCTAGTTGTTTTCCATTTAGATCAGTGTTTCTCAACCTTGGCAACCTTTAAGATGTGCAAATGTCAATTCCCAGAATCCGCAACCAGGCTGAGGGCCAGAGAATTCTGGGAAGTCCTCAGAGCTTTATGTCACCTACATTGTGGCTTTTATTTAAACACAGCTTTAGATTGTTGAAAGAAATCTGCTTCTGGGTTCAGCTCCAGGTGGGGAAAAAGACACTGGAGACATGGAGGCTGCTTGGAAAGATGGTTTATTGTTGGACAGGGCCACATGGCTTGAGCCCTAGACAGAAAAGGTGATCACATGCTTCAATGTTGATGGAGAAGAAGAGAAGGGCTGAAGGAGGGGCTTGCTAGGCTTTTTATACCCTGTTTAGTCCCACCTCTCTGTTTCCTGTTCCTGTGTAAGAAATGTATTCTGATTGGTTGTCAGATTCCCATGGTGCCATGCAGGGGGCTACTCTCTAGGCTGTGTTTTGAATACAGGTATGAGTTCTCATATGCCATTTGGAGAGTTGAGTAATATCCCTTCCCCCTACAGCTGCAGTGGGGAAGTCTTTATTATGTAAAGTGGGCTAGCCTGGCCTTCTCAATGGCCTATTGACAAAGTGTGGATGGGCAGAAAGCTACAGGCAACTATTCTGTCTTTTAAAACATGTTTCTATCTTTTCACATCCAGAGAAATATTCTGCCTTTTCAATATTTCCTAGGATATTTCATTTTTCTGGGAGAAGGCTGGATGATAACTTCCCACAAGATAAATAGAATAAGCCTTCAGAAAGGTGATATCATTAGAAAGGGATGAAAGCAGTGGTGGGTTCGGACTGGTTCGGACCGGTTCGGCCGAGTTGGTAGTGGTTTGGCGGCGTGGGTTGCTGGAACTGGCAGCAACCCAGGTCTGCCATGCAGAGGTAGCTTCCTACTGGTTCAGACTGGTTTGGCCGAGTAGGAAGTAACTCGGCTGGCCACGCCCCTGAACTTGTTCTATCGGAGACGCCATAGATGCCGCCATCTTGTTATTTGCTTCTGCACATGCGCAGAAGCATTTTTTTTTACTACTATGCATGCGTGCATAATACACATATAACACGTCCCTGAGCAAACCGGCAGTAACACAAGCCAGAACTCACCCCTGCTGCCATGCCCCCAAACTGGTTGTCTGGGCGGTGCCATAAGCACCACCATCTTGTTTTTTGCTTCTGCGCATGCACAGAACAATTTTTATTGTACTACGTATGCATGCATAGCACGCATCAAGCGTGCACAGCGCGCCCACAAGCAAACCGGCAGTAGTGACTGCCGGAACCCACCCCTGGATGAAAGCCTCCAAGTGAGCTATAGGTAGGGCACGTCAATCGATTCCCCTATAGCAGGGGTGTCAAACTGACTGCCCATGGGCCGGATGCGTCACATGCAGGCCACGCCCACCCCAGCTCCGCGAAGGGGGAAAAGATTGTGAAATATCATGTGACAGCAGCATGATGTGGCAAGTTTGACACCCATGCCTTACAGGGAAGATTTCTTTTATTTTGGGGGGCAAACCAGGGTTTGGGTGAGATGATCCTTAAGGCACCCCCCAGATTCTAAAATTATTTGATTTTGCCATACTTTATCCTATATGTTCCAGCAAACATTAAATATCTGATTTAGCTAGGTTTTTCTTGTTTGTATTAATATTATAAACGATATTTTCTCTGTCTTCCTTTTAAGCCCCAATAAAAGTGCAAAGGAGCCAAAATCACAAGTGATTCAGAATTCATTTGGTGAGTACAGTATTTAAACTTCTGTTTTTCTCCCCCTTTTTCTGGTCTATCACTGTAATAAAGGAGTTTTTCTCATTTTTCATTTCCCTGGTACTGCTTAGGACAGTGCAAACCTGTGCATTGTTAACAATCAGTATTATGAGGTCCACAACTGTTTCTTATTTTACTGGCTGAAGTAAAGAGCCTTCAAACTCTGTACCACTTTTTCTATTCTGATTATAACACACCTGATGAATAAACTGCTGATTTTGTTTATTTGAGACAGAACGTCTTTGGGACCAACTGATACAACTGGCCTTTAAGATGTATGCTGGAGGTTGCATTCTAAAGTGGGTGTATCTATCAAACTGTATTTGATAGAATAGAAAATTAATTAAGATTTCCTAAGTAATTCTGATTTGTTCTCATATTTTTTAGGATATTTTAAAAGTTAGGTCACCTTAAAAATGGCAATTTAGTGACAACCTTTAGAACAGTGCTTCCCAATCTTTGCAACTTGAAGATGTGTGGACTTCAACTTCCAGAATTTCCCAGCCATCATTCTCATCTAAGTTGAGAAATATTGCACAAAAAAACACTGTATGAATTGTGGGGGTTGGAAGTTCACATATCTTCAAGTTGCCAAGGTGGAGAAACGCTGCTTTGGAGAGATTGGTACAAGCTGATTTAGGATATTTATATATACACACCCTCTAATCCAATTTGCAAGACTAGATGTGTGTGTATCCTTGTTTAGTTGGGTTGTCCCTTTTATTCTTCAAGTGTATAATATACACATATGCACCCTTATTTATCTGTATAGTTCTATTACTTTGGATTATAATCTGCCCTTGCTGAGATCTTAACCTAGGCCAGGAGTGTCAAACTCAAAGCCCGCGGATCAAATTCGGTCCCTGAGTGCTTTGATCTGGCCCGGGTCCCCCCAGCACCCCAAGATCAAATATAACCCTGATGCAGCCCTCAATGAAATCGAGTTTGACACCCCTGATCTAGACATTCTTGCTTAGTTTATGGCATATTCAACTCTTGCAATAATTTGTTAGTGTATGCACACTGTGACTATGTGAGACAACCCAGGAGCAAATACATTACACAGAGATTTGTATTCAAATAGCGGTTTTATCCACAAAGCATATATACATACATGTACTTTTAGTCTAACCTCAAACAAACAGCAGTCAATTACAGCACAGAAGCACACGTGGACTTGGAGAGAGAGTTACACCCCAACAGGGGCTCTCTTATAATACAGACTCTTAAAGTGGTAACAGTCAAATAATCTTGCTGATTCATCCCTACCATTGTATGATCATTACAGCATTACAGTATTATAGCAGCTGGTCAGCTATTAAATCATCATTACCCTGACATAATTGCTAGTGGTTACAGAAGAAGCGAAGCTAGATCTGAGGTTTATCACCCAAAGTTTTCCCTGTTCCCTTCTACACATCCCCAACACCATTTATCAAGAAGTGTGTAATTAGGTATTGCAAATTGTTTTGGGAAATAGTCCCTGTCTTTACAGCTGGCTGATTCCTTTGCTGACCTTGAAACAGGTGGCTATTCTCACAGGATGGTTTTGTTTCCTTAGGGTAACCCATGGTAACACTGCTGTCCCATTCCACAGCCCCCACTCCCCAACCCCAACCCCCATGTTTCTATGGCGAGACGCCAGCAGCAGGTAGTACCACAGAGTAACTGAATGTTAGCCCTGACGGTGGTAGGATTCCCATATTGAACTAAGCCAAAACTAAGCAAAACTATCTTGTGACATGATATGATGACTGAAGTCCAATGAAGTTGGGCTAGGACAACTTTCCAAGAGTTACACTAATGTCGAAGAAATGTTGGAACATAGTCATTAAAGAAAAGATGCCAAAGGAGGGAGAAAATTAAAGGTGAACGATGAAAATTAAAATATTTTTAAAATATTTGCTGGTGAGTTATCCCGCGATGAGTTGGCCATGGGAACTTGGCCTCCAGTGAGGTGCCCATGGTGAATTGGAATTGGACACAGTGAGTTATCCCAGTCCATCTTTTCAGAATAGATGCCTGGGAAAATAGTTATTGACCAGATCCAGGGATGGGCTGCTACAGGTTCGTCCTGTTTCGGGAGAACCTGTAGCTAATGTTACGGCTGGTTCAGAGAATCTCCAAATCCCTCCCCCATGCCCCACCCCTCCCACCTCGCTCCTCCCAGGATTCTCCACGCGGCCTGTTTCGGATGCGAGATAAGTGCAGGGTCCGCACGGAGGCTCGGGGAAGGGGGAAAACGGGCCTCTCAGAAGTTCTGGAAGACCAGAAATGAGCCCATTTCCAGCCTCCGGAGGGCCACTGGAGCCTGGGGGAAGCAGTTTTCACCCTCTCAGAGTCTTGAGGAAAGCCTCCGGAGCCTGGGGAAGGCGAAAACACTCCCCCCCCCCCGTGGTGCAGAAGGCCGACTAGGCCATGCCCACTATGGCCACGCCCACCCAGCAACCAGGCAGACAGCACCTTTTTGAAATTTTTGAAGCCCACCCCTGATCAGATCTGCAACAAGTCAGAGTGAGTTGCTATATATTGTTCTGTTGAAATTGCTAATATCTTTCAATCTTAGATCTGGAAAAACCCCTAGAAAACCAAGGGAAGGAGAAAGACATAGAGATGAATGAGGTAAGCTCTCTGCTACTGCTACTGTTTCTGATTGTTAGGTTAATTATTGACTAGATTAATATATGCCATTTCTAATACCAGAAAGAGTGGCATGATGCCCATTCCAGATGGAGACAAAGCGACCTATTTCTCAAATGCAAGCTATTATAAATTTAAAATATTCTACAAGTTAATTTACATATATTTGCATATTAGGCCAGTTCCTTCAGAAAGTAGTGGGAGTTTATGCATTGCCCTGGCCAACTATTTGTCTCCCATGCCTAACGTGGCTGCAAATAAAGCCAGTTTAAGAAATGGCTTTTTGGATTCTAATCTTTCCTTTGCTCTGGCAACAATACTTTGGCACTTGAAGAGAAAGATGAAAAGATTTCCCCTTTTGTTTCACCTCACCCATTTCTGTCCTGCTAAAACATATAAAGAACAGTTGCTGGAATTGGGTATTTCTAGTTTGATGAAAAGGACTAGGGGTGACATGATGGCAGTGTTCCAATATTTGAGGGGCCGCTACAAAGAAGAGGAGGTCAAGCTATTCTTCAAAGCACCTGAGGGCAGGACAAGAAGGAATGGAGGGAAACTAATCAAGGAGAGAAGCAACTTAGCACTAAGGAGAAATTTCCTGACAGTGAGAACAATTAATCCGTGGAACAACTTGCCTCCAGAAGTTGTAAATGCTCCAACACTGGAAGTTTTTAAGAAGATGTTGGATAACCAGTTTCCTGCTTAAGCAAGGGGTTGGACTAGAAGACCTCCAAGGTCCCTTCCAACTCTATTATTCTATTCTATTCAGACTGTTAGGCTCATTCCTTGAAGGCAGTTTTAGACCTGCACCTATCCAGATTTAAATGCTTCCAAGGAAGGTCCCTCAAGACTTTGGAAGTAGAGATCTACTACAGGTAGCCCCTGAGTTACAACCACAACTGAGCCCAAAATTTCCATTGCTAAACGAAACATTTGTTATGTATGTTTCACCCCATTTTACTAATCTTTCTTGCCATAGTTGTTAAGTGAATCACTGCAGTTGTTAAGTTAGTAACGAGGTTGCAAAAGGTGATCACGTGACCCTGGGACACCGCAACTGTCATAAATATGAGTCAGTCGCCAAGTGTCTCAGTTTTGATCATGTGATCATAGGGATGATGCAACTGTTGTAAGTGTGAAAAATGGTCATAAGTCACTTTTTGCAGTGCCGTTGTAACTTGGAATGGTCACTAAAGAACTGTTGTAAGTCAAGGACCACCTGAAGTGGTACGCAATGAGTACTAATCTGTGAATGCCTCTGTGTGTGTTGCATAAGGGGCTGTGTTGTTGTGTTGCTGGTGTTGGCTCTCTTGTGTTTTGGAGCCCAATGTCTTCAGAATATAGGTAGCAAAAGCACAGACTTATATACCGCTTCATAGTGCTTTACAGCCCGCTCTAAGCAGTTTACAGAGTCAGCATATTGTCCCCCAAGAATCTGGGTCCTCATTTTACTGAGTCAACCTTGAGGTGGTCAAGATCGAATTGGTAGCAGTGGGCAGAATTAGGCTCCAATGCTGCATTCTAACCACCGCGCCGCCACGGCTCATCAAGATAGTCCTTGACTTACAACCGTCTGTTTAGTCACCATTCAAAGTTACAAATGGCACTGGAAAAAATGACTTATGACCATTTTTCACATGACTGTCACAGTGTCCGCATGATCACATGAACAAAATTTGGGTACTTGTCACCTGGCATGTATTTATGGCAGTTGTGGTGTCCCGAAGTCATGTTTAACTTTCCCAGGTGGCTGCTGATGGGCAAAGTTAAGTGGGGAAAACCAGATTTGCTTAACAACCACATGGTTCACTTAACTGCAGTGATTCATGTAACACCTGTGATTTTTGGCTCCTGTGTGGTGATAAGTCAAGGACTACTTGTACTTAAAAGGGCCTGTGATAGACACTAGGGATGTTCCTTTGCTGCCACCTGGTGGTCTTCTGGATCTTCTGCATCCCATGAGAAAAGTTCATCTTCCTTCCTAGGTCCTTACCACTTCCTATAGAGCAGGGACGTCAAACTTGTGGCCCGTGGGGCCCAAGTCCGGTTTAGCAAAGGGAGGAGGGTAGGTCACGATATGTCATGTAATGAGTTCGACACTTCTGCTATAGAGGGATGATTGAGAGCATCCTGTCCTGTTGCATGACAGTCTGGTTTGGAAGCATTATTGTTTCGGAGAGGAAAGTGGTGCAGAGAGTGGTGAGGACAGCAGAAAAGATCATCGGTAGTTCACTTCCTTCTCTTCAGGACGCAGCACGTAAGTGATGCTTGAGCAGGGTTCAGAGGATTGTCTGGGACACTAGACATCCTCTTTATGATCTGTTTTCCTTTGGAAGGAGTTTTCGTGGTATCCGAAGCAGAACATCTAGATTCAGTCAGTTTTATTCCGTTAATTGTTCTCCCCAACAGGGAAATTTCTCCTTATTGTAAGTTGATTCTCTCTCCGTAGTTTCCATCCATTGCTTGTTGTCCTGCCTTCAGGTGCCTTGGAGAATAGGTTGACCCCAGGGGTGGGTTCCAGCAGTCTCTACTGATGGTTCGCTTGTGGATGTGCCGTGCATGCGCACGCTTTGCGTGCATGCGCAGAGCAATAAAAATTGCTCTGCGCATGTGCAGAAGCAAAAAACAAGCTGGTGGCGCTTACAGGAGGACCAGTTCAGGGGCGTGGCAGGCCTGGGTCGCTGCTGGTTCCAGTGGACCAGGCCACCAAACCACTACCAGTTTGGCCGAACTGATCTGAACTGGTAGGAACCCACCACTGTTTGATCCCCTCTTCTTTGGGGGAGCCCCTGATTTGCACGTCGCTATCCTAAGATCTGAGTTCTCCAGTGAGAAAACATCAAAATAACTCTTTAACAGATGAACAGAACGGGAAGGGAACTTGTAGGTTATCTAGTCCAATCCCGACCCCCCCACCCACCCAAGCAGGAGACCCGACACCATTTCTGACTGATAGCAATCCAGTCTCTTCTTGAAAACTTTGACTATACGGTGTGGTCCTTAACCTGAGTTCAAATTCAGTAACTTGGATGGTGGTTGAAAAAGTTTGCTATATATTGACCGCAGGGGCCTTGGTATTTTGATCTCTCTTTCCCCCCCTTCTGTTTTTTTTTTTAGGGAGCAGAAGGAATCCAATACTCAGTGCTACAACTCAAGGAGCCAGAGCAATGCCAGAGTCAGAGAAAGGAGGGGACGCCTGCTATCATCTATGCAGAAATGCCCACAAGCAACTGTTCGAAGAGCTGATATGTCCCAAGGGCTGATATACGATCCTTCAGTGCAACGTTTTTCAACCATGGAAGCTTGAAGATGGTTGGACCTCAATTCCCAGAATCCATACAATCCTTTAGAGCAGGGATGTTACTAGCAATAGCACATAGACTTATATACCTCTTCACGGTACTTTTACAGCCCTTTCTAAGCCTGGTGACCCCAAATTTAAAGGAACGTCATCTTCAGGATCTCTCTGCTAAACCTTTTCAGTGATGGTCTCCACCTCTGGGACAACTTACCTTCAAAATTTGTCCACCCCTCCCTATAGCAATAGCACTTAGACTTATATACCGCTCCATAGCACTTTAACAGCCCTCTCTAAGCAGTTTACAGAGTCGGCATCTTGCTCCCAACAATCCGGGTCCTCATTTTACCCACCTCGGAAGGATGGAAGGCTGAGTCAACCTTGAGCCTGGTGGGATTCAAACTGCTGAACTGCAGCTAGCAGTTGTCACGTATAAACGTTCACTTTTAGGATGCAGCAAGCAATTCGGATTTCTTGGCCAGGTCTGTTGGAACTAATTACGTTTGATTTTTTTTTTTAAATCCACATGAACTAAAAGACTGTTCCTACCCTGTTTGAAAAGGGGTTTGTTTGTACTCATGAGTAAGCGGCTTACCATTACTTGCTAAGGCTGGGTCAAAACAGTGTCATTGTAACTTTGAATGGCCACTAAATGAAGCAGTGTAAGTTGAGGACTATCTCTATAAGCAGGATGACATTATACCAGCAGTCATCATTGGAATGAGAGAAAGCAGATGATCAACAGTGGAGGCAGGGAAGATCACCTGTAGGAATGTAAAATACAAAATGTATTTTTGGTCACATTTATAATATTTTTGTTTTGCAGAGTTTTTCTTCTATGTCTAAATAAATGTTAGTGGACCTGTCACTCAAGTAGTCACTCTGGTCCAGTTTACTCAAGAGTCATTTTGTTCTGGTCAACTTATCTTCTAGGGATAACATTGAGGATTGCAATCTCCATTTACAATATTACTGTTGTGGCGCGAGGTCTGGGTTTCCCCCCCACACACACACACACCAGGTGCCGGTGGCTCGGGGCCCACAAGTTGCAGCAAGCGCAGCTTGTGCTTAAAGAGGCGCAAGAGAAAGAGGTAGGAGATTAAGAAGAATAGGAAGTGAAAACAAAAGTATCCGGAAGGTCACTAAATAGCTCCTGTTAGGCCGAAGACTGAGGTTAATCTGGGGAGTCAGAAGAAGGAGCAGAAGAAGTGTCCTCAGATTTACCTCAGTCTCCAGGCAATTGGGCCGTAACAATACCCTATCAGTGACTCCCCCCACGCCCCAACTCAGAGACATAGGCCAGTCCTGGAATCTGGGGAAGGCTCTGATTGTAGTGGATTCTGCGAGTAATAACGACTGAGGCAATTGGTGCAAGCAACTAACTTTATTGTTAACAACTCTGAAAGAGAACAGGCAAAACAGAACAACGCGAGCCCGTTTGACAGCTATGGTACAAATGCTGCCAGCTGACATTCCGCGGCCATAGCAACCACGGGGATGTAACACTGATGAGGTCTCTGTTTTGGAGGCAGAGAAAGGGCCAGGGCCATCTGACAATTATCAGCTGCCTTTGGAGTCAGACATCATTGGGGCAGACGAACAGCTTCAGCCTGTTCCCAGGGTGTGCATGCACAGAGCTGCCAGGAGAAGGGAACAGTTAAGGAACAATGGTCGACTCGGGAGTAAAGCCACAGGTGGACAGTGAATGGCCCCTCCCATAGGGAATAAAAAGAAGTGAAATGGGAGTTTGTAGGAGACAATTAGTTCAGTTCATTAGAGTAAAGATCTGTTCCTGATTTCTTGCCAAGTATTGTCTGCTACAGAGTGGCGTTTGGAAGATATCGGCCTGGCAGTTCTCAAGCCTGATAAAGGTCTGTAGTTGTGAAATCTCTTGAAAGACTGTTGGCCGGGACTTTGCTGGTGAGGAATTCACTTTAAACTAAATAAAAGGGGTTTTATTGGGCTGAAGACTCGGCTTCGTGCTTTTGGGAAGCCTAGGTCAGGACAATTACCTTGCTGTTAGGATACAAACTTTCCTTTGTGTTTCTGGTGTATATCAACAACATATACAGGAAGGAAAGAAAGACCACAGGAATCCACGGCTGGTGCAGAATATTTATTACATTTATAACATCATGTTAAGAAATGACTTCTGTTTTTCTACCGCAACCATAAATTTACATTAAATTTACAAGGTGTTTAAAAAAAGGACAGGACCTCCAAGTACATTTCAATCTATGTGGTTGTAGGAAAGTAGCAATAGTACACATGTACCGCTTCACAGTGCTTCATAGCCCTCTCTAAGCAGTTTACAGAGTCAGCCTATTGCCCCCAACCATCTGGGTCCTCATTTTACCCACCGTGGAAAGATGGAAGGCTGAGTCAACCTTGAGCCTGGTGAGATTTGAACTGCTGAATTGCAGTCAGCCGGCAGTCAGCAGAAGTAGCCTGCAGTACTGCACTCTAACCACTGTGCCACCATGGCTCAACTATGACTTATCCCATCCTTCTGAAAGGAAACATGTTGCCAAGGAAAACTCTCGATGAATACTTGGCACTGGGAAGACTTGCTGGGTCCTGTGCCTGATGGGCTCCATACCATGCCGTTAGAAGCAGAGTCCAGGTGAAGCTTAACAGGTAACAACACAGTCAGGTAAAAGACACAATCTTCAAGTGCATTTGGAAGGGATGAAACAATCAAACAATCACAGCATATACTGTGGCATTGTCTGGAGTCTGAACAGGGGGAGATTTTCCTTGGAGATGTTGCAGCTGAGCATAATAAAGAGAAGCAGATCTCTGGAAAGGAAAGCAGCATTAGATAAATGGTTAGAATATTAATACTAGCACTGATGATATTACCTAGTGGGGTAATGAAATGTCTGCGAGAAACCAATCAAACTCGGAAACCACCAAGGTGCCCCACCATTCAACTCTAGGCTACAAGTATTATCTTTTATAGGTTAGAATCGGGTGGGATTCAGCCGGTTTGGACTGGTTCGGACGAACAGGATGCTAATTTTACACCTAGTTTGCCGAACCAGTAATTGCAAGGACTGCCTGATACCTACACATCCCTCCCCTCCCAGGAGTCTCCACGCGGTCCATTTTGGATGCCAGGTAAGTGCAGGGCCCACACGGAACTTCTGGGAGGGAGAAAAATGGACCTCCTGGAAGTTCCAAAAGGCCCGTTTCTAGCCTCCAGAGAGCCTCCGCAGCCCTGGGACGCTGTTTTCACCCTCCCTCCAGAGCCCAGGAAGGGCGAAAAACGGAAGTTCCAGAACCTGTAAATGGGCCCGTTTCCAGCCTCTTGGAGGCTCAAGGAAAGCCACCGGAGCCTGGGGAGAGTGAAAACGCCTTCCACCCCACCATGGTGCAGGAGACTGAGTAGACCATGCCCACCCAGCAACCAGGCAGAGAACTGGTTGCTAAAATTTTTGACTCCCACCCCTAGTTAGAATACCAATATGTTTACACTTAAAGACAAACTTATTAGATTGCAGCCCTCGGATGTAACTCAAGAAGTGACTCTACTGAAAAGTTAAAATTTGTGATGAGTTCAATTATGGAAATATGGCATTGATTGATTGATTGATTGATTACATTTATATGCCGCCCTTTTCCCCGAAGGGGACTCAGGGCGTCTCACAATTCAATCAGGGAAGGAGGTACAGACAGGTGGATAAAAAGACGAGACATAACAATACAAAATTTAAAAACACACAACAACCATACCATTCGAGAAGGGGGGCAAAAACTCTTTAGCCCCAGGCCTGTCGGAACAGCCAGGTTTTAAGGGCTTTGCGGAAGGCCTGGAGGGTGGTGAGGGTTCGAATCTCCATGGGGAGCTCGTTCCAGAGGGTTGGAGCAGCCACAGAGAAGGCTCTCCTCCGGGTAGTCGCCAGTCGGCATTGGCCGGCGGATGGAATTCGGAGGAGGCCTAATCTGTGGGATCTGATCGGTCTATTGGAGGTAATTGGCAGCAGGGGGTCTCTCAAGTACCCAGGTCCAATACCATGAAGGGCTTTATAAGTGACGACTAGCGCCTTGAAGCGTATCTGAAGACCAATAGGCAGCCAGTGCAGCTCGCGGAGGATAGGTGTTACGTGGGTGAACCGAGGTGCACCCACAATCGCTCGCGCGGCTGCATTCTGGACAAGCTGAAGTCTCCGAATGCTCTTCAAGGGCTGCCCCATGTAGAGCATAACACCTTGAACTGCCCAAGTTTATTCTAATCATACTGTGCTCCCAGGAATATCCAGCTGATAGTTACCTCATGGAAACTCTCTTGCTTGCCTATTTTCTCCTTTCTAATGGGATTCCTCGCGGAAGCAAAATCTTGAGGTCGTGGAGTCACAATGAGCAAGATAAGAAAAAGAAAGAAATGGACACAGTGAAAGGAGAATAAAAGATGGAAGTACAGATTTGGTCTAGAAAATATCCAAGGTCTCTACAGAGGTAGTCCTCGACTTATGACCACAATTGACCCCAAAATTTATGTTTGCTATGTTTTGCCCCCTTTTATAACTTTTCTTGCCACATTTGTTGAGTGAATCACTGCAGTTCTTAAGTTAGTAACACGGTTGTTAAGTGAATCTGACTTCCCCATTGACTTTGCTCATCGGAAGGTCACAGAAAGGAATCACAAGGCATGCGTCCATCATAAATACGAGCCAGTTGTCAAGCATCCGAGTGTCAATCACATGACCATGAGGACGCTTCAATGGGCATAAGTGTGAAAAACGGCCATAAGTCTTTTTTTTTCTAGTGCCGTTGTAACTTCAGATGGTCACTAAGTGAACTGCGGCGAGGTGGTGCAGTGGTTAGGGTGCAGTACTGCAGGCCACTTCAGCTGACTGTTATCTGCAGTTCAGTGGTTCAAATCTCACCGGCTCAAGGTTGACTCAGCCTTCCATCCTTCCGAGGTGAGTGAAATGAGGACCCAGACTGTGGGGGCGATATGCTGACTCTGTAAACCGCTTAGAGAGGGCTGAAAGCCCTATGAAGCGGTATATAAGTCGAACTGCTATTGCTATTGCTATTAACTGCTGTAAGTTGAGGACTACCTGTATTAACTGGCATCCCTGGAGATGCCAGGAGCCAGGAAAAAAATGGCTCTAATAAATCTATGCTTTGGGGAATATGGCTACCTGGGAGTTTTGATTCTTTTGAGGGTGTTATTTGGAACCCTGACATTAACTTGACTCAAACTCAGTCATTATGACTGTAGGAAGGAGCAACAGATAAGCCCCCGTGTCATTTTGCAACTATTCAAAATGTTCCATTTAATAACAAAAATATTCTGCAAGGAGAGGGCTCGTCCAGAAATATTGCTTAAAAAGAACTCGTGAGAAAGACTTCTTCATTCACTCCTTACCTGTAGGCTCCATTCTTTCACCAGTAGCCCTAGAAAGAATTTTAAAAAAATTTAAATATAAATAATTTAAAAAAACTCCCAGCCAGGAGTGGGGTTTGGGGGTTCTCCAAACTACACAGAATCTTAGCTAGAGGTTGTCCTGAACTTCTCCAGCAACCATGGATGGGACCTCATATATTTTTGTGGAGAAGAGACATTTTCCCCATAATAATAGGTCACAGGGGTTTTAAAATAGGGTAGAGGAGTGTTTCTCAACCTTAACAACGTTAAAACATGTGGACTTCAGCTCTCAGAATTTCCATGCTAGCATGCTGGCTGAGGAATTCTGGGAGTTGAAGTCCACCCATCATAAAATTGCCGATGTTGAGAGATGCTGGCGTAGGGAGTTTAAATGCAGACTCTCTGCCCTAAGATCTGAATGGATAATGTTGGGAATAGCTGGAACTGGATTCCCATTTGATAGTATTTGCAACACTATAAATAATCCTTAAAGATAACTGCAAGGCCAAGGATAATGTAATGGTTAAAGGAATCATGGAACATAAGGTAGAATTGAAACTAGAATTTCGTTTGCTAGGTATACTAGATGGATAAGAAACATCAACATATAATATTACACATACTAACCACTGCCAGGATCACCTTTGCACAAAATTGGAAACAAAAAAACTACCCCCCCCCCCCTGATGAAATGGCAAGTAGATTCTCAAGTGTGCTGAAATGGACAGAATGACTATGGAGCTAAAAGAAAGAGAAGAGTCGGACTATTACAAAATTTGGAGTAGACTGTACGAGGGGCTAGAGAATAGAAGCCAAAACAAGGAATAAAAGTTGTAAAAATTGATGATTATAATATGAAGAAAAATGTATGTACTGTATGTAAAATATGATTATATGTATTATACTGTTAGATTACAATATAATTATTACATTAGTATTAGAATTGTTAAAATCTACGAGAAGGCAATAACCGAATAGTAAACTCCAAAAGCAGAATATGCATGCTGATACGGGAAGCTGTAAAATTATATTATATTGTTGTTTGTGTTTCTATCTGTTTGTATTTGTCTTTGTATTTTTTCTTGTTTTTTTTCTTTTCCCTTTTTCTTTTTTGTTATTTGTGGTTTTTTAAACTTGAAAATTTTCAATAAAAATGATTTTTAAAAAAAAAGTAATTGGACCTAAAATCAGGGGGTGGGATTCAGCCAGTTCCAACCAGTTCGGCTGAACCTGTAATTTCGGTGAGCATTTGGCCCCGCCCACCCACCCCTGCACTTTCCTGTCCTATATTTTCCTGTTTTTTAGCTCAGCTGATTTGCGCGGCACAGCATATTGCAGCGCATCAGCTTTTTACTCAGAGGCGTTGACATAGAAAGTAAATTTTACAATACAATACAATAGCAGAGTTGGAAGGGACCTTGGAGGTCTTCTAGTCCAACCCCCTGCTTAGACAGGAAACCTTATACTGTTTCATACAAATGGCTATCCAACATCTTTTTAAAAACTTCCAGTGTTGGGGCGTTCACAAGCTGTTCCACTGATTAATTGTTCTAATTGTCAGGAAATTTCTCTTCAGTTCTAAGTTGCTTCTCTCCTTGATTAGTTTCCACTCGTTGCTTCTTGTCTGTCCCTCAGGTGCTTTGGAGAATAGTTTGACTCCCTCTTCTTTGTGGCAACCCCTGAGATATTGGAACACTGCTATCATGTCTCCTTATGTCCTTCTTTCTATTAAACTAGACATACCCAGTTCCTGCAACAGTCCCTCATATGTTTTAGCCTCCGGTCCCCAAATCCTCTTTCTTGCTCTTCTCTGCACACTTTTTAGAGTCTCCACATCTTTTCTACATCGTGGTGACCAAAACTGAATGCAGTATTCCAAGTGTGGCTTTACCAAGGCATTATAAAGTGGTATTAACACTTCACGTGATCACACTCACCGAAACTGGTTGAATCCCACCACTGTCTAAAATGCCCCCCACCCCATGACATGAAGGTTATTTCATGATAAGTCAAGCACAATGTCTTCGTTCAACTCACCTTGGAGTGTTGTCATAAGGACACCTGGAAGAAAGGAAGAGTAGGAATACAAGCAATGAAATCATTCCTAAATACAAGATATGTTTCCAATGCCCATTAATTGCAGCCAGTAATAAGGAACATATAATGTGATGGTATATTGGGAGTATGTTTTTAGGGATGTCCCTCTAATAGCTTTCGGAGTTAACTCTTCCCATTGTCGACTCTTACTAGAAGAGCTATGAGTTTCTAAATTTAACAAGCTTTTTAATGATTAATGATTTCATTTTAATGACCAGTGGCAATTTGGCTTAGCAGCAAATGGGGGACAAATGAAATTACAGATAGTCCTCAACTTTCAACAACTGGGATCCAAATCTGTGTTGCTTAAGCAAGACTGTGAATGAGGGAGTAACGGCTGATTTTTACAACCTTTTCTGCCATGGATTTAAGTGAAACACTACCGTTGTTATGTAAATCGTGTGGTCATTAAAGTGAATCCAGCTTCTCCTGTTGACGTTTCTTGTCAGAAGCTGGCTGGGAAGATTGCAAATGGTGGTCACATGACACTGCAAATCATTATTGAAACATGCCTGTTGCTAAGCAACCAAACTTTGATCACAGGACTATGGGGCTATTGTAATAGTCATTGATGTGAGGAGGACAAGTTGTAAGTCACTTTTTTTCAATGCCATTGTAACTTCAAATAGTCGCTAAATGAAGTGGGGTGTGGAGTAATACCTGGTTGAAAGTCTATGGAGATCCTCAGTCATCCAGGTCATGGTTGTCCCAAAGGTGCTTTTTCAAGAGGCAACTGGACTTTCTGGTTTTTCTTTGAAAAATCCACCATCCAGTCAGAAGCATCTTGGATGAGAAGGGAAACGTCTTAAAAGAAAAACCAGAAAGTCCAGTTTCCCCTTCAATAAGCACCTTTGAGACATAAGGTAAAGGTAAAATTTAAATATGAGCAGTGTGCAGCAGCTGCCAAAAAAGCCAACCCAGTTTTAGGCTGCATAAACAGAGGAATGTAATCAAGAAATCATTAATCACGTGAAGTGTTAATACCACTTTATAATGCCTTGGTAAGGCCACACTTGGAATACTGCATTCAGTTTTGGTCACCACGATGTAGAAAAGATGTGGAGACGCTAGAAAGAGTGCAGAGAAGAGCAACAAAAATGATTAGGGGACTGGAGGCTAAAACATATGAAGAACCGTTGCAGGAACTGCGTATGTCTAGTTTAATGAAAAAAAGGACTAGGGGAGACATGATAGCAGTCTTCCAATATCTCAGGGGTTGCCACAAAGAAGAGGGAGTCAAACTATTTTCCAAGGACCTGAGGGTAGAACAAGAAGCAATGGGTGGAATCTAATCAAGGAGAGAAGCAACTTAGAACTGAGGAGAAATTTCCTGACAGTTTGAACAATTAATCAGTGGAACAGTTTGCCTCCAGAAGTTGTGAATGCCCCAACACTGGAAGTCTTTAAGAAGATGTTGGATAGCCATTTGTCTGAAATGGTATAGGGTTCCCTGCCTAGGCAGGGGGTTGGACTAGAAGACCTCCAAGGTCCCTTCCAACTCTGCTTTTGTATTATTGTATTATTGTAAATGTTCCCCTCACACATGTGTGCTAGTCGTTCCAGACTCTAGGGGGCAGTGCTCATCTATGTTTCAAAGCCGAAGGGCCAGCGCTGTCCGAAGACGTCTCTGTAGTCATGTGACCGGCATGACTAAATGCCGAAGAATACCTTCCCACCAAAGGTGGTTCCTATTTTTTCTCCTTCCATTTTTACGTGCTTTCGAATTGCTATGTTGGCAGAAGTTGGGACAAGTAACGGGACCTCACTCCATTACGTGGCGCTAGGGATTTGAAACGCCGAACTACCGACCTTTCTGATCGACAAGCTTAGCCACTGAGCCACCACATCCCAAAAATATTGAGACACACCTGGTTGAAAACGCATCACTTCGCTCCCATCAATGTTCTTCACAGAAGCACCTTGACTCACCTGTCTGAAAAATCTTTTTTCCAAAAATACAAAGTCACACTCAGGGCAGCTGCGATCAGAGCCAGACCCGCTAACAGCAGCATCCAAATCCAGGTAGCAATTCTATCCACAGCATGGCGTCCCTGTGTAACTTCGGTCACCTGAATGAAAGTGGGACTTGACCAATCCGAAAATGCTGACCGGGTGGACTGAATAGAATCAATATATTCAGGAGCTGTTGGGACAGCGACAAAGGAATGAAAAATACAATATCTATTGCCTGTGGCGATTCTCAATCATCCAGGTCACAGTTGTCCCAAAGGTGCTTTTTTCAGGAGGGAACTGGACTTTCTTGTTGTTGTTTTTCCTTTGGAAGACGTTTCTCATCCAAGAAGCTGCTTCAGCTCTGATTGGAATGGAAGGGTTTGCAAGGGGTACAAATTTGGATCATGTGACAATGTGGTTGCTGCAACGTTTGTAAGTGTGAAAAACCGTCACTTTTTTTTGGTGCCGTTGTAACTTTGAATTTGCTACACAAATGTAAGTCAAGGACTACTTGTATTGAAAACCAGACAGAGAAATGGACAGTGATGATTCTTCCGGAAGGAATCTGAAGGCCTGATTTTGTCTCTCTTCAATATCTGGAGGGGAAATCAAATATGTTTTCGATACTTGGCACATCTAGCTCCATCACTAATGGGAAGGAGCCATATCTGCTGAACATTTCCTCTCTTTGTGCAACTCTTTAATGCAGGGGTCTCCAACTGTAGCAACTTTAAGCCTGGAGGACTTCAACTCCCAGAATTCTGGGAGTACTTTCATTGAAGATATTAAAATGTTAAAGCAAGAAAATGGAAACCCCCTGCCCCTTTTACCTCATTTTATAAGAAAAGATGACCCAGTACCATAGCAATAGCAATAGCAATAGCAGTTAGACTTATATACCGCTTCATAGGGCTTTCAGCCCTCTCTAAGCGGTTTACAGAGTCAGCATATTGCCCCCAACAACAATCCGGGTCCTCATTTTACCCACCTCGGAAGGATGGAAGGCTGAGTCAACCCTGAGCCAGTGAGATTTGAACAGCCGAACTGCAGAACTGCAGTCAGCTGAAGTAGCCTGCAGTGCTGCATTTAACCACTGCGCCACCTCGGCTCTTCCATAGAGCTCCAGGAAATACTTTGGCTAGAGAAGTAGCGACTGTTCCTTCCTGGATTTCCCGGAGGGGAGGGGCACGGAGGTTGGAGGTCGGCTCGTGTGGGAAAAATGGTGGCAAGGTTTTCTTTGACAAATATTTCCCTGGGACTAATTTCACCATTTTAATTTGCTCAGTTCTTTGTATTAACATCTACATCATTCTGGATTGACTTGGAGTGCCTGCCTGCTGGTAAGTGAGCTGGGTTTTTTTCTTTTATTTTTTTTAATGTATTTTTAAATAATATTTTATTTATTGTGCATAGAATTTTTAAAAATAGTTTTACTTCAATTTATTCTGTGTGGAATAGTTTGAAATGTTTTACTTCAATTTATTCTGTGTGGATTCTTTTTTTAAATTGTCTTAGACTATTTAAAAAAAGATTCTATCCAAAATACAAAATGCCAGCTGCAGTTATTCACTTAAGAACTGTGGCAAGAAAGGTGGTATAATGGGTTTAGTGACCAAAGTTACAATGGCATATATAAAAAGTGACTGATGGCCATTTTTCACACTTAGTGACCATTTTCACACTTAGTGACCATTGCAGCATCCTCATGGCCACGTGATCAAAATTTTGATGTTTTTTTTTTGTATTTTTTTTTTGTATTTTATTAAAATTTATATGCCGCCCTTTTCCCTGAGGGGACTCAGAGCGGCTTACAACCATTAGGGAGGGGGTACAATACGAAATAAACAATATGTAAACAAGATAAGTAGTAAAAACACAACATGCATTCTACATTCAACACTCGGGTGGGGCAATTGAGGGCTTATCCCCAGGCCTGTTGGGAGAGCCAGGTCTTAAGGGCTGCGCGGAAGGCCTGGACGGTGGTGAGGGTGCGTATCTCGACGGGGAGATCGTTCCACAGGGTCGGAGCTGCAACAGAAAAGGCTCTCCTCCGTGTAGTCGCCAGTCGACATTGACTGGCGGATGGAATTCGGAGGAGGCCCAGTCTGTGCGATCTAATCGGTCGGAGGGAGGTAATCGGCAGAAGGCGGTCTCTCAAGTACCCAGATCCACTACCATGGAGTGCTTTAAAGGTGGTCATCAGTACTCTGAAGCGCACCCGGAGACTGACAGGTAGCCAGTGCAGCTCGCGGAGGATGGGTGTAACGTGGGCGAACCGCGGTGCGCCCACTATCACTCGCGTGGCTGCATTCTGGACTAACTGCAGTCGCCGGATGCACCTCAGGGGCAACCCCATGTAGAGCACATTGCAGTATTCCAGCCTAGAGATCACAAGGGCTCGAGTGACTGTTGTGAGAGCCTCCCGATTCAGGTAGGGTCGCAACTGGCGGACCAGGCGAACCTGGGCAAATGCCCCCCTGGTCACAGCTGACAGGTGATGATCGAGAGTCAGCTGTGGATCCAGGAGGACTCCTAAGTTACGAACCCTATCTGAGGGGTATAAAATTTGACCCCCCAGCCTGATAGGTGGAACATTAGCCGAATTGTTGGGAGGGAAACACAACAGCCACTCGGTCTTGTCCAGGTTGAGTACCAGTTTGTTAGCACTCATCCAGTTCCTAACGGCCTCCAGACCCTGGTTCATCACATCCACCGCTTCATTGAGTTGGCACGGGGCGGACAGATACAATTGCATATCGTCCGCATATTGATGGTATTTTATCCCCTGCCTCCGAATGATCTCGCCCAGCGGTTTCATGTATATGTTAAACAGTAGGGGGGATAAGACCGAACCCTGCGGCACCCCATATTTTAGGGGCCTCAGGGACGATCTCTGCCCCCCACCAACACCGACTGCGACCTGTCCGAGAGGTAGGAGGAGAACCACTGCAAAACAGTGCCCCCCACCCCCACCTCCCGCAGTCGTCGCAGAAGGATACCATGGTCGATGGTATCGAAAGCCGCCGAGAGGTCAAGGAGAACCAGGATGGACGCATGGCCTCCATCTCTGGCCCTCCAGAGATCATCGGTCAATGCGACCAAAGCGGTTTCTGTGCTGTAACCGGGTCTGAAGCCGGACTGGAAGGGGTCAAGGTAGCTAGCTTCATCCAAGGCCCGTTGAAGCTGGAAGGCCACCACCTTCTCAACAACCTTCCCAACAAAGGGAAGGTTGGAGACAGGACGGTAGTTATTTAAAATGGCTGGATCCAAGGATGGTTTCTTCAGGAGGGGTCTCACCACCGCCGTTTTTAGTGCGGCGGGGAAGTGCCCCTCCCGAAGGGAGGCGGTTACGACCGCCTGGATCCAGCCACGTGTCACCTCACTGCTGTTGGCAACCAGCCAGGAGGGACACGGGTCCAGAATGCAGGTGGAGGCACTCACAGCTCGAATGGCCTTGTCCACATCCCCAGAGGCAACATCCTGAAACTCAACCCAGAGATGGTTTGCCAAGTGATCCTCTTGTGTCCCGGCTGGATCTGCTGCGGTGGAGTCCAAGTCCGACCGAAACCGAGCAACTTTGCCCGCTAAGAATTGGGCATAATCCTCAGCTCTACCCTGCAAGGGTTCCCCCGTATCCCTCCTATTTAGGAGGGAACGGGTTATCCTAAACAGGGCGGCTGGGCAGGACTCAGCGGACGCAACCACGGTGGCAATATGAGATCTTTTTGCTGCCCTAAGTGCCCTGATGTAATCCTTGGTGCAGGTTGTTAAAAGTGCTCGGTTCGACTCGGACTTATCGGACCTCCACAAGTGCTCTAGGTGTCTCCTCCAGCGCTTCTTCTCCCGGAGCTCCTCGGTGAACCTCCTCGGCCGTAGTGGCGCAATCTGGTCAAGAGACTCCGATGCCGCCGAATACCAGGCAGCAGCCAGAGTCTCCGCCGAACTGTGGGCGAGAGTATCAGGAATACAGATTCGTATTTATGATGGTTTCAGTGTCCTGGGGTCATGTAATCGCCTTTTGTGACCTTTTGACAAAGTCAAATGAGGAAACCAGATTCACTTATGTTACTAACTTATCAGCTGCAGTTATTCACTTAAGAACTGTGGCAAGAAAGGTGGTATAATGGGTTTAGTGACCAAAGTTACAATGGCATTGAAAAAAGTGACTGATTACCATTTTTCACACTTAGCGACCATTTCACACTTAGCGACCGTTGCAGCATCCTCATGGTCACACGATCAAAATTTTGATGTTTGGCAACAGTTACAATTTATATTTGTAAATTGTAGTTATGTTGAAATAATAATATTTTTGGTTGTATGAAAATTTTTTGTTGCTCTGTATAAAATTTTTAATCAAGCCCCCCCTCCCCCCCCGGTCAAAGGTGTCCCTCTTTACCAATCTGAAAATCTGGTCACCTTAGAATTGGGCCTGTTTCCTCACTCGTAAGCCACGCAACCCACGTTGCTCCGTTCTTTCCTGCCTGCCCTAGGATGAGGAGGGGGTGGGCCTTGGTCTTCATCTGAACCCCCTCTCCCTTGTTCTACCTCTCCCCTGCTCTGCCCAGTCTGACTTTGCCCTTCCCCAGTTTCCTCTACAGCCAATGGAGCCACACTCCTATTCTCTGCCAGCTGTTCATCTTCCCCCTCCGATTCAAACTCTGCTGGGGGGCATGACATTACCAAGGTTGGGCACCCCTCCTTTACGCACATAAACCACCGTTAAAAGCAAACCATTTATCCCCAACTTACTTTCATCCATCTCTCCAGTGGGTGAACTCAAACAAATTTCAGAACTCCAATCAGGATTGAAAATAGACTGGCACTCCCAACGTCCCCATATCTTATCCAGGATGGGGTGTAATAATACCGAAGAGCCCATATCACTCTTCTCAGCCCAGAGCGGGTTGCCCAGCCGCCTGGAGTTCAGAAGCCATCGAAAACTCTCACTATTCCGGTTATTGCAATGCTGGCATGTGAGCTGCAAATGGGAGCTACTGAGCCAGTGGGAGGAGACCAAGATATTGTTGTAGCAGCCTGAAGAAAAAGAAGGAAATAAGGTAAATGGCAGGATTAAGATTGGATTCTACTTGCCAACAAGCATGAAGACCTTCAGTTCCTCATCAACAGAGTCACAGGAAGATCTGAAAAATGCGGCTCGAAGCTTAACACCTCAAAAACCGAGATCATGGTCGTCAGCAAACAACCCATTAATTTACCACTGATAACTTTGGAAGGAATTGCACTAGAAAAAGTCGAAAGGATCATGCACCTTGATTCCAATTTACATGAAAACTGGGACATGACCACATAAGGTGACCAGACGTCCCGATTTTGGCGGGACAGTCATGATTTCGCACAATTTGTCCCGCGTCCCAGGGCGTTCTTAAAAAGTCCTGATTTTTGTGACCAGACCCGGAAGTAAGCCTGCCCTGTCCCAGCCCTGTATACCCGTCCCGGCTGGAGGGTATTTTGTCCCTTCTGTCTCCCCGTTGCTCAGAAAAGCAACTTTGGGAAGGTTCTTTGCTAGCAGGCAGGTTCTAGTACGCCTGCCGCCACCAAAGGACCTTCCCGGAGTTGCTTTTCTGAGCAACGGGGAGACAGAAGGGACACAATCTCCTTTTATTCTCCCTCTGCCTCATTCACTCGTTCGGGCAGCAGAGAACGAAATAAAATCACATAGCCGAGGACAAAGGAGCCTGCAGTCTCCTTCATTCAAATGTTCAGGCAGCGGGGAAATAAAGACAAGAATAGAGAACGCTCGAACAGCATTCTTCAAAATGAAAAAAAGGTCTTCTGCAGTTACGACAAAAGCCTAATACTAAAAACCAGGCTTGTCAGATGCTACATCTTTTCTATCCTGCTCTACAGAATGGAAAGTTGGTCTCTTCACAGAAAGCCAGTTGAAAAGACTAGAAGCATTTGAAATGTGGATTTACAGGCGGCTGTTACATATAAACTGGGTTGACAAAATCAAAAATGAGGTGGTGATAAGCCACCTGGGAAAGCCAAGGGAAATAATCAAAACCATAAAAAGTGATAGAATATTTTGGACATGTGATACGTCAATCAGAAAAAATACGGCATCCTTCACTTCATCCTCCAGGGGAAAATTGAAGGCAAGCGAGGTTCAGGCAGAAAAAGAACATCATGGATTCAAAATCTAAGGGACTGGTTTGCACAAAACTCTTACGTGGCACTGTTGATAAAAAAATGCATCGCCAACATGATTGCCAATATCTGATAACGGATATGGCAGAAGAAAAAGGAGGAGGACGAGGAGAAGGAGGAGAAGGAGGAGGAAGGATTTGAAGGAATATTAAGGCATGCTAGGATATAGAATATTTTGTTTTAAAATGAAGGATAAGGATAATAATGAATCTATATACATTTGATAGAAGATCGGTGATATTATGCATAATTCAAAGTAGTGATGTATATTATAAAGATATCTTGTTATTGATAAATAGTTTTAATTAGGAAGTAATACAAGATTGGCATATATATGAAATGAGTATTTCGAATACTTTGTTTAAAAATGAAGGAATAGCATTTTTGTTCGAATGTATGATGTACAAGGACAACAATGAACATAAGCATACTTGATGGGTGATTGGCAGGATTATGCATAATTGAAAGTAGTGATGTATAAACATAAACAGTTGGTAAATTCTTTGACACTGTAAAAATATTCGGAATGAGATAAGTGTGCTAGTTAGTGTCAAAAAATTAACTTCCTGAGGAAGACTTGATCCTATTTTTATCTCCTTAGATAGAATATGTTTTGGCATGGAGCACCATCAAAGAAACAAGTACACATAGTCCTTGACTTACAACAGTTCATTTAGTGACCATTCAAAGTTATAACAGCACTGAAAAAAGTGATTCTTTTTCATACGTGCGACCATTTCAGCATCCCCGTGGTCACATGATCAGAATTCAGGTGCTTGGCATCTGACTCACATTTATGACTTTTCCAGTGTCCTGGGATCATGGGGTCACCTTTTACGACCTGACAAGCAAAGTCAATGGGGAAGCCAGATTCACTTAACAACTGTTCTACTAGCTTAACAATTGCAGTGTTTCACTTAACAACTGTGTCAAGAAAGGTTGTAAAATGGGGACACAACTCACTTAACAAACGTTTCGCTTCGCAACAAAATGTTTGGGCTCAACTGTGGTCCTAAGTCAAGGACCACCTGTACAATTTAAAATCCAATTCAAATCATTCAATTCAATCAATTCAATTCAATCTGATCTTCTTACTACAGGTAGTCCTCAACTTACTTAGTGACTGTTCAAAGTTACAACAGCACTGAAAAAAAGTGACTTATGGCAGTTTTTCGCATTTACAACCATTGGAGCATCTCCACCTGGCAACTGGGTCATACTTATGACAGGCAGAAGTCCCATGTGCGACCGTCTGTCAAGCAAAGTCAATGGGGAAGCCAGATTCACCTAACAGATGCTCAGTGTTACTGACTGAACAACTCCAGTGTTTAACTGGGGCAAGCAAGGCTGTAAAGTGGAGGAAAACTCACACAACAACTCACTTAGCCACAGAAATGTCATGCTGAATTGTGGGTCATAAGTCGAGGATAACCTGTACATAGGAATGGAATGGTTAAAAGTTCATGCCTGAAAAATTATACAGTATGTTGACCCTTACAAAAAAGGAATACAATAGAACAGAACAGAACAGAATAGAGAATAGAATAGACTAGAGCAGCGGTTCTCAAACCTGTGGGTCAGGACCCCTTTGGGGGTCGAACGACCCTTTCACAGTGGTCGCCTAAGACCATCGGAAAACATATAATTTTGATGGTCTTAGGAACCGAGACACCAATTTTATGGTTGGGGGTCATCACAACATGTGGAACTGTATTAAAGAGTCGCGGCATTGGGAAGGTTGAGAACCACTAAACTAGAGAATAGAGAATAATAGAGAATAGAAAAGAAAATAGAATAGAAAATAGAATAGAATAGAAATTAGAAAATAGAATAGAATAGTAAATAGAATAGCATAGAATAGAAAATACAATTGAATAGAATAAGATGGAAAATAGAATAGAATAAAATAGAAAATAGAATAGAAAATAGAATAAAATAGAAAATAGAATAGAATAGGAAATAGAATAGAAACTAGAATAGAATCGAAAATCGAATAGAATAAAATAAAAAAATAGAATAAAGAATAAGAATAATAGGATAGGATAGGATAGGATTCTTATGCATTTACTCAGACATACCTGTGGTTACCTGCAGGATGGTGTGAGTTTCTGAACCATTGGATAAGCGACAGATGTAAATCCCTGAATCACTCATAATGAGGTTCTTAAGGATTAGTAATTGTGGAGGCTGGTAGATCAGGCGTTGGTTGAACCGATGAGGAATCACTTCGTTCCTGCTGGGATTCCAGTTTATTTCCACTCTTTCTGTGTTGGTGTTCGCACATTTGGGATTCAGAGGGAGCCAGAACAAATGCGTTTGATAGCCCACAGCTTCACAGGGAAAGGAGGCCTCCTCCCCAGGTTCATGAGTGAGCTTTCTCACCAAGATGGCTGATGGAGAGAACAAGTAGACGTTAACCACCTCTTTGGCCGAACGCTACTTCCCATCCTACCTTTTAAAAAATCCCACTTGCAGGGAACCATTTTGATGCTTCTTTTAAGTGGTTTTGGATCAACCGCGTGGTGCCCAGATATAGTGGTCCACACCCTTCCCATCATCCCCAGTTAGCTCAGGATAATGGGAATTGTAATTTGTCTTGTGGAGAGGATGCTGAGGCACCTTTACAATTATAATTCTTGCTCCTTTTGAGCAAACAGGCTAAACTTTCACCTACAGAAATCTTAAACGCGCACCCACACAACATTTGTCTTTTCATTTAGACCCGCAAACGAAAGAGGGGGTCACTAAAAAATAAGACAAATCTTTCACCTCTCTCGATTTCTTCACCTCCCAGATCCAAGATGACCCCCTCGGTGGCTTTGTTACCTTGCCCTTTCCTCAGGAGAATTATTTCCACCAATACATTCAGGAGACAAAACTTCATAATTGCGCCTCGTTTGGATGTTTGGCAACACCTTTTACCATCATTAATTCCACTCAAGAAGGAGGGAAGCATTTCTGAACAAGAGGACAACATTATTCCTCTGAAAAGATTATCACATCTTGGTGGCGGTTTGGCTTTCCTCTGTGAGTCAAAGGAGAAACACACAATTCTTTAATCATCTCCAGCCAGCCACAGTCTTGTGGGTGGAAAGGCCAGGCTGTGTCATGCACAGCCAAGTTGTTTTTGTGCAATGGTTGTCTCACACCAAGGCTGATGGAAACCAAGGAGGGGGGGGGAACCTTGCCAGAAACCCATAACTTACCTATCGCCTTAAAATACGGCTGCTATCTCTGAAAGCAACACAAAACAAAGCAAAAACAACAACAGAAAAAACGGGCATCAGCTCAGGGTATTAGCACTACTCATTTCATGTTTGCTCATTTTAACCACAACGCTTCTTAGAATCATGGAACCATGAAGTTGGAGGCATCTTGGAAGTCTTCTAATCCAGGGGTGTCAAACTCATTTCATTGAGGGCTGCATCAGGGTTGTGTTTGACCTTGGGGGGCCGGGGTGGGTGTGGCCAGGGTGGGCATGGACAATTCGACCATGTATCGGGGGCACCTGTTGTGGCCAAGTGCTAAGGCATGATTTCTCTCAGACCCCCCCTCATTCATTATAATCTTCCTTCCTTCCTTCCTTCCTTCCTTCCTTCCTTCCTTCCTTCCTTCCTTCCTTCCTTCCTTCCTTCCTTCCTTCCTTCCTTCCTTCCTTCCCTCCCTCCCTCCCTCCCTCCCTCCCTCCCTCCCTCCCTCCCTCCCTCCTTTTCTTTTTCCTTCCCTCTTCATTTCCCTTTCTCCTTCCTCCTCCTCTTTCCTTATATTTCCTTCCTTGCGCTCTTCCCATCTTTTTCTTTGCCTTTCCTCTTTCCCTTTCTCCTTTCCTCTCCCTTCTTGCATGCTCAAATGCAAAAGGGGAAACATTTCTCCTTTTGATTTGTTTTTAGTTCATTTTAATATCCCTCGTCCAGCGACAATGGAGCTCGGGAGGGACATGCATGGCCCCGGGGCCACATTTTTGGCCATGATGATCTCCTGCAGCACTCTGCCAGAAAAAAACAGAGCTCGGTGGTGGTGGTGGTGTGTGAGCTCTGTTTTTGCTGGCAGAGGCCCTGTGGGCCAGATCTAAGCACCTTGTGGGCCAGATACAGCCCAGGGGCCTTGAGTTTAACATCCCTGTTCTAATCCAACCCACTGCCCAAGGCAGGAAGCCTTAAAATATCTTTTGCTTGAAAAACCGCCAGGGACGGAGAGCCCACAAGGAAGGCACCTCTATTTATTTACTAGCTGGATACCCATGCTTCACTATGAAACCATGTAACCAGGCCAGCCCACAGGCTGGATGAGTCCCACGCTGGCCATGCCCATATAAGGTAACTGGCAGTTGGAACAGAGTTCCTTTCAGGTGGGGAGGGGGAGTAGAACATCTGTTTAGCATCAGAACATGTTAATTACTGTATAAGAAATGCTAATGATCTGATGGTCATTTTGAAAAATCCTTTCTTAGTGAGAACCGAGAAGGCAAGAACATACGTGCCAAATTTCAAGTTTGTAGGCTTTACAGTTCTGGATATTTCATGATGTAGCGAGTGGCATTTTGCTTTTATATATATAGATTTAGAAAAATTATATGGCTACCTACTCACTCTCAATGACTCTGGGTGGCTTACAAAAAATTACAATTCAATTCCAAACAATTGGGACATATTAGGAATACGTCTTTATTTCAAGCCCAAAAAAATGAGAGCAGTGAAACTTTATTCAGGGCGGGGGGACCTGAGAGTACACTGCCATACAGGTAGTCCTTGACTTATGACCATTCGTTTAGTGACTTCAAAGTTAGCACGGTGCTGAGAAAAGTAATTTATGCTTACGCTAAAGCTTTTCACAGCATCCCTGCACTTAGCCTTGTGACTCAGGCCCTTAGCAATTGTGAAGCATAAGGTAGAGGTTCCCCTCGCACATATCTGCTAGTCGTTCCCAACTCTAGGGGACGGTGCTCATCTCCGTTTCAAAGCCGAAGAGCCAATGCTGTCCGAAGACGTCTCATGTGGGTCATATGGCCAGCATGACTAAACGCCGAAGGCGCACGGGAATGCTGTCACCTTCCCTCCAAAGGTGGTTCCCATTTTTCTACTTGCATTTTTACATTCTTTCGAACTGGTAGGTTGGCAGAAGCTGGGACAAATAATGGGAGCTCACTCCGTTATGTGTGCTAGGGATTTGAACCACCGAACTGCTGACCTTTCTGATCGACAAGTTCAGTGTCTTAGCCCCTGCATCCCTATGTTTAATAGTTAGCTGATCTTTGCACTGGTAGTCCTCGACTTACAACACTTCATTTAGTGACCGTTCTTATGTCTTATGACCATTCCAGCATCCCCATGGTCGCGTGATCGAACTTTGGATGCTTAACAACTGGCGTGTATTTATGATGCCTGCAGTGTCCTGGGGTTGGTGGGGAAGCCAAATTCACTTGGCAACCGTGTTACTAAACTTAACAACTGCAGTGATTCACTTAACAACTGTGCCAAGAAAAGTTGCAAAATGAGGCAAAACCCACTCAACGATTCATCCTGCCTTCAGAAATGCGTGAGACCTTGTTGGAGGATTCCATCAACAATTGTTTCTTCTTGTCTATGGGGATTCTCAGTCATTCAGGTCATGGTTGTCCAAAAGGTGCTTTTTCAAAAGGCAACTGGAGTTGGTTTTTCCCCTTTGAAGACGTCCCTTTAAGATGTGAGCTACAAATAGTCTCCTTTATTAGGGCTTCTAAAGCTTGGTATAAGAGATGTGGTGGTCAAGATGCTGAGCTTGTCGGCAATTTTGCGGTTCGAATCCCTAGCGCCGTGTAACGCAGTGAGCTCCCGTTACTTGTCCCAGCTTCTGCCAACCTAGCAGTTCAAATCACGTAAAAAAAATGCAAGTAGAAAAATAAGAACCACCTTTGGTGGGAAAGTAACAGCGTTTCGTGCACCTTCGGGGTTAAGTCATGCCGGCCACATGACCATGGAGATGTCTTCAGAAAAGCCGCTGGCTCTTCGGCTTTGAAATGGAGATGAGTACCGACCCCTTGCGCCGGAAATGACTAGCACACATGTGCGAGGGGAACCTTAAAGCTTGGTAATGTTTAAGACGTGTGGACTTCAACCCCCAGAATTTCCCAGTGAGGGATTTGGGGAGCTGAAGTCCACACATCTTAAAGTGCCACGGTTGCGAAGTCCTAATAAAGGAGAATATTTGTAGGGTTGACATGGGGTGGGGGTATGATCCTTGGTGGTCTCTGAGCTTGGTTGTTTTCTAACAGACATTTCATTACCAAACTAGGTAACATCACCAGTGCTAGTAAGGAGTGAGGTTTACTTTCAGTTTATATGGTATTATTGGATTGCCCTGTCAGCTTCACCAACAGAGGAACTGTGGACTGCTCCTTTGCTATTTCCAGGCTAGCCCCATCTGCTGGTTCTGAACACCCCGTGGGCTGGATCTATCCCACAGGACTCAAGTTTGACACCCCTGTTCTCAACTAAGAGAAAAATACAGCCACAAAATCCTCTTGACCCAGTTGAACAGGTCAAGACTTTGTATTCCCCCCCCTCATTTAGTTGGATTAGAATTAGGCTCAAAACTCATCAGGGTATTTATTAGCCTTTCTTAAATACTTATTGGTATACTTCCTGCTTACTCTATCCTTGCTTCCTGCACAAACTCTGTTCCTTCAGCTAGTCAGATGCTCTCTTGCCCTTTTTATTTCTAAGCATTTTTCAGGATAGTTAAAAGGCTATTTGTGTACTGAAATATTCCACTCAGGGCAAACAGCTCATCCAGTGACAGGAGGACCACACACCACAGGCTTCTATCAGTCTAAAGGTTATTGTTTTTCCAATATATATCTAATAGCTGATAACCTGGAGCTGCCCGGGTATTTATCTATCCCAAACCTCCTTCCATGAATGTCACTGTAATTTCTAATGTTGGATTTTCCCCCTTACCAGAGGGAGCCCTCTTGTGGAGTACTGTGAAGTTGTTACCATGGCAACTCCACAGTGCTGTACAGTAGGAGCCATTTTACGGCAGTACAGTAGAATCCATTTGAAGGCACAATAGGCTGTATCTTAACAGAAGACATACCCCGAGGGGTGTTAGGAGTGTCTTACCCCTATAGTATTTGTCTCCAGAGAGTAAGTCATCTGTGTACCAAGTTTGGTTGAAATTGCTTGAGGTGTTCCAGAGTTATGCTGGAACATACACACAGCCATTTTTTTATATATAGAAGACGACGCAGTAAAGATGTCCTCTAGCTGAATTTGATTTCTAGAGAGGATGGGATACTTGCATGCTGTCTCCTTAGAAACATCAAGGAAGTGGTATCCCACTGCCTCCTCTTCCCCCCCCCCCCAGACTAAATTTCAGCCCTGCAATTTTTTGCTGTTCTCCCATCCAGTTTCCAACCCAGCTCAAACCCTCTTAGCTTCCAACCCAGACACGGCCAGCAGCTCCCGAGACCAGAGAGTCAGGAAATATAAAAAATACCATCTTTATTGTGAACCCTTACAACAAGATGTGAGGGTTGGTGGTCGGAGGAGTCATATTACATGGGGGAAAAGCAGATTTACAGTGCAGTGAAGGGGGAGGACAGTGATGGCCATTCACGCATATGCGCACAGGCAAGAAAGGTGGAGGCAGGAAGGAGGTTGGAAACAAGAAGCCGTGAGTGCAGGAGACGAATGGGAGGTAGTGACGGTGAGGGTCGTGGAGGATGCTATAGGCTCCATGGAAGATGAAATTCTTGGGGTGGAAGTGGAGTGCAGTGTGTCGCTTCAAAATTTTGCAGGTGCTTCCGTGCCTGTGGAATGGAAAAAAAAAAGTTACCTTGGGGGGAACCCAACTGGTAGCTTTTGGGCCATCTCTGCTCTCCAAGGCCTGAAGAGTGGCTAGCTAATTGCCTTATTTTAAGAGGACCATAAAATAAAGCCATTAGGAGTGATTGATGAGGTGGCCTAAAGGTGGAGCTCTCGCCTCACAATCAAGAGGCTGTGAGTTCGATCCAAGGTAGAGGCAGATATTTCTCTCTCTGGGCACGAGAATATATCTGCTGAACAAAACTCTGCATTGGCGACTGGAAGGGCATCTGGCCAGCAAAACACTCTGCTAGCTCCATTGTCTGCCAATTGCCACTGGTTTGATGGGCCCAGGAAGTTTTCAGCCCGTTCTCGGGCATAACGCCATCAAGATAAGAATGAGGTTGAGCAAACTATGGGGTTAACGTACTGGACTCAAAGACACAGATTGTCAGAATTGGGGGAGAATACAGGCAGTCTTCGACTTACAACAGTTCATTTAGTGACTGTTACAATGGCACTGAAAAAAAAACTTAGGACCATTTTTCACACTTGCGACCGTTGGGGGGTATCACGTGATCAGAACTCAGATGCTTGGCACATTGACTCACATTTATGACGATTGCAGTGTCCCAGAGTCATGTGATCACCTTTTATGACCTTTTGATGAGCAAAGTCAATGGGGAAGCCGGATTCGCTTAACAGCCATGTTACTAACTTATCAACTGCAGTGATTCACTGAACAACGGTGCAACGAAAGGCAGTAAAATGGGGCAAAGTTTACTTAACAAGTGTCTCGCTTAGCAACAGAATTGTTGGGCTCAATTGTGGTTTGTAACTTCAGGACTACCTGTGTTCCCTTTTCCTCAGGAAAAACACCAATTCTGGTGTTTCTCGATGGGAGTGCCTCAGAACACTTTGCTTAAGTTGTTGCCCAGCGTGTGCATCAGTGGTGGGTTTCAAATTTTTTTAGAACCTCTTCTGTAGGTGTGGCTTGCCGGCCATGTGACTGGGTGGGAGTGGCTTGCCAGCCATGTGACTAGGTGGGCGTGGCCAACTTGTAAAATGTGGTGAAACTCACTTATCAACGCTCTTGCTTAGCAACCAAACTGTTGGCTCAGAAACTCCGGCATTTGAAGCACGCAAGTCTTAAAGCTGTCAAGTTACAAGACCCTTGCACCCCTAACCCTTTAGAAAAAACCCCAGGGGTGTTCAAACTTGACAGCTTTAACACTTGTGGACTTCAACTCCCAGAATTCCTCCTCTCGCTCTTCATCTTGATGATGTGTGGATGAGCGGGGGGAGGGAGCTGGAACCGGTTCTAAATGGCACTGTAGATTTGTGGAACCTCTTCTATAGAAGAGCTTAGAACTGGCAGGAACCCACCCCTGGTGTGCATGCACAAAATGGGAATTAATCCTAAGGGCCTTACAACACTCTTGTGAAACCTACCTGGTTGGACAGGGAAATGGTGGATGGAAGTGAGGTGGATGTGCTAGAACAATGGAGTGTGGGGAGCAGAATATATGGGTGCAGGCTAGGAGAACTCACCAGGAATAGTGCAAGTTGTCGTCTCCCATCTAGGGTCATGTCTTCACCTGGTTTGAAAACAATAATGAGGTGGGTTGAGAAGATTCTAACAGGGAGGCAAGGTGCAACAGAACCCCCATTCAGTCAATTTGGGGTTTAAACATGCTGATTAAAGCTCACTTCCTTCTGATCAAATTGGTGGCCTAGGCACAAAAATGGAAGGACACTTTGATCCCCACCATGGATGAACGAATGGCTGCAAAAGCTGACGTTGTTAGCAGAGATGGCTGAATTGACCGCTTTGCTCAAAGAAAAAAACAAACAAACCCACAAGTACTTTTGTTTCTACTTGGAAACCACTTCTGGACTTTGTGCTTGAGATTCCAGCGGGGGGGGGGGGGTGGTGTGAAACTTTGGTTTTGGGTTTTCCCAATTAGATAAACTTGTTGTTATAGAAATGGGTAGTTTGGACTATTATGTAAAAGTAAAAAGTTGAGGTTTGATGTTAATGCTTTATTCTACTGCACCAGAAGGAATCGGAAGTCAATGTGTTTTTTTTCTCCCCTCCCCACTTCGTTTCTATACTTCTTCATTCCCCTCCCGTTATTATTTTTTCTACTATTTGCTTTTGTGTATCTGGTTCGGAATGCGCTCATCATTATTGGTCTACTCCCTTAAAAGTAGTTGTGGGAGGGCAGCATATCATTAGCTAATTCCCACAGGCCAGTAAGCCTTGGCCAACATTATTGGACAAGTCTTCAAATTTCAACCTGGATAGCACATTCTTAAGATTTCTCCCAACCAAGAACAAGACTGAATTGTGTGCAATTCCACCAACTGGTTTTCTGCCATGCCTAGATTTCTGCTCTCCATCCTTCTTGCATTGGACTCACCAACAGACCAGGGAAACTCATCACCATCTTCGGCTTGGTACGACTTCAGTACAGACAAACACCAGTCGTCTTCTACTTCATAGCGGCTATATATAGAGGCTGCAATGACAAGGAGCTGGTGTAAGTAGAGCCCTCTGGCTTGAATGGCAGGGAGATGCAAAGGTGGGGGCACTGCTCTGATTGCAAGGGATTTCTATCTCTCTTCCTCTGTTCCTTTCTTCTTTTCCCCTTTCTTTTCTTTTGAAAGAGCCGCAGTGATTAGAATACGGTACTGCAGGTTACTTCCGCTGACTGCCTGCAATTTGGCAGTTCGAATCTCACCAGGCTGAAGGTTGCCTTGATGACGCAGTGGTTAGAATGCAACATTGCAGGTTTGACTTTGCCCACTGCCAGGAGTTCTATTCTGAAAGGGCTCCAGGTTGACTCAGCCTTCCAAACTTCCGAGGTGGGTAAAAATGAGGACCGAGATTGTTGGGGGAAATAGGCTGACTCGGTAAACTGCTTAGGGAGGGCTGTAAAGCGGTGTATAAGTCTAAGTGCTATTGCTATTTTTCCTTTTCCCCAGGGCTGTGTGTTCTCTCCACTTCTCTTCTCTCTACATACCAATGATTGCATCTGTTAAACTACTGAAGTTTGCAGATGATACAACAGTGATTGGTCTCATTCGAGATAACGATGAAACCCCATACAGGTGGGAGGTTGAACAACTAGCCTCATGGTGTGACTGGAACAATCTGGAGCTGAACACATTCAAAATCGTAAAATGGTGGTAGACTTTAGGAGAAACCTTCCCATACTACCACCTCTTACAGTACTAGACAACACAGTATCAACAGTAGGGACCTTCAAATTTCTAGGTTCTATCATATCTCAAGACTTAAAATGGACACCTAACACCAAAAACGTCATCAAAAAAGCACAACAAAGAATGTTCTTTCTGCGCCAACTCAAACTGCCCAAGAAGTTGCTGATACAATTCTATAGAGGAATTATTGAGTCTGTCATCTGTATCTCTATAACTGTCTGGTTTGGTTCTGTAACCCAACAAGACAGACACAGACCTCAGAGGATAATTAGAACTGCAGAAAAAAACAATTACTGCCAACCTGCCTTCCATTGAGGACCTATATACTGCACAAGTCAAAAAGAGGGCCGTGAAAATATTTACAGACCCCTCACATCTTGGACATAAATAGTTTCAACTCCTACCCTCAAAATGATGTTATAGAGCACTGCACACCGGAACAACTAGACACAAGAACAGTTATTTCCCGAACGCCATCACTCTGCTAAACAAATAATTCCCTCACCTTGTCAAACTATTCACTAAGGCTGCATTACTATTACTATTAGTTTTCTCATCGTTCCTATCCCCCATCTCCTCCCACTTATGACTGTAACTTTGTTGCCTGTATCCTTATGATGTATATTGATTGTTTCCTGATTGTTTATTTGTACCCTATGATTATCATTAAGTGTTGTATCTTATGATTCTCGATGGATGTATCTTGTCTTTTTATGTACACTAAGAGCATATGCACCAAAGACAAATTCCTTGTGTGTCCAATCACACTTGGCCAATAAATTATTCAATCCAATCCAATCCAATCCTTTCTTTTATTTTCCTTTATTTTCCCTCAGCATCCATCCACCCTACACTCACCCACCCATCTGGGCAGCATGCAATAAAATCAAGCGTTAAAACATTCTGCTGAGCTGCATCTGGGCCTATTTTGGAAAGAACTCTTGCAGTTCTCACACATGCATTGAAGGCTTTATTTTAGTAGCATCAGAGCAACATTCCTGATTTAAGTCCACCATCCATCTTTGGGACAGGTCTTTCTTTAAACACATCTGACATTTCTGAACCTTTCTGTTGAGTAATCAATGCCTGTACCCGAAACTGTCTTGCGTTGGGACCAAGAATTCCTTCACAGGGCGGTTAATGCGAATCATCTAAACCCACAACAGCTCTGGAGCCCGTCAAGGCAAGCCTCAGCATGTCACCTATCTGGGGTTAGGTTTAGGTTTCGAACGTGTTACCTTCTTCCATGGGTGTAGAAGCTTTCAGCCATTCTCGGACGATTCTGATGCCTTCTTCTGTCATGATTTTGGGATACCTAGGGCAGGTAGTATTTGTTGAGAAAGAATCCCATCAGCTTCCACCACCCCCGACAAAAAAAATATATATTTATAAACCTTTCCTCAAAGCGGTTAGCCTGTATGTTCAGTTCTATTTTACCCCCCCCCCCTATTTTTATGACCTCTGAATTCTCTGCCCTCAAAGACTGAATTTAAGCGGCATTCTCGCTGAAAAAGGACAGTGTGTTTTCCTGACATACTGTGTTTCCCTGAAAATAAGACAGGATTTTATTTTCTTTTGACCCCCGAAATAAGCACTTGGCCTTATTTTCGGGGATGTCTTATTATTTTTGAGGTGCAGGAGGCAGCGAGCGTGGTCACCTCATGGCTGCTGCTGTGTTGCAATATTTTCAGGGAGGTCTTATTTTCGGGGAAGGGCTTATTTTAGCGCATGTGCTCAAAAGCCTGATTGGGCTTATTATCCGGGAGGTCTTATTTTCAGGGAAACAGGGGGGTTTTGGGGTGGAAAACCCACAAAAGTGTAGTCTATACCTCAAAACAGGAAAAATCTGGCAGACACAACCAGTTATAACTGGGAAGGTTCTGCTCTCTATCTAACCTCAGCTATAATATTTATTTACCTGTGCTGTAATAACTTCAGCAGTAAGTCATTCCCTCTGTTAGAAATTATATCTTCAGGAACCCTAGGAGGTCAAAAAAAAAAGAAGAGTTAACGCCATGGTGTCCATCCTGAAGCTCACCTGACCGAAGCCATTTTTGACAGCTTCAATTTTGCCACACTGGAGCTGAGGGATAGGGAGGGGGATTTGAAACAAGAGGGGATTCTGTGGCCAAAACAAAATATATTCTGTTGGGAACCAAGGACATTCTCACACTTGGTTGGAGGAAAGTAGAGTGATGCTATCGGGTTGCCAGACCGTACCACCGTGGCTGGTCATGTGACTGATTGTTTTGAGAAAGTAGAAGTTTTACTTTTCATTAGATGAAAACCGTGGGAGACTTCAGAGTTGTTTTTCACCAGATCTGTGCCAATGTGACATTCCCAATAAAGCTATTCTTTGAGGCAACTGCTGATCTTGGAATGTTGTTTGATATGGATTTATTACTTGGAACCAACCCTGAAACATGGATCTTTCCTACTCTACAGGACAAATATGACACGAAAGCTACGTTTATTTACAGCCTCAACCAAATTGGCAAGGCTGGGTGGACATCTGGGCAATTCCCTTGGTTGGCTATTTTACTCACGTGGTGGTAATGATCTCATCTTTGGTTCTGCGGACCAGCAATACGGGACCCTGATACCTGAAGAGGAGACTTGGTTTAATATGGAGGCAAACCAGGACGTTTCATCTAAACTTGCTACAAACATTGTTCTACAACTACAGGGGTGTCAAACGCAAGGCCCGGGGCCCGGATCTTGCCCCCCTGAGGGGCTTAGATCTGGCCCGCGATGCTGCCCTGGAAACAGTGAAGAACGGCCTGCAGTGCCTCTGCCAGTGAAAACGGAGCTCCATCTACGCTGGCAGAGGCTTGCAGGAGGCTGTTTCAACGGGAAACAGAGCTCGGGAGCCCGTTTTCACTGGCAGAGTGGTTGGGCTGCCACAGGAGCCCCCAACACGACTGATGTCGAGCTTCCCCCCCACCCCCAGGTCAAACACAACCCTGATGTGGCCCACAATGAAATCAAATTTGACACCCCTGTACTACTACTCTCATGTCAGAAGCAGCTACCAAGGCACTTCTGGGTTGAAAGGATTAGCCGGATACATCCCCGTGGCCCAGTGGGCTCTTTTTCTGTCCCTTTTATTGTTGCATCTCAGCGGCATTATCACCTTGTTCTAAGCAAGAAGCTTTAATTTCCGACTAGCTTGCTTGAAAACTGATAGTTGTTTACTTCAGACAAACTGGAGAATCGCCTGTTTTAGTTGAACGGTCACTAAATCAAGTTGTGAGTCGAGGACCACCTGCATTTTGCTTCAAAAGGTTTCAAGCAGGGCATTTCACGGCACTTGGAATAATGGTGAATGCCAGAAGGCCAAAAGCCAAAAAGGGGCGAAAAGAACCAGGAAGAACTTTCCATGGTTAAGAAGTTCTGATCTCTTCAATTCTGCATTCTGCATACAACCCGGTACAGAAAGTCTCTCTCTGCCTGGCCTTTTCTAGATGGGGGATGGAGAACCATGGCCCTTTTATGACTTGTGGACTTCAACTCCCAGAATTCCTGAGCTAGCCGGCTCAAGAATCCTGGGAGTTGAAGTCCACCAGTCGTAAAAGGGCCATGGTTCCTCACCTCTCTTCTAGATGTAGATTTCAGAACTCAATCTTTGCTTTAATGAAATCAATGGACAACTCCTTGGCTAATCTTCACTTACACTTGCCACCAATAAGCAATCATAATGGGGTTAAAACAAAAAAAGGGGAAACCTGCTTCTGGCCAGATCTTTTGGGCTATTTGGCTACTGGTCATGGGCTGGAATGGTAGTCCAAAATGGCCAAAAGACACCTTGATTTTAAAAATTAGCCACCAAAGAGTTGGCATCATCCAACTTTCTTTTGGCAATGGCTTTGCTCCGTGGTGTTTCCTCCTCTCAGTTACCTACTTGCAGAGCTGCTCCGCGTTGTTCAGGTTTAAGTGCTGTCTCACTGTCCGGGTGACCAAGCTTCCTGTGGAACAAAGAGGATAACATTACATCATTTTTCTGTCCAGCAAGTAAGTCTCTAATCCAAACCAACTTCACATCATCACCTCCTTTTAACAACCGCATAATCCTTTGTGGGATGGAGTATGGGCAACTGAATGGAGCTGAGTGTTTACTGGCCAGATGCCCTTCCTGTCACCAATGCAGAGTTATATTCAGCAGATATATTCTTGCTTTTCTCCACATTGAATTTTATGTCCCCTTGGTTCTTATTCCACCACCTGCACTACTACTACATCACAATGACTCCCTAACTAAACAGACTCATGATTGGGCCATGTGACTGATTGTTTTGAGAAAGTGAAAAACTTTTACTTTTAATTAGGTGAAAACAAGAGTCGGTTTTCACCAGATCTGTGCCAATATGATATATCCAATAAAGCTTTTCTTTGAGGAATCTACCTGCCTTGGGAGTTTTGCTTGCTATGGGTGTTTTGCTTGCTACTTGAAGCCCTGACACATGCAAAAGTCTGCAGCCTTAACTTGGCATTTCATAATTCTGAGCTGAATGCTTATCTATTCAACCTGTACATTTGTAAACAAACATTACAAGAACGTTGAGTATCTCAGGGGCTCTCCCCACCAAAGGGAAAATCCTTCTGAGAATCCAACCGCCAGCAGTTGTGAAACACACATCAACGAGAAACAAAACTGAGCGGTGAAGATTACACATCCACTGACCTCCATCGTGGTTAAAGCAGAAGACAGAAAATAAAATAAAACAAAGGAATACCAATCTAAACCATTTCTAAACATAGCAGCTATTCAGGATTGGGGATTTTATAGCTCCGTGACGCCTACAGCATAATACACTGATTGATAGCTATGTTGCAAAACTGGAATTTCAACCTACAAGATGAAATCAAAGCAACAGGATAATAAAGCACTCCCAAGGTGACAAGGGAAAGAAACGCAGGCCACAGAGGACACGAGAACTAACTTAGTGGTAAAAAGGAAAAAAGTTGGTTCAGCTCTTACTGACCAAGTTTTAACTGTCTCACGGACTGAACCATTTAGAAGTCTGGGAAACAGATTCAAAACAGGTGAAACCATTGGACCATAAAGAAGGGTCCATTTCTTGTCCGTCCCCTTACTCCAGCTTTCCGGCATGACCTTGAGAGCGAGAGGCACGAGGTCATCAAAGGAGGCATCCAGGACTACGGCGCTGACCTCGGGATAAGACATGGCTGCCCAAGTGGCTGTGGGGTGCAAAGAGAAAGAGAAATCTGTATTTAGGGAGAGGTGGAAACTCAAGCAGGGGCGTCACAAAATCATAAACAAGTGGGACATCTGTGCCTCCTCCCTCTGAATTTCTCACCACTAAGTATGTGATGCTAAGAGATGCTCAGATACTGTAGTCCATAATCATCTGGAATATTATATAAATTGCCTTTAAAATCGCCCAGTGTCAGCATCCCCGCCAAATACTTCAAAGGTTCTGTCTTGATCTGGCCTCATGTACTTTCAAAACTGCATCCTTCCAAACTCTAATCTCTTTATGTCCACTAAGGGGCCACCTAGTATGGCGAATCATGTTTCCATTAATACATACCGTATTTTTCGGAGTATATGACGCATCTTTTTCCCTCAAAAAAGTGGCTGAAAATCTGGGTGCGTCTTATACACTGTATACAGCATTTTTTGCCCCCTGAAACTCCGCCCCCTCACCTAAATGGCCATGCGGAGCTTTTAGAAGGCTTTCAGAAGCTCCTGGGGTTGGGAAGGGCAGAAATGAGCGAAAAATGGCCCGTTTTTTGCCCCCCCAGCAGCACTCTATAAGCTTCCTAAAGGCTATAGGCTATACATGCCCTTTTTTTGGGGGGGGGGGGGGGGAAGGTCTTGTTTTCATGAAAAATGGGCCATTTTTTGCTTATTTTTGCCCTCCCCCAGCAGGAGCACTCTACAAGCCTCCTAAGGGCTATTTATGCCCTTTTTTTGGAAAAAAAATGGGCCCGTTTTCACAAAAAAGAGCGGTTTTGGGGAGGTTTGCAGAGTGCAAAAAGGTTTTTTTTTTTAATTTTCCTCTTCAAAACCTTGTTGCATCATATACTCTGGTGCGTCTTATACGCTGAAAAATATGGTAATTTGGGGCAATCAGTGGATTGAGCATAATTAATACAGAAAAGGATTGTATTTGGATATTTTATGTAGGGCACCAAACCCCTGAATGGATCCTCTTTCTAGACTAGATACCTGAACTTGGCAGTGCCCATCTTGAGGCATCCCTCAAGATGGGCACCTCCTAAAATTCGAGGTGTCTAACTTTAGTTCAGGCTGAAAGCTACATTCGGCCTTGGGGTTTCAGACCAAGGACTGCAGTGCAGCTGTAAAGATATACAAGATGACCTCAATGACTTCAGCATGCTGGCTGGGGAATTCTGGGAGTTGAAGTTCACAAATCTTAAAAGTCGCCAAGGTTGAGAAACACTGCCTCTCTCTCTCTCTCTCTCTCTCTCTCCCGCTTCTCCCTTCTGCTAGGAGTTTTCTAGTTTCCCTCTAGGCCTCGTTATTTAATACCTGTGAAGCCCCCAATGGACCAGGCATAGAGGATGATGTCTTCAGGAAGGAAGCCCAGGCGGTGGATGGCATATTGCACCACCACATCCATGGCATTGGCCTCATTCTGCGGCAGGGGCACTCCCTAGAGACAAGTGGGGAAAACAGTTAACACAAAATTGGTGAGAGCAGGGAGGCCAAGGAAGAAAGGTCATGCCTGAGGGGAAAGACTAAGACTAAATATAAACTAACCATTTCTATAACAACAAATCTATCTAATCGGTAAAACCCAAAATCAAAGTTTCATTCCCCCCCCCCCATGTCAAGCACAAAGTCCAGAAGTGGTTTCCAAGTAGAAACAGAAGTACTTGTGGGTTGTTGTTTTTTTCTTTGAGCAAAACAGTCAATTATCCATCTCTACTAACTACCTGCTTGTTATTCTCAATCAGCCCACACGTTTTTACCCTTACAAAAACTAGGACATAAATCCATGCATGGCCATCCTCTAGGAAAGAAACTAGAAACGTTTCCCAAAATGCGTGTGCATGTCCAAAATGAGGAATATCATTACTTTTAGCGATATGTAAACCACTGAATAGGTCGGATTGATTCCGCCATTGTAGAAGGGCAAAGGCTAAATGTTGGGCATATAACAGAATAAGAGTTGGAAGGGACCTTGGAGGTCTTATAGTCCAACTGCTGCTTAAGCAAGAGACCCTATACCATTTCAGACAAAAGTTTGTCCAATCTCTTTTTTAAAAAAAACACCAGTGTTGGAGCACTGAAGTACCCACAACTTCTGGAGGCAAGTCATTCCACTGATTAATTATACAATACAATAGCAGAGTTGGAAGGGACCTTGGAGGTCTTCTAGTCCAACCCCCTGCCTAGGCAGGAAACCCTATACCATTTTAGACTATCCAACATCTTCTTAAAGACTTGCAGTGTTGGGGCATTCACAACTTCTAGAGGCAAGCTGTTCCACTGATTAATCGTTCTAACTAACTGTCAGGAAATAGTTCAACAGCCATAGCACTTAGACTTATATACAACTTCACAGCCTTCTCTAAGCTGTTTACAGAGTCAGCATATTGCCCCAACAATCTGGGTCCTTATTTTACCAACCTAGGAAGGATGGAACAACCTTGAGTCAGTGAGAATCGAACTGCTGGCAGTTGGCAGAAGTAGCCTGCAGTACTGCATTCTAACCACTATGCCACCTTAGGTTTTTTTTTCCTCTTTTGATTGGAGTGGATTTCTCCTTTATTAGTTTCCATCCATTGCTTCTGGTCTTGCCTTCTGCTGCTTTGAAAAATAAGTTGATTTCCCTGGATGTTAGCATTTGTATACTTAAGGACTCTCAATCTTTCTTTCTTGTCTTCTATAAGCTCAAGTAAATCTCTTCAAAAGTAAATATTATTGGGTTTTCCAAACAAACATACAATTACTATTGTTAAGCTTCGTCAAAGAGGAAGCAAAAGATATCCAGGGCAGAACAGACAGCAATGGGAAATTAAGTGACTCACATTTACTTTATGTAAATAGCAGGACTCTACCTTCTTCCTTCTTTTAAAAGCCTTCAAAAAGTCCATTGTTTCAGCCTAGCAAATAATACTTCTACATGTTTTTGATCCAAATATTAATTGGTTGATTGGCTCATTGGTTTGCAATACAGCCAGTATGTTACTCAATAAGGTAAAGGTAAAAGTTCCCCTCACACATATGAGCTAGTCGTTCCCGACTCTAGGGGGTGGTGCTCATCTGTCCAGCGCTGTCCAAAGACGTCTCCGTGGTCATATGGCTGGCATGACTAAACACCGAAGGCGCATGGAATGCTGTTACCTTCCCACCAAAGGTGGTTCCCATTTTTCTACTTGCATTTTTACATGCTTTTGAACTGCTGGTTGGCAGAAGCTGGGACAAGTAACGGGAGCTCACTCCGTTATGCAGTGCTAGGGATTCGAACTGCTGAACTGCCGACCTTCTGATCGACAAGCTCAGCGTTTTAGCCACTGAGCCACTGCGTCCCTATATATTACTGAATGGAAAGGTCTATAGCAAATTTCTTAAGGGACTCGTTACTGGAGAACTCAAAAATAATCTGAAATAAATCTCAGAATAACTCACGGTGCTGCCTGCAAACCCAGGGTGATTCCATCCCAGCACAGAATATCCAGCTGTAAGACAGAAGGAGAAAAATCAACTGGAAATGTAAGATCAGCGATAACTAGAATCTCAAAGACAACAAAAAAGAACCACCAATCAATCAGAATACAGCTGGAAGGGACCTTGGAGGTCTTCTAATCCAAGCAGGAGATGAAGAAGCCATCTAGGATTAAAAAAAAACCAGGATCCCTACACTACACCAACTCTATCGGGTCCTAAAGCAGCTGTAATGATTTTTCAGCCATAGAGGTCATCCGTGACTTATGACCATAACTGAGTCTGGAAAGATGGTCACAAATGGTGCCAGTCATTAAGCGGATCAACTGTGACTGATTTTACAACTTTTGTTGCAAAGGTTGATGAATGAAAACCACAGTTGTGAAGCAAGCCTTCAATGGGCTCTTTTGTGTGTGCCAGAAATGGGAAGTAAATGGTGGAATATCACAGTCACACAACTGCAGGATGCTGCAAACAGCCGTTCGCGTGAGCTGATTGCCAAGTGCACAGAAATGCAATCACTGGAACTCTGCAACCGGGTTGTAAGTAGCTCTAGGGAGGTCTGTTGTAACTTTGAATGATTGCTAAGCAACTGCTCATTAAGCAAGGACTATGTGTAGCTTCCACCCATTGCTTCTTGTTCTGCCCTCAGGTGCTTTGGAGAACAGCTTGGCTCCCTCTTCTTTGTGGCAACCCCTGAGATATTAGAACACTGCTATTATGACACCACCTCACCACTCTGCTGTAATACCCAGAGAGGTATGATAGAACATGTCTCCATCACTTCAGCTTGGGAAATCCAGACATGAGCTGAACGTACTATAGAACATCAATTAAATGGCTGATCATGCAAGTTATAATTAAAGCTCTGCACCAATCGAACTACCGTATTTTTTCGGAGTATAAGACACACCAAGGTTTTGAAGAGGCAAATTAAAAAGAAATGTTTTGCACTCTGCAAACCTCCCCAAAATGGCCTGTTTTTTGCAAAAACGGGCCCATCCCCCCCCCCAAAAGAGGCATGAATAGCCCTTAGGAGGCTCGTAGAGTGCTCCTGGCCGGGGGGGGGGGGGAGCAAAAAATGGCCCATTATTTTTTTGGCAAAAATAGGGCATAGATAGCCTTTAGGAAACTTACAGAATGCTCCCAGGGGCTGGGGAGGGCAGAAATGAGCGAAAAATGGCCCGTTTTTCACTCATTTCTGCCTTCCTCAGCCCCCAGGAGGTCTCTGAAAGCCTCCCACAGGCTATGCATGGCCATTTTTGCAAAGGGGGTAGGGTTTTGGGAGGGCAAAAATGCTGAATTCAGTGTATAAGACACTCCCAGATTTTCAGCCTCTTTTTTGAGGGAAAAAAGTGCGCCTTATACTCCGAAAAATATGGTACTTCTGTGGCTGGGGTTGATTTCTCCCAATGACTTAATTTTCATAGCCCAGTTTCTAAGGCGCCATCCAGGTAGCCTTTCCAGCTTAAAAATGGATTTTGTAATGGCAATTTCCAAAATGAAGGGAGACTAGGCTAGGAGGGAAGATCTTGAGTTCCAGCAGCTTAAAAGGAACAGAAAACCTTTCAGGCATCCTAGCACAGGATCTGAATGGAAAACATATCCCACAATTTGGGTGTATCCCAGAAAACGTTTTAGAAGGTGAACTCAAATTTTCTTGCAATCATTTTAAGGAGAATCCCTGGTTTAATTCAATTCCAGGACAACAGAATAACAGAGTTGGAAGGGACCTTGGAGGTCTTCTAGTCCAACCCCCTGCTTCAGACACGAAACCTTATACTGTTTCAGACAAATGGTTGCCCATCTCTTCTTAAAAACATCCAGTGTTGGAGCATTCACAACTTCTGAAGGCAGTCTGTTCCACTGGTTAATTGTTCTAACTGTCAGGAAATTTGTCCTTAGTTCTAGGTTGCTTCTCTCCTTGATTAGTTTCCACCCACTGCTTCTTGTCCTGCCTTCTGGTGTGCTTGGGAAAATAAGTTGGTCCCCTCCTCTTCTCTGCGACAGCCCCTCAAATATGACTTGTCAGATAAATCTGTTATCAGCAGTGAATGAATTCATCTAAAACTCCTTTTCCTTGAAAAGAATGCAATAGAGGGAGATGGATCATACCATCCAAAGGAGTAGAGATACAGCCTACTTCATAGAAGCCTGCATTTCCTTCACAGCAAATCACCTGAAAAGAAAAAAGAACTTTTATGGTGCCAGCAATGCAAACGACCGGAAAACATGCTTTGCAACCAGCCAACATACAGGAAGTTCCCACCTACTTCCTGCCTATGAATGTCTTGCGCGTAACAAGTAGCTGGATCTATCCAAACAGGGCTAAAAACTGGGACGTTGAAAGGAATCATCCTTAAGAGAAACAGCACTGCAGGACCTGGGAATGAGATCAACCATTCTCACCCTTACAGAGCAACCATCACGCACCCCAACTTACCTTCCCCTACCTGTTTGCAAATGTGAGTGCAAGCTCCATATCGCATGCACTCTACTTTCTGCGCATGCGCTTTGTCAAAAAACAAGGGCCTAAATGGGATGCCATAAAGCCAGGGCGGGTGGGCATGGCCAGCTGTGATTTCCGCTACCGGTTTGGCCGAACCGGTCAGAATAAACCGGCAGAATAAATCACCTCTGGTCCCAACTTTTCTGTAGCATCCCTATGGAGCAGCAAACGCTGCGATCTCCGAATAGGTTTGTTTTTGCTTGAGCGATCTACAAAACCAGGGGTGCTTTCCTTTGGCAGCAAAGAATTACTTAAGAAAATAAAATAAAACCATCATGTGCCTTTCGTTTGGTCCCTTAAGGCCTTGCACCATTCAACGGTCCTTGATCTTGAGCTGACAACGTAGTTCCCCCTGCAAGGGAAGGTTTTTCTTATTCAAAGGGAGACTATAGCTGAAATAACAATAGCGCTTAGACTTGTATACCGCTTCATAGTGCTTTACAGCTCTCTCTAAGCCAGGGGTGTCAAACTCGATTTCATTGAAGGCCGAATCAGGGTTGTGTTTGACCTCAGGGGGCTGGGGTGGGCGTGGCCAGCTTGATGTCACTCTTGTCGGGGAGGGTGCCTTTGGTGACCTGAGTGCTCTGCCAGTGAAAACAGGCTCCCGAGCTGGTTTTTAGTTGCAACGGCCTCCTGCAACCCTCTGCCAGCGAAAACAGAGCCCGGGAGGGCCACCTGCAGCCCTCCCAGGGTCTGTTTTCACTGGCAAGAGGCACCGCAGGCCGGTCCTTCGCAGTTTCCAGGGCAGCCCCATGGGCCAAATCTAAGCACCCCAGGGCCGTGAGTCAGCATATTGCCTCTTATCTGGGTCCTCATTTTACCGACATGAGAAGAATGGTAAGCTGAGTCAACCTTGAATCAAACTCTTGGCAGTGGGCAGTGACTCAGCCTGCAATACTGCATTCTAACCCCTGCGCCACCATGGCTCAAGGTTGTGCATCCTATGTTGTGCCCAAAATGTGGAGCTCTTGCTGGCTTCTACTCTATGAAGAATTACAGAGCTCCCCTTCAGTTCTCTTTGAGATATGCAGAGAATAAGAGGTAATGAAGAATAACAGAATGACAAGAGTTGGAAGGGGCTTTGGAGGTCTTCTAGTCCAACCCCCTGCTCAAGATTCCTGCAGTTAGGAAACCTGAGCGTTTCTTTGAGAGGCACTGCAGTTTTCTGGTGCAGGTAGTTGTCAACTTAAGGCCACAATTGAGCCCCAAATTTCTGTTGCTAAGTGAGACACTTATTAAATACATTTTGCCCCATTTATTGGCACCGTTGTTAAGTGAATCTTTGCAGTTGTTAGCGAACACAATTTTAAAGAAAACTGGCTTCCCCATTGCTTTTCAGAAGGTTGCAAAAGGTGATTACATGATACTGCAACTGTCTTAAATATGAATCAGTTGCCAAGCATGCAAATTTTGAGCATCATGGGGCTGCTGCAATGGTTATAAGCGCGAAAAAAATGGTAATAAATCACTTTTTTCAGTGCCATTGGAACTTTGAATGGTCACTAAGTGAACTGTCAAAGACCAACTGTATTAAATTTCTTCCCTGCCCTCCAGATACCACCAAAATTGGCCATACTGTCTGGGGCTGATGAGAGGCTCCTGCTTTGAGAAAAAGATTGCTTCGCCTTCACTAAAACAACAGGCGGTGCCCTTGGTGCCTAAATTATCCTGTCGGGAAAGTCAACTTCACTTATCCAAATCCCTACAGTTGCAACTTGATTAGAATTGCACGTTACCCTGATTTCTCAAGAACATTGAGCAACTGAGCAACCCTACAGAACACTCTGTCCCCTGAAGTTAGGCAGGCCTCGCTCCTCCTAGTTTTCTCTAAAGCTTTGAAGGCCTGACTTTCCTGCCCAAGCGCTGAGAGACGATCAGATGACTGCATATTAGGCGTTTGCCTTGACACCAGCCTTAGGTTTATTCTCAATGTTTGACTCTGTTTAGGGGTTCCTGCCTGTTCAGGGTGCCTTGCCTGAGTTGATTAGATTGGATTAGCAAACCTCCAAGTCCCTTGATGTCTATGGAGATTCTCAGTCATCCGGGTCATGGTTGTCCCTAAGAGGCAACTGGACTTTCTGGGGGATTTTTTGGGAAGATGTTTCACTTCTCATCCAAGAAGTTTCTTCACCTCTGCCTTCACCTCTGAGGCAATTAGGCTTTCTGGTTTTGCTTTGAAGATGTTTCACTTCTCATCCAACTTCTAACTAGATGCTAGGGGAATCGAAGGATTTATATTCCTTACAGACAGCTGGACATTTGCATCCTTTTAGCAGGTTGTTAAGGTCACCTGGAGGTTTATCTGTGTTCGTAGCAATAGCAATAGCCCTTAGACTTATATACCGCTTCACAGGGCTTTTACAGTCCTTTCTAAGCTGTTGACAGAGTCAGCCTCTTGCCCACAACAATCTGGGTCCTCATTTTACCCACCTCGGAAGGAGGGAACATTGAGTCAACCTTGACCCTGATGAGATTTGAACTGCTGAACTGCAGCTAACAGTCAGCTGAAATAGCCTGCAGTACTGCACTCTAACCACTGCTCCACCTCAGCTCTATAGGTGCAAACTGGTGTGGAGCCTTCTTGGAATTGTTGAAAGGACTGTGTTTTGTTGAAGACAAAGTCCACATTTTGGACAGAGAGGACCGCTGGTTTGAAAGAGGGGTCAAAAGACTATCTGTGTCAAAATTGAATATAGCCCTCTCTCAACAGAGGGGTGGGGGGATATAACATCATCTTTCGCCAATCCTCAACAGTCCTTTCAACAGCTCCAAGAAGGCTCCACACCCATTGCACCACTCAGGTGACCCTGAGAACACAGATAAACCGCCAGGTAACCTTAACAACCCGCTAAAAGAATGCAGATGGCCAGCTATCTGTATAAATCCTTCCATTCCCTCACCATCCAGTTAGAACTGAAAAAGCTTCTTGGATGAGAAGTGAAATGCATTCAAAGCAAAACCAGAAAGCCCAGTTGCCCCTTTGAAGAAAAAAAACACCATCTTTGGGACTCCAAGTCCCTTCCAACTTAGTATGGGGTTGGACTAGAACAGGGGTCTCCAACCTTGGCCACTTTAAGACTTGTGGACTTCAACTCCCAGAATTCCTCAGCCTCAGCTGAATTCTGGGAGTTGAAGTCCACAAGCCTTGAAGTGGCCAAGGTTGGAGACACCTGGACCAGAAGACCTCCATGATCCCTTCCAACTCTTGTTATTTGGTTTAGGTTTGTTGTTGTTAGTTGCGAAGTCATGGCCGAACCCATTGCAACCCCAAGGACAATGTTCCTCCAGGCCTTCCTGTCCTCTACCATCCTCTGGAATCCATTTAAGCTCAGGCCTACTGCTTCAGTGACTCCATCCAGCCACCTCATTCTGTCATCCCCTTCTTCTTTTGTCCTCAGGTTTAGGTTTACGGTTCTCATATGATTTTATACGTTGTTTTAATTTCTTGAGAGCCTCCCAGAGTTGGTTGGAAGATGAGGGGCTACATACAAAGCTTTAAACAAATAAATAAGCATTCTTCCAGAGACATACTCCCATTTAATCCCCACAGCAATTCTACGAGGCATCATAAATATAGTTAAGTGTGGCTCACTGGTATTCAGACAGAAAGATAGCTAGATTGATAGCCTCGGCCAAGTTTAATTCAAGTGTAGGACAGCTTGAACTGAGATTCTCCCAGTGTTAATTGGACAGCTTTATCTGTTGCCCCAGCTGCTGAGGAAAATTTCAAAATGGAAGCATGAGGCACCTCAGGCAAATCAGATGATGGGAAGACTTTCCCTCAGAATTACAGCTGATCAGCTTCTGTGAGAAGCAACCACTATTAGTAACAATTTATGAATACGGGGAAGCCAGGCATTTTCACACAGGGGAGCCAATAGGATGATAAAAGACAGGTGGATAGTAGTTCCTGCTTTGAAGGGCATTTTGGGGTCAGTTGATGTGGAAAATAGGCGTCTACTCTTCCCTTAGCAGCTTAGTAATTTTGGCACATTCTTGTTGTAAAGGATGAGCAGGAGAGGAAAAACTAAGGGAAAATTTATCAATAAAGTCTTTGAGAGTTAAACTATGACTTGGTGTCAACTCACTAGTTTCCTGCCTTGTCGCTCCAAAGTTTCCCTTCGATCTACAAATATGGTGTCGATTTCGTTCCCATCGCAAGCTGCTAGCTTGGCTCGTCTTCCATTGTACTGCAAAAAGAAGAACAACCTTTGTTTGGTGCTGAAGTAACATCTGCCTTTCTTTTTAAGCTTCTCAAATGCCAGATTCCCAGGATAGAAGGATGGAGCAGGTAGGAGAGGAAAAAAAATCAGGGAAACTAATTTCTAATTTTTGTACAGAAAGTCCTTGACTTGTGACCACAATTCAGCCCTGCCAGTGTAGAGTTCAGACTGGAAAAGACATGGTAACAAGGTCAGCCAATGAATAGACATGGCAACTGGGTCAGCCAATGAGGGCTGTTTGGAAACTGAAAGAGTATTTGCTGTGTGAGCAAGAAGGAAACAGCTAGGAGCCTGGGCGTGTCTTAGCTCTGTAGCTCTGAGTTTGTGCTGAGCTCAAAAACTAGTCTGCTGCTCTAAACTGAAACTATTCTCTCCTCTGCCTGTGTTTGCTTGTATTTGCTACCACATTGGAAAACCTGCTTTTGGCATTGAATATTTACTTCATGTGTTATATTATATATAAAGAGAAGTTAATGAATCCTGCTGAATCAAGTTACCTGTGTGTGCTTTCTGGATGTGATTGCTGCAAACTCTGAAAAGCCCAAACTTTCTCTTGCCAGACAGTTGTTAATTGAGTTCCCCCGCCCCCTCCAATTTTGTGACCTTTTTTTGCCACGGCTGTTTCAGGGAATTGCTGCAGCTTGTTAAGTTAGTAACACGGTTGTGAAATGAATCTGGCTTCCCCACTGGCTTTGTTTGTCAGGAGGTCGCAAAGGGTGATCACGTGACCTCCAGACACGGCAATCGTCGTAGATACAACTCAGTTTCCAAGCACCTGAATTTTGGATCAGGTAACCACAGGGACTTTGCACTGGTCGCAAATGTGAAAAATGATCACAAGTCACTTCTTTCCGTGCAGGCGTAACTTCGAACGGTCAGTAAACAAATGGTTGTTAAGTCAAGGACTATCTGCATCGGAATGAGGAATAGCCTGGAAAGAAGCCTGGAAATTGGGGCTCTTAAATTCCTGGTTGGTGTTTACTCACTTCCTCCACCAGCCGAGCCTGTCCTTGAAGTAACATGGGCATCAGAGCCTTCTGCAGCAGGTAGACAGAGCCTGGGTAGAGCATACGTCGTCCGAAGGTGTGTGCCACTATAAAGCTGTCAACAAATAGGTGGCAAAATGAAGGACAGGAGTCTCGGCATCTGTGCAATCTCCCTGCCAAAGTTTATTCTAGGACAGGGGTGTCAAACTCAATTTCATTCATGTTCTGACTGAGGCTTCCTAAGAGCATGAAGCAAACTCCTTGTCCTGACAAAAACTCCTTTCATTAATTGACTGTGAATTCTGCTCATTCACATCCAGCACAGTCTTTCAAGGGAGGATTTATAATCACAGGCCTTATCTGGTTTGCAGAGCTGACAGGCCGATATCTGCAGGAATCTCAGAGAGTCATGAACTAATTAAGCGGCTTAATTGTCTCCTGCAAACTCCACTCCCCTTTTGCTCCTCTTTTATTTCCTCTGGGAGGGGCCATTCATCATCCACCTGTGGCCTTTCTCCCAAGTCGACCCCTGTTCTTTAGCTATTCCCTTCGTCTGGCAACTCTGTGCATGCACACACTGGGAACAGGCTCCAGCTGTTCGTCTGCCTCACAGATGTCTGACGCTGAAGGCAGCTGATAACTGGCATATGGCCCAGGCCCCCTTCCTGCCTCCAACACAGAGCCCTCATTAGAGCCTTCCCCAGACTCCAGGACTGGCCCATGTTCTTCCCCAACCTCCTCACTGCCCAAATCTGCTGCTAGCTCTGCTGGCCGCTGGTGGGCCACAACAATTTAGTGCTGCATCAAAGCTGTTGTTCACCTTGGGGGGCTGGGTGGGCGTGGCCGACTGTGTGGGCATGGCTAGCTTGACACCACTCACTGGGCGTGGCTGACTGGGTGAGCGTGGCTAGCTTGATACCATTCCCCAAACTGCTGGCATGTTTCCTCTTCGCATTGGGTAGACAATGCCGAAGCGATGTGGCCGGCCCCATACGTTTTCCAGAACGGCCCCAGATCCAACCACGTTGTGGGCCAGATGTGGCCCACGGGCCTTGTGTTTTGACACCCCTGCTCTAGGAGCGCTACAACCTCAGATAGAAAACCTCGATCATTTAACTTTCGCATCCTGGACATAAACTGTTTTCAACTTCTTCCCTCAAGACGACACTATAAGGGCATTGTAAGCCAAAATAATCAGACACAAGGACAGTTGTTTCCCTCATGCCATCACTCTGCTAAACAACTAATTCCCACAACATTTGCCTTATGCCTCTGGGATGTCAAACCACCTAGTAGGACTGTATTGCTATTACTATTATCCAGTGGTGGGTTCCGGATCCCGTTGCAACCGTAGTGTGCAACGGGGCTTGGTATCCACCACATGAATACGTGCAGTATGCCCGCGCCCACGCGCAGCGCCTGCATGCGTACTTACCGCCTGCGACAATCTGCAACACCTCTGCGACGCTCCAGCTGCTCGGCAAAATGTTGCGCAGGCGCCATACGCTCCGTGAGTGTGCGTGGAAGCACCGAAGAGCTCCAATACCAGTAAGGTGCGCGGGTGGGTGGCCCTCTGGAGCATAGTACCGGAATGGTACCCGGTGCTCCCAGCAGGAACCAGTACACCCATACCGGAGCGTACCAGTCGCAACCCACCACTGCTATTATCCTTCTAATCTTTCCTATTATCTAGCAGAAATATTTCCCTAGCTTCTTACGTCTGTAACTTTGTTGTTTGTATCTCATGATTTATATTGATTGCTTCAATAGGAACTACTTCCTAGTTCCTTCTCTTTCTATACTTCTCAATATTTATACCTCGCCTGATCTCACAACTAAGTATGCAAGGTCAAACCTGGTTAGAATTTAAGGCTGCTAACCACAAAAATATAATTAATTTAGAAAAATTAAAAAAAGGCATTGGCAACTATTTCCTTATTGTTCTCAGGAAACAACACAGGCGTTATCTGTCTACTTATCAGAAGTCGAGCTTGACTTGAGGGAAATTTTTACCTTTCTCTAACGTGTCACAGTAGAAACACATTAAGTCTTTGGAATGGTATAGGACAGATGAATGTCTATGGAGCTTCTCAGTCACCCCAAAGATGCTTTTTCCAGAAGGCAACTGGACTTCCTTGTTTTTTCTCCCTTTTGAAAACATTTTCACGTTTCATCCAAGAAGCTTCTTCAGTTATAAGGTTGACCAGGAATCTAATATTTCTATTGACAGCCTTGGGGCAGCCTATTGTTTTGACCTAGGCTTCCCAAGAGCATGAAGCAAATTCCTTGTCCCGACAAAAAAACTCTTTTATTAATTTACTGTGAATTCTGCTCATTCACATCCAGCAAAGTCTTTCAAGGGAGGATTTATAGTCACAGACCTTATCTGGCTTGGAGAGCTGACAGGCCAATTATCTGCAAAACTTGGCAAGGAGTCTCGGAGAGTCACGAACCAATTAAGCGAACTGTCTCCTGCAAACCCCACTCCCCTTTTGCTCCTCTTTATTTCCTCTGGGAGGGGCCATTTATTGTCCACCTTTGTCGTACTCCCAAGTCAACCCCTGTTCTTTAGTGTTCCCTTTGTCTGGCAACTCTGCGCATGTACAGTGGGAACAAGCTCCAGCTGTTCATGCCTCACTGATATGTGATTCTGAAGGCAGCTGATAACTGGCATATGGCTCTGGCCTATCTCTGCCTCCGACACAGAGCCCTCATTCCCTAGACTGCAGGACTGGCCCTTGTTCCTCCCCAACCTCCTCACTGTCTGAATCTGCTGCCAGCTCTGCTGGCCGCTGGCAGGCCACAAGACCTATGTGCTGATGTCATCACTGCCTCTGCAGGTCTTTAAGGTCATGGAAAGTTTCCTCAGGAAAGTCCCTGAGAAAATACCCAATGTCCTTCGAAGACTTTGAAGGGAGGTGGATGGCCCTTTCTGTACTTCCTTATCTTATCTGGAGTGTGCCAGCTTGTCTGGGTGGAGTGTGCCAATGTTTCTGGAGAAGTGGGCAATATAGAAAACATATAAATATGAGTGTTAAAGTCTTCCTTGCTAAGGCCGGGGGTAGAGGGCTCTTTATTCTGCTGAAGACTTGCGTAAAGCTTATCGAGGTAAATACCTGGACTCTGTCTTTCTTTATACCAAGCCACAACTGAAACCAGCAAAACAATAAGTCTTCTTCATAAATCCTTCCATTCCCCACCAGTCAGTTAGAACTGAAGAAGCTTCTTGGATGAGGAGGGAAACTTTTTCAAAGGAAAAAGTCCAGCTGTCTTTTGGAAAAAGCATCTTGGGGATTACTGGGTAGGCATGCAGATGTTTCATGAGTTCAACTAGTCTTTGATATCTGCATAATTTTCTTGCGCCCACAGCCATGCTTCCCCTGCTTCACAAAGGTTAAAGCTGAAAAAAGATAAGACAGATACCTGGCAATTTGGCAGGGCAGCTTCTTGACTGCATGGAGAAAACCATTGATTGCACTTCGATGCTTTGGCTCTGACCGCAACAAGGGGACGTTTCCTGAATCTGACCTGCAAGTGTTTACCAAAATGTTTAATTTACCTACAGTTAATCCATATATTAACTGCTGCTAGAATTGTATTTGCACAAAATTGGAAGAGTGAAGAGATACCTACAGAGGAGAATGTGATCAGGAAAATATTAGAATATTAGTGTGGAAATGAACAGATGAACGCTGGCAATTAAGGAGAAAGAGCAAACTGAATATTACATGGTATGGGATCTATTTTACCAATGGTTAAATAATAAAAATGGAAGTAGAAATAGGGAAACAAAATAAAGAAGATATGTTAAAAGAGATAAGTAAATATTATGACTAGTATGTTGAATATTACAATGTTAATAAGGTAGAATTAATATGTGGAATATTATTATGTTAAAGGTTGCAGAATCAATATTAAATTAACCAAGGATGTTGTAATTTTAATTATTGTCTAACAAAAGCATTTGTACCCAGGTAACACACTGTTCAACTGAAGATGGAAGGATTATATTAAAAATAAAGATAAAATATTACTGAGAAAATGTTTATATCCAAGGGGAAAGATTGTGTCCTCTTTCAAGACTACCAGGGAAAGCACATGAAAACCAGATCACCGAGTGCATTGTCCAGCGATGGCTGAGAATATTGGGGGAATAAGGAATGGAATACAACATCCAGATGGAGGATATAACCTTCAAATATGGTTGGCTGCAGAGGGGATATTCAGCAGGTTCTGACCAGTTCTGGAGAACCTCTAGTGGAAATTTTGAGTAGATTGGACAACCGGTAAATACCACCTCTGATTGGCCCCACCCCCATCTATTCTCTGCCTCCTGAGTCCCAGCTGATCGGGAGGGAATGGGGATTTTGCAGTGTCCTTTCCCTGGAGTGGGGAGGGATTTTACAGTATCCTTCCTCTGCCACACCCCACCAAGCCACACCCCGCCCACAAAGTCACGCCCACAGAACCGGCAGTAAATTTTTTTGAATCCCATCACTGGTTGGGTGGTGCTAAAGTTTTCACAAAATGGCCAGATATAGCATATGCAGGCAAGCAAGCAAGCGAGGAAAGAAAGAGGGAAAGAAAAAAGGAAGGGAAGAAGGAAAGGAAAGAAGGAAAAGGAGAAGATATGGAGAAAGCAGGCCGGCAGGCAAAGATCACTTAAAAATCATACACGCTGATTAGCTAATATGTATATCCCCACCTATGCTATTCATACAAACATATAAGCTATCTTGTGAATGCCTGCCAACAGCCAGCTTTCCTCTGTATTTCTCCATTCAATTCATATCTGTTATCCCATAATATATTTCGTGAACGGCAGCCAAGTTTTCTGTCTCTACTTTGAAAGGAGAGAAGACCCCACAAAATGAAGGTCAGAATAGAATTATTCTCCACTGTCAACTCACCGACTTGTGAACTCATCCCACCGAAAGTCCACAGGCCAGCTTCTGAAGTCAAAATTGTAGCTGGCGAGTTTCTTCTGTGAAGCATTATCAGAAAGAGAAAAAAATGATTAAAAATATGTGGTGTGAGGTTAATGCAATTTCTAAAGTCAGTACCCTTCTTTATGAAGTATGGCCATGAAATAACCTTCTTTGTTTAGACTGCTTAGATAGTTTCTGTCAGAGTTTGTTGCAGCAATCACATCCAGAAAGCACACACAGGTAACTGATTCAGCAGGATTCATTAACTTCTCTTTATATATAATATAACACATGAAGAAAATATACAATATCAAAAGCAGGTTTTCCAACGTGGTAGTAAATACAAGCAAAACACAGGCAGAGGAGAGAATAGTTTCAGTTCAGACTAGTTTAAAGCTCAGCAGACTCAGAGCTATACTACAGAAGTTAATCTAAGCCACGCCCAGGCTCCTTGCTGTCTCCATGTTGCTCACACAGCAAATACTGTTTCAGTTTCTAAACAGCCCTAATTGGCTCACCTATTGTCTATTCCAGTCTATGAACATTCATACTCTGACCGTTTCCTTTTCTAAGTTCAGAGAACATTCTAAAATATCTAAATGAATGCAGGACAAAATACAAGCAACCCTCTCTTCAAGCCACCCAAAATTTAGTCTTCTTAAAAAGAGAATGCATATTAAGGCTGAAGGCTGTGCAACAGCCAACATAAATAAACATCTTTCTTGGGTTCTAACTAGGACTTTGTTTTGGTTTCCTTGATTTAAAATGAAAAACAGCAAATATGATTATTCCCCAATCACATATTTTATAATTTGATATGCAACATGAATAATAAGTACCCTGCTACCCTTACCTTGTGTTCAGGTGTGCCATACCGGTGGGCATCTTCAAGGATGGTAATGAACTGGATGTACTGAGGATTTGTCCAGCGCCCGATGCCTGAAAAGAAGCAGGAAACTTTTTAGTGACTGGGGCCCTAAACAGTCCATTTTGCTCGGCGTTCCCACCCAGGGAACCTATGAGGTGCTATTTCCTTTCCCTTCAAATCCTTCCCTGAAGATTCAACCTATCAGTACTCATAACAACCCTCTATTATTATTTCTATCAATGCTGTTGCCATGCCTGCAAGCCATCTTTCCTTTTTGGACCTCAGGCCTGCCACACATTCCACTGTGGGAAAATGGGAGGGGGGATTATATGGAGTGGGCTGATACGTAGCCATAACAACATTCTACTTAGAAACTCAAGGTCGTCTTTGTCTCTGCACCTGCCCCGAACTGGATGGGAGAAATCTGTCTTCGTGGCAGTGGAAGATTGGGACCATGTGATGTAATTGTGGGAGTTGGGGCAGGATCTTGAACTTTCAACTGGGTGGGAAAACCAGGAAGCTTTCAGATTCTGGTTTTCCCGGATGGGCCAACGTGGCTCTTTTAATAAATCGGAACTTTGAAGAATCTCTTGCCTCAGATTCTGATTTTATATTGGATGCTATTTGGAACCCTGACAGCTGTCTCTACTGATGTAAGAGAGACGATCAGCCTGAGCCCGAGGGCGCCAGGGCATTAAAGGCATCATCATTCTTGAGTCCCTTCGGCGCCCACAAGAGATCCAAGCCCTCCTTGAAATTCCGTTGGCTCTTATCTGTTGCCAATTTAGTGGTTCAGATCCTTCTAGTGTTAAACCTGTCGCCATTTGAACAAGTTGCCGTGCTTTCTGATTTATTGCACCAGACACTTGTATTAGTAATAGCAATAAGACTTATATACCACTTCACAATGCTGTACAGCCCTAAGTGGTTTTACAGAGTCAGCATATTACCCTCAACAATCTGGGTCCTCATTTTACCCACCGCAAAAGGATGGAAGGCTGAGTCAACCTTGAGCCAGTGAGATCCGAACTGCCAAACTGCAGTCAGCCGGCAGTCAGCAGAAGTAGCCTGCACTTTAACCACTGTGCCACCCCAGCTCTTATCTCACTTTCCTTCACTGCTGAAGTTTAGAACAGAAGCAACTCCAGGGCTTAGATTTTGGCTCTTACAAGTAGTCCTCAATTTACGACAACTTGATTAGCAAGGCTTTGGATAAAGTAACTTATGGCCCCTCCTCAATGTTATGGCGTATCGTCACACCAGCCTTATGGTCATGTCGCAATTTGGGTGCTTGCCACATTTATGACGGTTGCAGCATCTTGTGGTCATGTGATCGTGTTTTACAACTTTCCCAGTCAACTTCCAATAAGAAAGTCAATTGGGGAAGCCAGAATCACTTAATGCCCACATGCTTTGCTTAACGACCATGGTAGAAATGGTTGCAAAATTGGATCTGCTTCCAGGATGTCTGGCTTAATGACCCCATCACTTAGTTCTGCACCCAAATATGGTTGTAAGTCACCTGTATTACCGTGAATACAACTCAACTCAGGTACAACTTCATAAACACAGAGACCAGATTCCAAACCTAGTTAAAGTATGGCTTTCCCGAGTCAGTAGACCTACCACCCAACATCCAGACCCATCAAAGCACACACCTCTTAGACAGGCAATCCCAGCCAAGAGTAGTAGCATGGTCCCGGCATAGTGAGAAATAGCAACAACTTTCGGCATGGTTAAATACCCTGGAAAGAAAGAAAGGAAAAGAAAGGGAAGGGGTTGAGAGCGAGCAATTGGCACATCAAAGGCTAAGAATGCATTGTTTTTACTTAGAAAGGAAGAGGGGTTGATTACTGACTTCCCTAATCTGCCCTCCGGATGTTCTAGGATGGCAACTCTATGACTTTCCAGCTAATAGACGTCTTTTAATTGAGAACTGAGGTGGATGAAACCTACTTTCAGACAGCTAAAAATAAAATGCAATACAGTTTTCTTGGCTATTCCTCATCCTAATCAAAAGTTCCAACTCTACCATTTTGAAATAGTCCTCAAAATAGCATTCACATCTTTAAGAGGGAAACCTTTACCAGTAAATACACACACACACACACCCCAATCTTATTCCATAAAGAAACCAGGCTGAAGATGATTTTGATGTTGCAAAAACTGCAGAATGGTATTTGCTAGTTCGTTGTTCCGAATGATTTAACCCAGCTGGGTGACTTTGGGCCAGTCCCTCTCTCTCAATTCTAGGAAGAAGACAGCAAAAGCGAACCATTCTGAAAATGTTGCTAAGAAAATAGCAGGGACTTATCGGTTGCCTTGCTTAGCCATGGAAATTGTGGTCGTAAGCCGAGGACTACCCTTATTACGAGATACTGGCTAAGCCACGGATCAAGATATTCCATGCCATAAACGTATCCCGCTGCAGTGTGTTTGTCTAGTAATACTGGTAGATTTTTGTAATAACACAGGAGTTCTGAATAAACATTTTCATGGGAGAAGCAAGCACGCACCCAATCCTACATCCTTACTTGGCCTTGAAAGTGTTCATTCAGAACCCCAATTTTATTCCAAAAATCTACCAGCATTATGATGTTTCCCCAAAAATAAGACCCGGTCTTATTTATTTTTTGCCACCAAAAAAAGGCACCAGGTGTTATTTTCGGGGAATGTCTTCCACTGATTCACCTCATGGCAGAGGCACTAACAGCCACGCCCGGCATGAGCTCACTGCCAGCCCACTTCCGCTGCTCACGCACGTCCCCCCCCCCCACCGACCTCCATTTCGTTGTCAGAGGCCTTCAGGAAAGGCCTCAGCAGCTGAGAAACAGGCTCCGGAGTGATGCGTGTGGCGCCCCCTGGCTTCCAGAAAGGACTCTGACAGTGAAATGAGGCGAGGGGGCACCGTGCGCGTCAATCTAGAGCCCGTTTGCTGACTGGAGAGGCCTTTTCTGATGGCCTCTGATGGCGAACCGGAGGCTGGTATGATGCGTACAAGCAGTGGCAAGCAGCCGAACTAGATGGTCAAGGCGAGGCAGGTGTCGGGGTGTGTGAGGCCTGGCTGCAACGGTCTGAAAGTAAGCAGTTCAACACTCCTCCTCCTACTATCCCCCCTCTTTGCTTGATTTTTACCCATGTGCCTCGCCCCACCCTGAGCAACCGGGTGCAAGAGAATGGACGGGGTCTTAACTAGGGCTTATTTTGGGCACACATGTAAAATCAAGCTAGGGCTTATTTTCGGGATAGGCCCTATTTTCAGAGAAACACGGTACTAGACACCCATGCTTACCATTACCTAATCCTCACACTGAGGCTTTTGTTTACCCCTGAATTTCCGCTGCCTTGTCATGTGAAAAAAGCTTTCTATGAAAAAACATAAGGCTTCCATATACATCAGCCCTTCAAATATAAAATGGCTAAGTTAGTGTCTCGTTTCTTTGTGTATGTGTGTGTGTGTGTGATGCTGCTACTCTGTTTTGCAAATATTATCTCAAAGAGCAGTTCTCTCCATTTCCGAATGAAGGATCAATTCAGCCTAAATTCTGCGTATTGGTAAAAGGAAAGGAGCCAGAGACAGAGGTGAAATCCAGCAGGTTCTGAAGAACCGGTAGTGGAAATTTTGAGTAGTTTGGAAAACCGGCAAATGCCACCTCTGGCTGGCCCCAGTGGGGTGGGAATGGAGATTTTGCAGTATCCTACCCCTGCCACACCTACCAAGCCACGCCCACCAAGCCATGCCCACGGAACTGGTAGTAAAAAAAATTGAATTTCACCACTGGCCAGAGATAATCCTTTTATAAAAGTCCAATGGCCACGGAGAAACCTGTGTTGTAAGCCAGTTTTCTTTGTTTTGGGCCAAAGATGACATTTTTAAAACCTGAGTGATGTTCCAGAGACACCCACTCTCCCACCAAAATGGGCAGGAACTCAGAAATCTACCGCTTTCATTCAATTGACCTTAACACCAATCAAAATGAAGGACATACAGTTAAAGGCCAGCTAAGTGGCAGAACCAAGCTGACCCTGGCTGATTTTTGAAAAACCCAACAGGTTTTTTTTTAGTACTTGGACAGGAGACCACAAGGAAAAGAAGAAGAGAAGTTGAAAAACCACCCTGGAAGAAGGCGGTGGCAAAGAGGTATTATTTGCCAAGAAAGCTATATGGTAGCTCCCCATATCATTGCTGGAAACTGAGTTTGATAAAGAAAGCATGATCTCTTTAAAGGGAGAATTCCAGAGATCGATCTCTACGTTTCCCAATTTTTCCATTCCGCTGTGATTTAGGAGCCGTGCCTGAAGAAGATTTGGGGGTGGCCAAGTGGGCATTTTGCCCATCAATAATGGCCTTGAGGCAAAGCCAAAGCAAAGAATCAGCAATTTCAGTTGGAGACTCAAGGCACTGATGACTTCAAGGTGCTTTTTCAGGAGGCAACTGGACTTTCTTGTATTTTTTTTCTTTTGAAGTGGTTTCCATTCCCCTTCCATCCACTCAGAGCTGAAGAAGCTTCTTGGATGAGAAGCAAAATGTCTTCGAAAGAAAAAAAAAACAAGTAAGTCCAGTTGCCTCTTGAAAAAGCACCTTTGGGACAAACCTGACCCATGAGTTGTAAATAAAATATTAGACAAATTTCACAGCTCTTGAATTGTTTGTGGTTTTTTGGTGGTTATTTCTAGCAAGAAGGTAAAGGAAATGTATGTCATTAATCAGAAAACATTTCATTGCAGCTTTTCCCAATAAAAACTGGCATATTTTTGCCTAATTCAAATAGCAGCTCAGAATTTTTCACCCACGTTACTGAGAAAGTTCAAGGAGCATTTTAGATGGCCTACTCTTTCATTCTTGAAATCATGTTCACATTAGAGTTAATGTATTGTTTGGGCAAAACAAGAAATAAATTGCAACCTTAGCATTTTCAGAGTAACTTAGCATTTCTCTTGTAAGGTGTACTCGGTCTTTCCACAGTGACTAAGGGCAGGATATGCCTGAGTGGAAGGACTTTTATGTGCAATTTTAAAAAGATTCCTCCTGCAGATTCTAATGCAGTTTGAGGTGATATTTTGGGGAAAGTACCTTTTCTTAAAACGGGCAGAATGCTGTCAAAAAAAAAAATGACAGATGTGGTATGCAATCCTAACTAATTCATTTGAATCTCTACAGACGTTAAGGCAGCTATGAGTTATCAGCACTTCGTTCAAAGTATCCTCTGATCCAGAAAGCTGGACTGGGCTGCTTGATACAGCTCATCCTAGGCCATTGCAGTCCTGGAACCATTTTGGAAATCTTCAGGGATGCCACAACAAGACCAGTTGCTGCTGTGGAAATGTAAGGGGGGGAGATAGAGATAACTGAAAAGGGGGGGGTGGTGGAGATTGTAGCCAAAATAACATTTTTTCCGGTAGGAGCCAAGGATGTCCCTACCAGGTGTTTGGAAGGCAGCCGAAGGAGGACTGTGACCTGATTGGACCATGTGATGGATGTTTGACCTGGGTACAAGGACTCTGGGTTTTGATTTGGGTGGGGAAAACCTGGGGGGGGGTTCCTTCAGAGTCGGGTTTTCACCAGCTGTGCCAATATGGCACTGATGGCGAACCTTTTCGACACTTAGTGCCGAAACTGGGACGCGTGCGCATGTGCACGCATGCGCATGCCAGAGCACCGGAAATCTGATCGGTGCGCATGCGTGGGCCAGCCAGCTGGTCTTCGTGCACACTGGAGCACGAAGATCAGCTCGCCGGTGAGTGTATGTCTGTTTTTTGGTCATTTTTGGCTTTTACTTGGGACATTTTTTTGGGCTGCTTTTGGCCCGAAAAATTGCCTGAAAACAGCCTGTTTGGGGGGCATTTTTGGGGCTGTTTTCAGGCCATTTTCCCATGCTCCAGCGCCCACGAAGACCAGCCGGCCGGCGCGCCAGAATGCAGAAGAGCAGCTGACGATGGTGCGCGTGCCCACAGAGAGGGCTCTGCGTGCCAACTTTGGCACACGCGCCATAGGTTCGCCATCCCGGCAATATGGCATTCCTAATAAATTCTTACTTTGAGGAAACTCCAGGCCACAAGAGTTTTGATTTCACTGGGTTTATTACTTGGAACCCTGACAGCCATGATGATGCAATTGTCTCCTGCCTTCACGCATTGGTAGCTGTGTCCCAAGGTATCCATCCTGCAGATATTTTTTCTTGAATCAGCCTGCAAATGCCAGGAACTGAGCGAGTGACCTAGTAGCATGCATAGATAATCCTCAACTTGCAACCTTTCGTTTTGTCACCATTCAAAGTTACTGTTTGCCACACTTAACACCCGTTGCAGCGCCCCCCGCCCCCCTACCCCATGGCCACGTGATCAGAATTCGGGCACTTGACAACTGGCTTATATTTATGATGGCTACAGTGTCCCCTGGGACATGTCTCTTTTGCGACATTTTGACAAGCAAACTCAATGGAGAAGCCAGATTCACTTAGCAACAGCACTTAAAACTTATGAACTGCTTCACAGTGTTTACAGAGACAGCATACGCCCAACAATCTGGGTCCTCATTTTACCGACCTCGGAAAGATGGGAGGCTGAGTTCAACCTTGAGCCTGGGGAGGATCGAACTGCCAAACTGCAGGCAGCTGGCAGTCAGCAGAAGTAGACTGCAGTACTGCACCCTAACCACTGCGTCAGCGTGGCTCTTAACAACTGTGTTACTAACTTAAACGAACTGCAGCAATTCACTTCACAACCATGGCCAGGGAGGGCGTAAAATGGGGCAAAACTCAATCAGTATCTCGTTTAGCAACAGAAATTCGGGGCTCAACTGAGGTTCTAAGTTGAGGACTACCTGTATACATGACCATGAGGCTGTGTGTCTCCTGGCATCATTTCCAAGTCCCAGAATCTGTCCAACAGAGCACCCCCCCCACCTCCCTGATTTGGTGACCTGCAGTGGGCATCAGAGGTGATCACTGACCTCTCCTCAAGGGGGGGGGGGGACCAGAGCAAGCAAAGGGTAACCGTCCTACAGCTATGGAGCAGAGAGGCAGCCTCTTAATACCCAACGGTTCACACAGGAACAGCATCCCATACCTTTTCTGTACAGGTAAAACACAGCGAGCGGGGAGGAGTAATAGGAAATGGACCACAGCACAGAAGCCTGCAAGAACAGAGCAAAGGGAGGGGTGAGTTACACAGAGAACCAACGTTTCCAAGAATCTTTGCAAAGCCGGCCGGTTGTTCACGTGCCCCGAGAGAGAGGAGCTGGGTGAAAAGCAGCAGAGAGAGAGCTGAGAAGGCGACGGAAAGCAGAGTGGTTGAAGCCAACAGGGAACCGACTCTGGCAAGAGCGACATCGCTCAGAGAAGGGGTGTGCCCATAGCTACTCCTGAAAAGCCACGGGGGACTGTTACTGTGAGTAAACACGCTTTCATTGTCCTCCTAATGAGCTCTTGCTTCTCTCAACAGCTTCCCTAAACCGGGCAATATTCCAAGTGAGGGGAGAGGTTGAAATGGACTTCAGCTCTCCTTTCCCCTCGCTGCAGAATAAGGTGGCAGGACTCAATGCAATATCTGTTTCATAATAAGAGGCCCTCCTATTTCCTTATTTATACTTCCTTTATTATTTTTTATAAATAATTCATTTTTTTTACAGAACAAGAAACCCTGTGAGGTCACCCATCTGGCTTTCATGCCTAAAGAAAGGCTAGAACTCACTGTCACCTGGTTTCGAGTCTGGTGCCTTAACCACTAGACCAGTGATGGTGAACCACGCAGAAACATCGCCTGTGCGTACTTGCCGCGCCGCGTTCCGGAAAAGCCAAACTTCCGGGTTCTAGCGCGTATGATGATCAGTAGGCCAGCGCGCATGCGCAGGAAGGTTTTCAAAGGGGGCGTCTTCTGGAAAAGCCAAACTTCCGGGTTCTGGCACGCATGCACACCCGACAATCAGCTGGCCGAAGCACACGCACACACTGGTTTTCGGTACTGCTGCGCACGCAAAGGACAGCTGATCATTGCGCGCACATGTGCGCCAGAAATCCAGAAGGCAAACAGGGAAGGCCGCACATGCCAGGAGACATGTCTTCGTGTGCCACTTTGGACATGCGTGCTATAGGTTCGCCACCACAGCCCTAGACCAAACTGGCTCTCAAATAAATAAATAAAAGTAAATAAATAAAACGCAAAGGACCGCAAACATTCAAAGCATTCTCATGTGATATTTAATTCAAGGGCTTCTTTAAGGAGAATAAAGCATCTAATATTTCACCTGTAAACGAGATTTAAGAGAAAATGCTATCATTCTAATCCAAGCATGATAAAGGCAGGGTAGATAAAAATCAATTTTTTTAAAAAAATAATGATTTTTTAAAATTTAAACTGGACTTTTATCAAATTTATTTTAATAGAATGCTTTTGGAGTAAGAATCTATCCAAAGATAGTTTTCTATTTAAGATACATTAATAATTTAGTTTACCCCGCATGAAATGGAGCTTAGTTATGTAGGATGAGGCTGCATATTCTGCAATATTGGGACAACGCAGGTCAGAGGAAAAGCCTCTGCAGGACAGAGATGACAGTAGCTCTTTAAAAATTTGATTTAAATCAAGTTGATTTAAAACATGGTTTAAATGGTGATTTAAATCGACTTGATTTAAATCAAATCCACCCTGGAAAAAAAAGTTATTTTACACTTATTTAACAGCTGTAAAACCTACACAGAAGTGTAGAGCCTGGAGGATACACTGCAGGTAGTCCTCGACTTACAACCATCCATTCAGTGGCTGAACAAAGTTATAACGGCACTAAAAAAAAAGTGACGTAGGACCATTTTACACATTTACCACCATTGCACACTTATGACCTGATGGTCATGTGATCGAAATTCAGACACTTGGCAAATGACTCATATTTATGACGTTGCAGGGTCCCAGGGTCACCTAATCCCCTTTTGCGACCTTCTGACAAACAAAATCGATAGGGAAGCCAGATTCACTTAACAACCGTGCTGCTAACTTAACAACGGCAGTGATTCGCTTAACAATGGTGGCAAGAAAGGTTGTAAAATGGGGCAAAACTCACTTAAAAACGGTCTTGTTTATCAGTGGAAAATTTGGGCTAAATTGTGGTCATAAGTCAAGGACTATCTGTATTATTTTACGGGGGGGGGGAGGAAGAAAACAGAGAAAACAGGGAAATATTTACAGCAAAATGCTTTGTTCTTCTTTCAAGAGGATCATTCTGGAATGTGACTGGCACAAGCACAAATGTGTACAAATCACTCTCTAGACTGTGAAGTTGTTATTTTCCTTTCTCCTTCTTCCCAAAATGAAATGGAGGAGACACTCACCAGCGCAAGGATGCTGTCTGCATGTTTTTCAAGGGTCCGTGGCTGGTAATACGATTCCTGTTGAAAGAAACAAGACATTTGCTGAGCTTGGGTTTCAAGTTGCCAATCAGCCAGCCAACCAACCAATCAAGTCATCAACTTTATAGCTGTTCTGACCTAGGCTTCTTCCCCAGCAGCACAAAGCCGAGACCTCGTCCCGATAAACCCCTTTTATTCAATTGACAGTGAATTCCTCTCCAGCAAAGTCTTTCCTCTCCCGCAGTCTTTCAAGATAGTTCACAATTACCGACCTTTATCAGACTTGGAGAGTGGTCAGGCCGATATCTTTCAGATGTTGCAATACTTGGCAAGAAGGCAGGAATGAACTAATTGTCTCCTGCAAACTCCACTCCCCTTTCGCTCCTCTTTTATTTCCTCTGGGAGGGGCCATTCATTGTCCAGCTGTGGCCTTACTCCCAAGTCGATCCTTGTTCCTTAGCTGTTCCCTTCATCTGGCAACTCTGCATTCGCACACTGGGAACGGGCTCCAGCTGTTCTTCTGCCCCACTGATGTCTGACTCTGAAGGCAGCTGATAACTGTCAGATGGCCCTGGCCCCCTCTCTGCCTCTGACACAGAGCCCTCGTCAGAGCCTTCCCCAGACTCCAGGACTGGCCCATGCTCCTCCTCAACTTCCTCCTCACTGTCCGAATCTGCTGCCAGCTCTGCTGGAGGGCCACAACAATGGTGATTAATGAACCACTGGATTTGCACCTACTGTATAAATAATGTGATCTCCAGGCTGGAATACTGCAATGTGCTCTACATGGGGCTGCCCTTGAGGAGCATCCGGCGACTTCAGCTAGTGCAGAACGCAGCCGCGCGAGTGATTGCGGGTGCACCTCGATTCACCCGCATAACACCTATCCTCCGCGAGCTGCGCTGGCTGCCTGTCGATCTCCGGATGCGCTTCAAGGTGCTATTAATCACCCATAAAGCCCTACATGGCAGTGGATCTGGATATTTGAGAGACCGCCTTCTGCCAATTACATCCCTGCGACCAATACGATCCCATAGACTAGGCCTCCTCCGTATCCCATCGGCCAGCCAGTGTCGGCTGGCAACCACAAGGAGGAGGGCCTTTTCAGCAGTAGCCCCGGCCCTTTGGAATGAGCTCCCTGTGGAGATTCGTACCCTCTCCACCGTCCAAGCCTTCCGCACAGCCCTGAAGAACTGGCTCGCCCGTCAGGCCTGGGGATAAGGATAGTTACCCCTCCCGAATGATGAATGTATGTTGCCTACCATTTTATGATATGTCTCTATCTTGATGTGTGTATTCCCCTCCTTCCCAGTTTTATGTGAGCCGCCCTGAGTCCCCTCAGGGAAAAGGGCGGCCTACAAATTCTAATAAAACTCAAAAACTCAAAAAATAACAATGTTCTCAAAACTTTTTTCTAAGGCAGTTTAACTATTTGAGAAAAAAAAAAAGAGATTTGGACTAACAATGCTAACTACAGAGCCGTGGTGGAGCAGTGCTTGGAACATAGGACTGCAGGCTACTTCTGCTGGTCACCGGCTGCCAGAAGTTTGGCTCAAGATTGACTCAATCTTCCATCCTTCCCAGGTCGGTAAAATGAGGACCTGGATTGTTTGGGGGCAATAGGCTGACTCCGTAAACTGCTTAGAGAGGCAATGTGAAGCAATATATAAGTCAAAGTATTATTGCTTCATGGTGTGCAGCAAGTTACACAAATTGGCTGGTTATTAATTTTATACTTCCGAGCCTGGAACAGACATGTAATGGGCTGAGGTTTACCCTCAGAAAACCAATGAAAAGTGGTACTGTATGGAGAAAAGGGAATAGCTATGGAGTTTTATGAGCCACAGACCGGGTTAATCAATCCACCAACACAAACCTGGCTCTGTAGTACTATGGAACTAGATTTCCAAATTAGAACCCCAAATCACTACTGTTAAAACAACTGGAAGTCAGAAATCCTACAAATCAACCAGAGATCTACCCCGGCGTGTTATTCAGCCAGTTTGGACTGGTTTGCGTGAACCGGATGCTAATTTTACATCTGGTTCGCCGAACTGGTAGTTGCAAGAACTCACTGGCCCTGCCCACCCCACTCCGCCCCTCCCAGGCACCTCCATGCGGCCCGTTTTGGATGCCAGGTAAGTGCAGGGCCCTTGCAGAGGCTCTGGGAGGGCGAAAAACGGGCCTCCCAGAAGTTCGGAAACAGGTCTGTTTCTGGCCTCCAGAGCCCAGGGGAGGCTGTTTTCACCCTCCCAGAGGCTCTACAAAAATCTCCGGAGCCAGGGAAGGTCAGAAAACTCTCCCCCTCCCCTGCTGTGATGAAGGAAGCCGAGTAGGCCATGCCCACCATGGCCACGCCCACCCAGCAACTGGGCAAAGAATAGGTTGCTAAAATTTTTCAATCCCACTCCTGGATCCAATTTCTGCCCAGTTCTGTGCAATTGATGTCTCTTACTTTATATTTCTGTTTATATGTTGCAGAACTACCAACTCCCAATTTTTTCTGACTCCTAGGGAATCCCCAGATCAAGGTGTCCCCAACAAATATTTTGCATCTTAAAATCTTCTCCAACATCTAAAAAGTGAGCAACAAATAAACTTTTCACTTTATCCTCTGTGGCGCTGGTAGATCACCGGACTCTGCAACCCTTAGAGGCAATAAAGGATGCTAAAAATGAAAACTGGGCTCCCTATTAAGTTTGGGAGGGTGGGGAAATCACCTGTTCCCGTCTTAGCCATAGAACGGTAATCTGGGGTTCGGACATCCTTTCATTTTAGGATCAAAGACCGCTTGCTAATATGTAAAGCTGGCCCCTGGCACTTTACAACTCTTTCTAAAGCCATGTGTAATCCACACACAAGCTACTGTCTGCCTGAATGACAGTAGCATAAGGTGATCCTGGCAGATGAGCAAGAATCCCTTGCGCAAGCATCAAAAGGTTCGCAAAGGATTACTTCTGAAATTATATGCAGTAATCTCAAGCATCTTGCCCTTTGTTCCCTGGATGGGAAAAAAGAAGATACGAGTACGTATTTTAGACTTCCCCTGCAAAACTCATTTTCACCTATCTTGTGTGTATCTTCCTGTGGAACAATATGTTGCTTGCACAAGATAATTTAGATCAGGGGTGTCAAACTCAAGGGCCGGGGGCCGGATCCGGCCCACGGGGTGCTTAGATCTGGCTCGCAGGGCCGCCCTGGAAACAGCAAAGGACAGGCCCACAGGGGACTCTGCCAGCAAAAATGGAGCTCGGGAGGGCTGTGTGTGGCCCTCCCAAGCTCATTTTTCACTGGTAGAGGGTTCCAGGAGGCCATCACAGCTGAAAACTGAGCTCATGAGGGCCACGGATGGCACCCCCAAGCTCCGTTGTCCCTGGCAGAGGGTTGCAGGAGGCCGTTGCACCCGAAAATGGAGCTCGGGAGCCCGTTTTCACTTGGGCCACCATAGGCCCCCTGACCTGAGTGACGTCGAGCTAGCCGTGCTCACCAGTGGTGGGTTTCAAAAATTTTGGGAACCTCTTCTGTAAGTGTGGCCTGCTTTCCGGGTCCACTGGTGGAACCTCTTCTAACCGGTTCAGTAGATTTGATGAACCGGTTCTATTGAACCGGTGCGAACCTGTAGGAACCCACCTCTCGTGCTCACCCTGGCCACGCCAACTCTGTCCTCCCCCCCCCCCCAAAGTCAAATACAACCCTGATGTGGCCCTCAATGAAATTGAATTTGACACCCCTGATTTAGATTATATTTTTCCAACCTCTTGGTGCAGTGAGTATATTACCTTCCAGAATTCCCATAAATTTCAGGCTGGAAATCTGGGACATTTAAGATCCAGAAGATCTGGGAAGGAAACTACCATAGAAAAAAATCTTTCCAACTTTCTAAATCACATCCCTTCTCTCCCACAAGCTCCCCCCTCTCCTGCCAATGTAATTAAAATACCAATGTAAAAAGGTCAAGCACAGGTCTTTTATTATTGTTATAAGATTGGTATCAGAGCTCAGGGGCTTGCAAGGTCTTTGGAGAAAGCACAATTCAACCTCTGACTGCAGGATATGCTTTTGGGAATATTTCTAGGGGGGGCGGAATTTACTGTATTCACTGAGGGTATCTCCAATAGCCTAAGCCTGAAGCTTGTTACATATCCGGGCTTTGCAACTGCTCAGTTTCCAACTTACAAATGTTTATCACAATCACATAAGGATAACTTCCTACCAACCCACACATATATCTAGTGATCATCAGCTCTTCAAGGTTTCTGAGACACTCACCCTCCCCCGCAAATCTTATCATGAAATGACAGAATGACATCGGAACCTCTGTGCTTAAACTACATTTTTTTTCTTCCTAACTTATCAATCAGCCTTTCTTTCTGAGTACATTGCATTTTTCGGACTATAAGATGAACTGGTGTATAAGATGCACCAAGATTTCAAAGAGATAAGAAAAAAATGTTTCTGTCCTCCCCAGGCCCCAAGAACATTCTGCAGACTTCAGCAGGGGGAAGGCAAAAACGCTGTTTTTGTGAAAAACAGGCAGAAAATGGGCTGTTTTTTGCAAAAACGGGGGCATTTTTACCTTCCCTCAACCCTGCTGAAGCCTGCAGAGTGCTTTTGGGGTCTGGGGGAAGGCAAAAACACCTCCATTTTTGTGAAAATGGCCCGCTTTTCACAAAAATGGGATGTAGGGTGGGGCTTCGGGAGGCCAAAAATGGCTGCATTTGGTGTACAAGACGCACCAACATTTCCACGTTCTTTTAGAGGGGAAAAGGGTGCATCTTATACTCCCAAAAATACAGTATATATTTAGCCGTCTCTCACGAAGGTTAACATACAAAGGCATAGAACCTACAGCAAGCAAAACTTTTCTGCTTTCTTCTCTTTTGTGCTGCTGAGAAGGGTCAGGGTTCTGAACTTAAGGCAGGAAGAAAAAGAAAATAAAAACCAAAAACACTGGAAATGAATACTTTCCTTGATAAAATGATTCCAAGACTTGGCAAATGGATGACCTCCAAAATGGTCCAGCTATACAGCTCTCAAGCTACCAAGGTTGATAACAAGTGATGCTTCAGATAGACCTACTAACCACATCTAAAAAAAATAAGAGGTTGCTTACTTTGATGGAAGGGTTTTATCTCGAGAAAATCTGTGTGGCACCATCACATCTGCTGAGCTGCCCTTTCATTCCTGATTCCTGGTTTTACAGCTTTGTTGTCATAAATTAATTAGATGCTGTGCAGCATTCATCTTTCCTAATCTTGAGACTCCCTCCCACAAGAAACAGAACATAAATCTCAGTGCTGCAGTTGACAGATGATGGTAACTGAACCTCAATCCCTATGCAGTGGTTTAGGAGACATAAGGCTTTAAAAACATGGTTTTGCCAACAGGTCTGGGGAGCTGGAAGTATGGTAGAGATTGTGCATTGGCTGTATTGACTGCTATGGAGGAAGTTGATTACCTTGGCCATAATTTTCCCCCCTGATTTTATATGGTTATTTTTTTTTTAAAAAAAAATTGGTTTTCTGCCTTTTATACCATTTTTAATTATTTGTGAGCTTTTATGGAGATGGGAAGCTTTATACGTTTGATTACTAAATAAAATAAACCAAACACCAACAGCATACTTGATTTCAATCGCCTTTTCCTTCCTGGTAACTTTAAGAGTTTTTCTTACAAACGGTCACTTTTATATTTTCTTTTTACACAATATCCTGCAGTGACAGGGAAGAAAGTGTCAAGATTAAGGGAATACAAGTGAGGGATGATGCTAAAGTCTGTTAGCTTATCTTAGAATATGGATGTTAATGTTAATGTTTATACCCTGTATTTGCTCTGGGAGGCTGGGGGTGGATGGGTGGGTGGGGAGTTGGGTTTGGGTGGGGAGGGGAAGTATATATTTGTAAAATATAAAATTTTCAATAAAAAAAAGATTAAGGGAATAAAAGTTATAACTCTTACTCCTTTCCTTAAAGTCCTGTTAATAATATACTCATCCTGACACAAAATGTTCCCCTGCAAAAATGTTGATTCTAATCTATAATATTATTACAACTAATGTGGGGCGGTTTTGGGAAGGGGGGTATACGTGTGACTTTGAATCAGTTTATGAGTCTGAGTTACTTCCTGGACACGTTCCTTCAGTTTTCTTGGCAAAAATTTCTATTCCTTCTTCCTTGGGTTGACAGAAAGGGATTTGGCCCAAGGTCACCAGCTGCCTTTGTGCCCAAGGCAGGAATACAACCCTCAGTCTCCTGCTTCCTACCCTGAACCACTATACTAAACCAGTTCTCTATAACAAATAACTAATCTATCACTATCATCAACAGCCCTGGTAGCACAGTGGTTAGAATGTCATATTGCAGGGTGATTCTGCCCACAGTCTAGAGTTCAATCCTGACTGGCTCAAGATTGACTCAGCCTTCAATCCTTCCAAGGTCAGTTCCCCACCATCCAGTCAGAGCTGAAGAAGTTTTTGGAGGAGAAGCAAAACATCTTCAAAGAAAAACCAGAAAGTCCCGTTGCCTCTTGAAAAAAAAAAGCACCTTTGGGATATAATACAATAGCAGAGTTGGAAGAGACCTTGGAGGTCTTCTAGTCCAACCCCCCTGCCTAGGTAGGAAACCCTATACCGTTTCAGACAAATGGCTATCCAACATCTTCTTAAAGAGTTCCAGTGTTGGGGCATTCACAATTTCTGGAGGCAAGCTGTTCCACTGATTAATTATTTATTTATTTATTTATTTATTTATTTATTTATTTATTTATTTATTTATTTATTAAATTTATAGGCCGCCCATTCCTGCAGGACTCTTAATTGTTCTGTCAGGAAATTTCTCCTCAGTTCTAAGTTGCTTCCCTCTTTGATTAGTTTCCACCCATTGCTCTGTATCCTGCCCTCAGGTGCCTTGGAGAATAGTTTGACTCCCTCTTCTTTGTGGCAACCCCTGATATATTGGAACACTGCTATCATGTCTCGCCTAGTCGTTCTTTCTATTAAACTAGACATACCCAGTTCCTGCAACCGTTCCTCATGTTTTACTCTCCAGTCCCCTAACCATCTTTGTTGCTCTTCTCTGCACTCTTTCTAGAGTCTCCACATCTTTTCTAAATCGTGGTGACCAAAACTGAATGCAGTATTCCAAGTGTGGCCTTACCAAGGCATTATAAAGTGGTATTAACACTTCATGTGATCTTGAGTCTATCCCTCTGTTTATGCAGCCTAGAACTGTGTTCGCTTTTTTGGCAACTGCTGCACACTGCTGGCTCATATTTAAATGGTTGTCCACTAGGACTCCAAGATCCCTTTTATAGTTACTACTATTGAGTAAGGTACCACCTATACTGTATCTGTGCATTTCATTTTTGTTGCCTAAATGTAAAACCTTACTCTTTTCACCATTGAATTTCATTTTATTAGATAGTGCCCAATGTTCTCTATGTATGGACTCTAGTAAGCACAGAGGAAGTGTACTCAAATGTGCCACAAACCTGATCCCATTTCTCATGGGGATAACTGATCCTGTCTTTCCTTAGTTCCTCATTTGTATATGGCAAAGAATTAGAACAGTTACTTTCAAACTGTGAGGGAAATAAGCAAGGGTGTACAGCAACGCCCCTCAAAGGTAATTTTCCCTTTCGTATCCCTAGCTAAAAATGTACTTGAGTTCAAATCAGTGCTCTCCTGAATGAACCAAAAGGCCATGTGTCACTTGGGTACTAAAACAGAAATCTCTGTTCACAGTATTTTCACAGCAGAGACTGATGGAGTTGAGAGTCTAACAATAACATTAATTAAAGCAGCCAAATCAACATGGAAAGAGTCCTCTGAGGTTTAGAAGGTGTCACTTAACTTATTGCTGTCACTTACATATTTAAGAACGAAGTCTGCAGCTTGTGGGTATTGCTAGTGATGGCTCTTACTACCAAGATCTAGGCCGGGGGTCTGCAACCCCTCTGGAGCCACATGTGGCTCTTTCATCCCTCTGCTGCAGCTCCCAGCAGGCGATTTATTGAGGTTTTCGACCCATCTTTTTCAGAGTTCAAAATGTATGGTTTCAGAAATAAAAATTTGTTTTCTCTATAGCAGTTCATTGATTTCATAAGTGCAACATACTATAAATTTTTTATACATAGCATAAAGGTATACAGAGAGAGAGAGAGAGAGAGAGAGAGAGAGAGAGAGAGAGGGAGGGAGGGAGGGAGGGAGGGAGGGAGGGAGGGAGGGAGGGAGCGAGCGCGAGCGAGCTGTTTTCATTTTAGATGTCAAAAGGGTTTTGTGGCTCCCGGTGTTTTTTTTCCCTGTGGGTCCAAATGGCTCTTTGAGTGTTTAAGGTTGCCGACCCCTGATCTAGGCAGATTCTGTGATCAAAAAGTGACTTTGAGAAGGTTATTGCAACATTTTCTGGAAAGTGATAATTTTATGAGGGTTACTGCCCTGACACGCTCTCATTTCAAACCTGGGTGATTATAATTCAAGTGTTTTATGATGGCAATTTCAGTTTGTTCAGAATACAACCTCCAGCCAAACTACTGTATTTATTTATCTATTTAGAATATTTATACAGCTGTCCATCTTCTACCAACCAACTCTGGGCGGTTCCGAATTAAAAGTTAAAACAACACACACAGACAACTATAAAACCAAGTAGATTAAAATGTTTCAAAGAACAAAGTCCTGGCAGCAGTTCAGCCTTCTAATCTGCCAATTATCCAATTTTGCTCCAGGGCTTGGGGGGAAATCAAGGTCTTCAAAGTTCTACCAAAGGGTATATATGTATGGGTACAATATAAGGAAACTGGATGAAAATTGCAAACAGTGATCTGGAAAGGAGGATTAGAAAAGTTTGTTATTAAAAATTATGGATGTTTTCCAGAATAGGACATAAGGATTCAGTGTTATTGGAGGATTTTAGAAATTTTAAATGAAATGCCAGTATGTGGTTATGTATTAAATCTTGGTATAATTTATGATGAAGGATGTTTAAACAATTACAGTCAAATAAAAATGGAGATATAAGGGTAACATGTATAAATATCTGAGTTAAAATACTATGGCAGAAGATATAAGATTGTTTTGTTATTGGAAAGATACAGGTTGATAGATGGAAGAATATAACTTAAAACTAGTTAAACCTAGTGAAATTTAGTGCTAATAGATATAATTAAATAAATAATTGATAATGATAATAATGTATACAATGTGTAGTGTTATGATAAGTAATAATTGGATATGACTATTGAATGGTACCCATGAAAGGAAGATTAGAAATCCTTTTGGATTATATACAAAGGTTAATAAAAAAGAATTAAGTTAGATACAGTTAAGTTTTGATTATTAGGGGGAAAATGTTATGATACAGGATATAGTCAAATAAAGGAGGGATAATGATGACAACCTATATATATGTATGGATACAATATAAGGAAACTAGATGAAAATTGCCAACAGCGATTTGGAAAGAAGGATTAGAAAAGTTTGTTATTAAATATTATGGATGTTTAGCTAGAATAGGACATAAGAATTCAGTGTTATTGGAGGATTTTAGAAATATTAAATGAAATGCCAGTATGTGGTTATGTATTAAATCTTGGTATATTTTATGATGAAGGACGTTTAAATAATTATAGTCAAATAAAAATGGAGGTATAAGGGTAACATGTATAAATATTTGAGTTAAAATACTTGAGTTAATATGAATTATGCTTGATAGACTGTGGAAGACATGCATGAAAGTCTTTTGTAACCAACTGATACACTTTCTGCAGTATGTAAAGAAGGAAGATTTTATGTGTTGTGTTTGTTTTGAAAATTAAAAATAAATTCTATTTAAAACAAAAAAAAAATTCTACCAAAGTGTAGAAGGGTGAAGACCTGCCTAATTTGGGGGGGGGGGGGCGGCGGCAGTGTTCCATAGGGCCAGAGCTACCATAGAAAAGCTTGTCTTAGCCAATAAATGAATCATGGAAAGATCTTTTGCTAAGGGACACAATTTTAAAACTATTAAAGTCCTAAGAATCAACTCCTATATAAAAGCAAGGAAAGGCTCTTTTTTCCGGCATGCATTCCAACTTCACTTTTGAGGGGCCCTAGGTGCTCTCTGAGCTTGGTTATTTTCTTGCAGACGTTTCATGACCCAAACTAGGTAACATCACCAGTGCTAGTATTGACAGCTAGCACTGGTGATGTTACCTAGTTTGGGTAATGAAACATCTGCAAGAAAACAACCAGTCTCCGAGATTATTAAGAACCCCTCATTTCAACGCTGAGCTACACACATTCTTTATTAATTTCCTATTTGTTTCTTTACTTTTTATCTCATCCTTTTTTTCAAAGTAATACCCATAGCACTTACTTCTATTCCACCCCCCCTATGAAATATTCCCCCAAGAATTGGGGGGGGGGGGAAAGACACACAGTCCTTACTACCATCCCCTCTTTGAAAGACCCTGAATAAAAGTAGGAGGCAGCCAGCCTAGTAATAAAATTCTCAGTGATGGCATTCCTTTCTGGATTTTCATCTCCTAAATTTTGGGATAAAATCCCAGGCTTTATTGGGTTGCCAAAAAAACTCATTGAGTTACCAGAAATATTTGGTTGTGATTGTCAGTGTATGCCCTGAAACAATGCTTAATAAAAGCTGTTTTATTTACACTTTGATTCTCATAGGATCAGAAGCTGTTTGGAATGCTCTGGAGGAGAATGATACACAAAACTTTAAAGCTGAACGAGAGTTCATTTTCAGATGCACAGCAGGTAGATATACCACCGGGTTAGCTATTGCCATTGCAGCGCTGCTATATGTCAACATGCAAGTGCATCGCTCACGCTAACATACATACATGCATAAAAACACACACACTTTCAGGAAAGGGCAGTTTTGCAAACAAACCAAAAACAAAACCGGATTTCTTAACCGCCTGCAAAAAATATACTGTTTTTTACCGGGCTATTCGCTTTCTGCTTTGCATTTTTCTCTCTGGACCTTCAAATAAGGGGATTCTCCGGGTTGTGTTTGTTCTCCCCTTAAACCAGCTTGCAAGCGACACAATACTTCAATTGCACGCTGTCTTCACCAGGTCCCTTTCAGTGTCAAGGAACGACCTCCCCCCGTCCGGGTTCAATAATAGTTTCGCCCACCTTCCAGCCCACAGCCTCTATAAAGGGTGACGTGGGCGATACCAAATATCTCAAGGGGTCGTCAAAAGTAGGGGGCTCACCCAAGAAGGGTCCAAGGAGGATTGGGACCCATCGTCTGGTTCAGCCCTGAGTCGGCGAGTTCTGGCGGGGCTTCGTTCCCGGTAGACTCGGTACAACCGAGGCCCCAGCACGCAACTCAATAGCTTCGCCATCTTGGGGAAGGACCTAAAAGCCCGGTAAGCAGCACGAGACAGTGGGTGGGGAAGCCAGGGAAAACTACACTTCCGGGGTCTGTACGGGAAGGAAGAGGAGTCAAAAACTCCGTAGGCTTTTTTTTTTAAACGCAATGTCAACATCTGGTCCTTGAGGTAGCTCCCCCTTCAGGCGATCAGGCAGGAATACAGTAGCGCTTTATTTCAAAGCAAAAATCCGGTGGTTTTTTTGGACAGGAAAAAGTAAAAAGATGAGTGTGTACAGAAGTAGGGCGTGGGAGGGGCACCATACTGGGCAATGTTACATATGGAAAAGATGTGGGGTTCTTGATGATGAACTGTAAGCTAAACAGGCTTGAACAGTAAACTAAACACATATGATGGGGCTGGGAAAAAAAGCAAATGAAATTGCCAAGCATAATGTAGGCAATTGACAAAATGTGCATTGCAACACAGGTTGTTGTTATTCGGGTTGCCACACGAGTTGGAAATGGATGCCTAAATTGTCAGGATTAGATGATCTCATTGTTTCTACCAATTCTGTCTTGTTCAGGCTGCATCTGGTAGAACTAATACTGCAGGGCAACTAAATTTTGGACATCCATCAAATGGCATCAAAGATATTTTAAAGCCTGTGTCTGTGGAGATTCTTCCAGAGCTGAAGAAGCTTCTTGGACGAGAAGCAAAACATCTTAAAAGCAAACAAACCAGAAAGTCCTGACAGAAAAATTAATCAATGGAACAGTTTGCCTCTCAAAGTTGTGGATGCTCCATTACTGAAGGTTTTCAAGAAAAGATTGAACAACCATTTGTCTGGGATAGTGTAAGGTCTCCTGCCTTGGGTGCAGGGAGAGGGGTTGGACTAGAAGACCTCTGAAGTCCCTTCTAGCTGTATGATTCTATTGTAGGAAGAAATGTCCATCTGGGTTCAGTTCCAAGTGGGGAGAAAGACACTGGAAACATGGAGGCTGCTTGGAAGTGATGAAAGAAATGTCCTTCTGGGTTCGGCTCCAAGTGGAGAAAAAGACACTGGAGACATGGAGGCTGCTTGGAAAGATGGTTTATTGTTTGACAGAGCCACATGGCTTGAGTCCTGAACAGAAAAGGTGATCACCTGCTTCAATGTTGGTAGAGAAGAAGAGAAGGGCTGAGGGAGGGGCTTGCTAGGCTTTTTATAACCTGTTCAGTCCCACCTCTCTGTTTCCTGTTCCTGTGTAAGAAATGTATTCTGATTGGTTGTCAGACTCCCATGGGGCCATGCAGGGGCAACTCTCTGGGCTGTGTTTTGAATCCAGGTTTGGTTGAGTTCTCAGATGCCATGTGGTCATTTGGGGCCAATATTATCATGCTTTTAATCCCATCCCCCTGCAGCTGCAATGGAGAAGCCTTTATTATGTAAAGTGGACTAGCTTGACCTTCTTAATGGCCCATTGACAAAGTGGGGATGGGCAGGAAGCTACAGGCAGCTATTCTGTCTTTTAAAACATGTTTCTTTCTTTTCACATCCAGAGAAATATTCTGCCCTTTCAATATTTCCTAGGATATTTCATTTTTCTAGGAGAGGGCTGGGTGATAACTTCCTACAGAAGGATGGTTTAATGGTGAAGCAAACCACCAAGCACATGTGATTCTGGGTAGTTGACCACACGGAATGGAGAGGGAGATATTTATACCTATAACCATTTGTCTGAAATGCTTCAGGATTTCCTGCCTAGGCAGGGGGTTGGACTAGAAAACCTCCAAGGTCCCTTCCAACTCTGCTATTATATATTGAACCGGTAAATACCATCCCTGACTGGCCCCATCCCCATCTCTTCTCTGCCTCCCAAGTCCCAGCTGATCAGGAGGAAATGGAGATTTTGCAGTATCCTTCCCCTGGAGTGGGGAGGAAATGGAAATTTACAGTATCCTTCCCCTGGAGTGGGGAGGGAATGGAGATTTTACAGTATCCTTCCCCTGGAGTGGGGAGGGAATGGAGATTTTACAGTATCCTTCCCCTGGAGTGGGGAGGGAATGGAGATTTTACAGAATCCTTCACCTGGAGTGGGGAGGGAATGGAGATTTTACAGAATCCTTCCCCTGGAGTGGGGAGGGAATGGAGATTTTACAGTATCCTTCCCCTGGAGTGGGGAGGGAATGGAGATTTTACAGTATCCTTCCTGTGCCACGCCCACCATGTTACACCACGCACACCAAGCCATGCCCACAGAACCAGTAGTAAAAATAAAATTGAATCCCACCACTGGTGCAATCCCAAAACAACTGGAGCACCGGTTGAACAATATTGGCATTGATGAAATCATCAGCTGTCAATTGCAAAAGGCAGCTTTACTTGAAACAGCTTACTTCTTGTGACTATCGATATCAGCATCAAGCAGCAATATCATTGGTCATCTGCCTATCCCAGCTCCCTGGGAAGGACTCAATAGGTCAGGGGTCTTCAAACTTTTTGAACAGGGGGCCGATTCAGACTTTTGGGGGAGGGGCAGACCAGCTGGGTGGGCACGTGGCTGGGTGGTCATGTGACTGGGTGGGCGTGGCCAATTTAGCAGTCCATTTTGCCTTTGGCCTTGCTGTACTTGCTCAACCCAAGGAATCTATTTACTTAAGACTCCCCTCCCTCCCTAAAGGGGAAAAAAAGAGCACAAACTTTCTTGCCACTTGCCTAATTTCATTACAACAGCAGATTCAGGCTCCTTAAAATAGGCCGTTAAAAAAGAATAAAGCAAACAGGATTTCCTTCAAAATAACTCCTGATCATATGTTTCAGATGCCAAATCCAGTGTAAACATCTGGCTGACTTTGTGACGAACCATAACAACAACAGTAACAATGATAATAATAAAAGCTATTTTTTTTAAAAAAAAAAGATCATTTGGGGGAATTAATGACTAGCAATTACTAAATGACATTTAAATAACCCATTAAATGTCTCTCATTCCCTCCTACTATTACCCTTTATGGTCCACTTTATGTCCTCTTGATAAGCTCTACCATCTGGTATCCTCTGAATATGCCGGATGTAGATGTGGTTGGCTATCTATGCTCTTTGTGAGGTTTTTTTTTTTTTAAAAAAACCTTTATCATGACCCTGTTTTAGAAACAAAATAAATGTAACCTAACAGATAATGCTGGGGATGTGAACGAAGAACCTCTGCTGGATCAGAGCAAAAACCCAAACATTTTAGCCCAGTTATGTTGTTTTTGCATAATGGTCCTTCGGAAGAATCTCTCCTCTGAAATGGATGCTGGTGTTCCAACTCCTAGGATTGCGAAAGCCAGTCTGGCAACCTTCTTCCTACTTATCCAACTTTGTGATGCCAACAGTAAGAACTATCTGAATTTTCTTTGCCTTTTAGATTGGGAGAGATGTAGGATTCTTACAGGTCTGTAAGAATTGGGGCTCCCCTGAATTTAGAACTTTTGGAGTTAGAGTAGAGTAGAATAACAGAACTGGAAGGGACCTTGGGGGTCTTCTAGTCCAACCCCCTGCTTAGGCAGGAAACCCTGCACCACTTCAGACAAATGGTGATCCAACCTCTTCTTAAAAACGTCCAGTGTTTGGAGCATTCACAACCTCTGGAGGCAAGTGGTCCCACTGATTAATTGTTCTGTCGGGACATTTCTCCTTAGTTCTGGGTTGCTTCTCTCCTTGATTAGTTTCCACCCATTGCTTTTTGTCCTGCCCTCAGATGCTTTGGAGAATAGCTTGACTCCCTCTTCTCTGTAGCAGCCCCTGAGATATTGGAATACTGTTAGAGGAATTTAGGAAAAGGTTGCTGCATAAAATAATTTGTTGAAAATGAAGGGGACAATATTTTAATGACAGAGTAATCGAGCCTGATGCTGTTTTGTGGCAAAATAAATATTAGACTTTTGTAAAAAGTCTAAAACTGAGAAAGCAATCTTGAGTTGAGGTGGTGGGACAGAAGACTGAGACATGTTCTCAGAGTAGAAAGATTGGGTTGACCCCCCCCCCAAATTTAGTATCCTGATCCAGATGTTGAGAATATCATCTAAGAACTGGAATGATGGTTCTCAGGTACTGATGGATTTCTGATAGGTGGGGGTGGGTGAGGCATTTAAAAAGAAGCTGGATGATCATTTATCAAGGATTCCTGCAATGGGTAGGAACCTCAGCTAGGCAATCACCAAGATCCAGAGGGAGGAAAAAGCTATGATTCTTTTCATCTGCAGGATGCTGAGAACTGTTCTCAAATATATCTAGATGGGACAATGTTGGAGAGGTAACAGCCAGAAAGGACAGGAAAATAGTAAAATACCCACAGGATTTTTCAGTTCAATTAATTTTTCCAGGAAGGGCTGGAAAGATTTTCTTGGAGAGCCACTAGCTATTCTTCATTGTAGGCAATACAAGAGATGGCTATTTGCTAGACTAATTATGATCCAGTAACTGTGAGAAGGATCTTAGAGTCCTAATGGACGATCACTTAAATATGAGCCAGCAGTGTGCTGTAGCTGCCAAAAAAGCAGCTTCATTTACAGAGAGATAGAATCAAAATCATACGAAGTGTTAATACCATGTTATAATGCCTTGGTAAGGCCACACTTGGAATACTGCATCCAGTTTTGGTCGCCATGATGTAAAAAAAAGATATTGAGACTTTAGAAAGAGTGCAGAGATGATTAGGGGACTACAGGCTAAAACATGTAGAGGGGTTGCAGGAACTGGGTATGTCTAGCCTAATGAAAAGATGGACTGTGGATGACACAATGGCAATTTTCCACAATCTAAGAGGCTGCCACAAAGACCAATCTATTCTCCAAAGCACCTGAAGGCAGGGCAAGAAGCAATGGATGGGAACTAATTAAGGAGAGAAGCAACCTGAAACTGACGAGAGATTTCCTGACAGTGGGAACAATTAATCAGTGAAACAATTTATGTATGTATGTATGTATGTATGTATGTATGTATGTATGTATGTATGTATGTATGTATCTATCTATCTATCTATCTATCTATCTATCTATCTATCTATCTATCTATCTATCTATCTATCTATCTATCTATTTATTTAATTAAATATATTTATATGCCGCCCAATCCCGAAGGACTCCGGGATTTACCCCCAGAAGTTGTGGGTGCTTGAACACTGGAGGTTTTTTATGAAGAGATTAGACAACCATCTGAAATGGTATAGTTTCCTGCTTGAGTGAGGGGTTGAAGACTTACAGATTGACAGAATTGGAAGGGACCTTGTAGGTCAACTAGTCCAACCCCCACTCCTCCCAAGCAGATCCTATACCATTTCTGGCAGATGTCCAGTCTCTTCTTGAAAGCTTCCAGTGATGAAGCTCCCACAACTTCCGAAGGCAAAGCTGTTCCGCTGGTTGATTGCTCTCACTCTCAAAAAATTTCTCCTTGTTTCCAGGTTGAATCTCTCCTTGTTCAGTTTCCATTCATTATTCCTCATCTGGCCTTCGGGTGCTTTGGAAAATATTTTGACCCCTTCCTCTCTGTGGCAGCCCATCAAATATTGGAACACTGCTATCCTGTCTCCCCTGGTCCTTCTCTTCTCTTCACTAGACTAGCCAGGCCCAGTTCCTGAAACTCTTCATTATATGCTTTAGCCTCCAGTCCCCTAATCATCCTGGTTGCTCTCCTCTGCACTGAGTCTCAACATCATTTGTAATGATCCTATTAAGAGGGCATAGCTTGCCTACCCTTTTTGTTAATTAAACTCTTCTTAAGTTTGGGAACCTAATTATGTCTTTTCTTCTCGTAGCTGTATACGCAGAGAGAGGCTCTTTCCCAGAGTTGCCCTGCCCGTGTCCATCTTGTTCTGATCCTACACAAATGTCCTGGTATTGTGTCCAGCAAGGCCAAACAGCTTTACTCTTCCGCAAACTCCCCAACAACCAAATAAATCGTTATCCAGCTGCCTGGAGCCGGCTCAAGATGCTTCAGAATAACTCGCTTCAGTTTCACGATGTGAGGGATAATGACACAGGTCGCTACTGGTGTGACATGAACCATTTTTATGATCTCGTGGTGGTGAGAAGTAAGTGAGGTAGCATTTGAAAGATAGTAAAATCCCGATAACCTTTTATGCCTGTGGCTATTCTGAAACGGGTTAAGTCACGCTTATAATGGAAGAACAGAGATGGAAGGGACGTGGGAGCTCTTTTTGTCCAACCCCCTGCTCAGGGTTTGGCAGATCTCCAAAAACAGGTACTCCAGATTAGTAATTTGTTCGAAAACTCCTCCCAGAGGGGAGCAACAGGAATGGACCGTGAAGTGGGTGTGTGGGGTCTCTAACAATGCTTTATGCTCTAAGCACATAGCACCTATAAGCAGTATCCTTACGGGAAGTGAGCCTCCTATAATATTCTCGGCTGTCCTCACCACTCTCTCTAGGGACTTTCTATCTGAGGCACTGCTACCACCAAACCAAACAGGGGTGCAGTTGGTTAAAACACTCTCATTTGTGCCTCTGTAAAAAGTGGCCAGGACAGAAAGAGAAAGATGAGCTCTCAACATCCGATGCAGAAAATGTAGATGCTGGTTTGCACGGTTCACTAAGGATGATGCGTGGAGAGAACAATCCAGATTCTTACATTGTGAGTTCTAGTCTTGCCTTAATCATGAAAACCAGCTGGATGACCTTGGGGCAATTGCACTCTCTCTCAGCCCGACCCACTTACAGAGTTATTTGGTAAAATAGGAAAATAGGAAGAGGAAAGAGTATTAGGTATGGTTCACTGCCTTGAGTTATCTGTACAAATACCATATTGTTTGGAGTATAAGACACACCTTCCCCCCCCCAAAAAAGAGGGTGAAAATCTGGGTGCAACTTATACACTGAATACAGCATTTTTGGCCTACTGAAACCCCACCCCCTTTGCAAAAGTGCAGAGGGTTTGGGAGTCTTGCAAAGTGGTCTTGGGGGCTGGGGAGGACAAAAACAAGCAAAAAGGCAATTTTTGCTTGCTTTTGCTCCCCAGACCCCAGGAGCACTCTACAAGCCTCCCAAAGCTCTGCATGCCCTTTTGTTGTTGTTGTTGCAAAAAACGAGACATGCAGAGGGTTTGGGAAGCCTGCAGAGTGCAAAAACTTTTTTTTTTTAAATTACCTCTTCAAAATCATGGTGCGTCTTATACTCCGGGGCCAAAAATACAGTAATAAAAGTGGGTTAAAATATAAACAAGCAAACAATCCAGTGCTGGCTGCAATTGTCTGTTCTGATTTCTCATTGAACATGTCCCTTTTAGGCAGTCAGCAAAGGTTGGAGTCCTACCAGACTGATAGCACGTGCTACATCTTGAGCTGTTTATTCCCATCCAAGGAATTCTACAGGGAAGTGGTAACCTGGTGGGAAGGTGGAAAACAAATCCTGGATGTTGATCAGATGGGAAGACCCAGCATATTTAAGGGGAAAAGGGCCTCTCAACTCCACATTTGCATGAAAAAAGAGGCTTTGGAGAAAACCCCGAAGAAGCATGTCAAATGCCGCTTTGCTCGGAAGACCGAAATCACGTTCAAGTTGATGGATAATCATCATGACCGCTGTACTTGTAGTACTTTGATGCCTTCTTTGCAGGGTAGGTTTCTCCTCCTGAATACACCATATTTTTCGGAGTATAAGGCGCATCGGAGTATAAGACGCGCCGAGATTTTGAAGAGGCAAATAAAAAAAAAAAAAGATTTTGCACTCTGCAGATACCCCCCCAAAAATGGCCCGTTTTTTTTTTTTTTTAAAGAGGGCATGAATAGCTTTTAGGAGGCTTATAGAGTGCTTTTGGGGGCTGGGGTGGGGGGCAAAATTGAGCAAAAAACAGGCTGTTTTTCTCTCATTTCTACCTCCCCAGCCCCCAGGAGCACTCTGAAAGCTGCCTAAAGGTTATACATGTCCATTTTGGTGAAGCAGGTGGGGTTTCAGGAGGCAAAAAAAATGCTGTATTCAGTGTATAAAACACATCCAGATTTTCAGCCTCTTTTTTAAGGGAAAAAGGTGTGTTTTATACTCCGAAAAATACAGTAGGTAGACTGACTGATTAATCTATTTGATTAATGACTGTTCAAAGTTACAATGGCACTGAAAAAAGTGACGCTTGACCAATTTTCATACTTTTGTCCGTTGCAGCATTCCTGCAGTCAGGTGATTAAAATTTGGGTGTTTGGCAACTGGCATGTATTTATGATGTGTTGGAAGAAATGTCCATCTGGGTGATGAACTGAACTGCGTTCAGTTCCAAATGGGGAAAAAGACACTGGGTTCATGGAAGTTGCTTGGAAAGAAGTTTATTGATGGTGGACAGGATCACATGCCTTGAGATCCTGGGCAAAAAAAGGGAAGAGATGCTGAGAGTGCCTGGGTTTTATGCCCTCTCTGGGTTTTTGAATTTGAGCTTGTATTCTGATTGGTTATCAGATTCCCATGGGGCCATGCAGGGGCAACTTTGTAGGTTGTCTTTTGAGTCCCAAGTTTGGTTGAGCCTTGTTGGATGAGGATGTAATGAAAGGGCTTTCGGATTCCTACTATGGCTCTGCCTGAAAGTGTTAGATCTTTGTTATGTAGAATAGACTGGTCTTGGCCTTAATGGCCAATTGACCAAGAGGGGGGGGGACTGTGTTTCTGCCTCCCTTTTAGGGGAGATATTCTGCCCTTTTAATATTTCCTAAAATATCTCATTTTTCTAGGAGAGGGGTGGTGAGTGGTGAGATTCAAATAATTTAACAAATAATTTAACAACGGTTCTCTGCCCTAATGATTTCTTCCAATAACCAGTTCACCAAACTGCTTAGGAAGTTAACAACTGGTTCTCCTGAAGTGGTGTGAACTGGCTGAATCTCACCACTGGTGGGTGCTAACTTCCGATAGATGTTTGCAGCATCCTGGAGTCTTGGGATTGCCATTTTCAACCTTGTTAGGGAGCTTCTGACAAGCAAAGTCAAATGGGGGAAGCCGGAGTCACTTAACAATCACACAATTCACTTAACAACTTCAGTGGTTCATTTAAGAACAATGGCAAAAAGATTGTATAAAGGAGAACAATTCACTTGATAACTCCCTTGCTTAGCAATTGAAATTTCGGACTCAACTGTGATTGAAGTCAAGGACAACCTATATTTTGGAACATTTCAGGTTGTTTTTTTAGAACTCATTCCTTCTATTGCTAAAGGAAAGTCTGGGTATGAATATTATTTCTTTTGTGGTCAAACAGCGCCACCTATGTGAGAAGGAAAGGAATCCCCATGTTTTGTAGAAACACAGCAGTCTTTTTTTTTGGGGGGGGGGGAGAGGGAGTTTGCAGAACATAGTTCCTTCCACAGTTTTTACTGATCATAAATTAATTGTGCTTTGTTTCTTCATTCATTTTCCAATTTATTATTTATGTTCTATGGTTTTATTCTGATTGTTAATATTCAAAATACAAAACATATTGACAGATCACCTAAATATAGTTTAAAAATCCTGAAGTTAAATGAAACAATCTTTAAAGAAATAAAAAAAAGAAACCAAAAGCAAATCAAAAGAGAAAAAAGTCAAAGAAAAAAGAAAGAAAGGTACTTATACAGTAAATTAAACTAATTAGTGGTTACTGGTTTATTAATAAATCCATATAGACTATGAAAATATATTAAGTACAAAATATTATAGTAAAATATTAGAACATTTCTGGCAAAGTAGTATGTATTTCAATATGGCCCAAACACTTCTCATCACACATATTCCTGCAAATAAAAAAAAATATTTTCTACTATATGTTGAGCCCATTTATTGATTGCCTGTAACCAGAGATATTTTACTTTTTATTATCTGATAGTTAAATTCCTCTTCCTTCCAGAGATTTATAAACTGCAATACATGCATACATGCATACATACATACATGTTTTAGTCTCCACTTTAATCACCCCAGTTGCTCTTCTCTGCATTTTTCCAAAGTCTCAACAACTTTTTTTTGTAACGTGACCAAAACTGGATGCAGCAGTCCAGGTGTGGCCTTACTAAGGTTTTATAATACTTCGTTTGATTTTGATTCTATGCCTCTGTGTATACAACAAAGGATTGCATTAGCTTTTGGGCTGTTGCCGCACACCGCTGGCTCATGTTTAAGTGATTTACATCTTTCAGTGAAGTTAAGCAGCTACTGAAATCTCTGTCAAGTCATTACAACTTATCAAGTTTTGACTCTCTCTAGGATTCCAGGGCTGAATATGATGTAACCCCACTTGAAATGATGGGATAATGGGATCTTCAAAATATAAACCATGACATGGTGTACTATTTGAGCTTTCTTCCTGCTGATGTCCCCTCTTTCTGCTTTTCCCTAGATACAGGGACAGTGAAAAATAGTTTATCGTCTCAGTGCTCAAAAGTTGAAATAAACGGAGTGCCGTGGATTCCACTGGCTGTTTGCGTTATATTGCAATTTCTAATCATACTTACTCTGGTGGTATTGTGGAGGAGAAGCTGTAGGTAAGTTGAAAACATATGAATTGGACCTTGGGAAGACGTTAGGATTAGTAAATAATGTACATAATGACAGCGGCACACAAAAATGCAGTGAAAAGTTCCAAAATAGCAAAAGGTCTAGAGACCAAGCCTTATGAGGAACAATGGGTGTCAGTCATGTGACACGGGAGACGAACAAACGAATAAATGAATGAACAAATGAACAAATGAATGAATGAATGAATGAATGAATGAATGATCTGGATATGTTTAACTTACAGAAGTGGTGACCAATACGAGTTGTAATAGTTGTTAAATATCAAGAAGGTTGCCCACCACAAAAGAAGAGACTGATCAGTAGTGGGTTCTGGATCCCGTCGCAGCCGGTACACTGCGCATGGGGCCGGGTGTCCTTGTTGGGCACGTGCGTTGTACATGCCACCATCCTGCAACACCCAGCTACTCGGTGGAGGTCGCACAGGCGTCGCACGCTGTGCGCGTGTACGCAATTGGCCCGTTTGCATCAAAAATTGTTAAGGAACGTGGCCGGGCGGGTGGGCTAAATGAGCCACCATTCCGGTATGATGGCCGCTGCTCCCAGATACCACCGGTACACCCGTACCGGGCCGTACCTCCCAGAACCCACCACTGGGACTGATGTATTGTCTATTGCCCCAGAACGTAAGACTAAAATGGTTGAGGCTGCAGAAATTTGATTCCAGGTAGAAACTGCCACTATATTAACAGATTAACAGAATTGGAAGGGATCTTATAAGGCAGCGATGGCGAACCTTTTTTGGCTCATGTGCCATAAGGGAGGGGGAACGCAGAGGGGTTGTGCGCGGGCATGACACACCCATAATGCAATGTGTGACCCCCAGTGTGCCTACGCGCATGAGAGGCGCTCCCCCCATTTTTTGGATGCTTTTTTCGCCCTCCCCAGGCTCCAGAGGCTTTATAGAAGCCCGGGGAGGACGAAAACAGCCTCCCCCGTCCTCCCCGGAGGCACTCTGGAGGCTTCAGGGACCTACGACCCTATGAGCAAACAGGAAGTCACTTCCGGTTTGCTCGTAAGGTCAGTTGAAGCCCTCCGGAGGCTTCAGGGACCTTCAGGAGGCTTCCCTGAAGCCTCTGGAGGACTAAAAATGACTATAGTCATCCGGAGGCTTCAAGGAAGCCTCCTGAAGGTCTCCCTCCTGAAGGAAGCCTCCTGAAGCCTTTTTTGGGGGGGGGGGGCTTCAACCGACCTTTCGAGCAAAATGGAAGTCCATTTCCGAACTTCCAATTTGCCCATAGGGCTAGTTTTTTGCACTCCAGAGGCTTCAGGGAAACTCCTGAAGCCTCCGGAGGGCCTCCGGGAGGGATGGGGGAGGCTCTTTTCGCCCTCCCCAAGCTCCTATAAAGCCACTGGAGCCTGGGGAGGGCAAAAAATGGCTCCAAAAAAGGCTGAACTCAGCTGGCCAATGTGCGCATGCATGCTGGCCAGCTGACAGGGCAACACCTCGCGTGCCCTGACAAATGGCTCCACGTGCCACCTGTAGTACACGTGCCATAGATTCTCCATCCCGGTTATAGGTTATCTAGTCCAACTCCCAGCTCAAATGGCAGGCCAATCTCTTCTTGAAAATCTCAAGTGATGAAACTCTTGAACGGACACCTAATGAATTGATCTGCCCTAAGAAGTGGTGAGTTCTCCTTCACTGTAGGTCTTCAAATCGGAGTTGGATGACAGATCCTGACAGTTAGAACAATTAATCAGTGGAAGAGCTTGCCTCCAGAAGTTGTGAATGCCCCAACACTGGAAATCTTTAAGAAGAGATTAGATAACCATTTGTCTGAGATGATGTAGGGTTTCCTGCCTAGGCAGGGGGTTGGACTAGAAGACCTCCAAGGTCCTTTTCAATTCTGCTATTGTATTGTATTGTATTGTATTGTATTGTATTGTATTGTATTGTATTGTATTGTATTGTATTGTATTGTATTGTATTGTATTGTATTGTATTGTATTGTATTGTATTGTATTGTATTGTATCCAGTGGTGGGTTTCAAAAATTGTTCGAACCTACTCTGTGGGTGTGGCCTCCTTTGTGGGAGTGGCTTGCCATCCATGTGACCGGATGGCTTGCCGCCCATGTGACCAGATATGAAGATGCCAACGACACTTGTCAGAACCACCTTAAATTACCTCACACACAGCACTGGCATGCATAGGAATATGATGTAAACTTGTTTTTTAAAAGGCATCTTTGATTTGTGTTAAAACAACTTCAACACACGTAATGTTCTGACTGCACCACAAACGCAGTAGTCATCCTTACCTTTCACAGAGGCACTGAGTTTTATAAATATAAGCATGATAGTGTAGAATAATCATATCCAAGGACCAATGGTGGGTTTCAAAAAATTTTGGAACCTCTTCTGTAGGTGTGGCCTGCTTTCCGGGTCCACTGATAGAACCTCTTCTAACCAGTTCGGTAGATTTGACGAACCGGTTCTACCGAATAGGTGCGAACTGGTAGGAACCCACCTCTGATTGTACCCTTTAAGGTCCCTTCCACTCCAGTCCATTATAGGGACTTGAAATTCTTACCTGAAATCTGGATGGATGAATCTCTGGACATCCGTAGATTGGATATTGATACAATTTAGGTCAAGGGTCTCTAAACTTGGCAATTTGTGACTTGTCCACAAAGACTTGTGGATTCCCTCCCTCCCTCCCTCCCTCCGGAACAAATAGATGAACCCCCCAAAATTGTGGAACTCTTCAGGCTTTTAATCTTAAGAGATTTAGGTAAAGGTAAAGGTTCCCCTCGCATATATGTGCTAATCGTTCCTGACTCTAGGGGGAGGTGCTCATCTCCATTTCAAAGCCGAAGAGCCAGCGCTGCCTGAAGATGTCTCCGTGGTCATGTTGCCAGCATGACTAAACACCGAAGGCGCACGGAACGCTGTTACCTTCCCACCAAAGGAGGTTCCGATTTTTCTACTTGCATATTTACATGCTTTCGAACTGCTAGGTTGGCAGAAGCTGGGACAACTTTTGGGAGCTCACTCCATTACACGGCGCTAGGGATTCGAACGGCTGAACTGCCAACCTTTTTGATCGACAACCTCAGCATCTTAGCCACTGAGCCACCACGTCCCTAGAGGTTTAGCATTAAGAGGTTTAGCTTTAGCCAAATCAGCTTGTTTTGGTGGGGAGTTGGGCTTATAGACATTCAATATACTGTTACCATGGTATAATAATGATCCTCCCTCCCTCCCTCCCTCTGTCCTGGCTATTTATTTATAGAAGCATTTATTTATTGCTGTTTTGTGTGTTGAAGATACCCTTCGATTTTAGCATATCATCTGCATTTTGCATTTTGGCCAGTAGAGGGTCCTTGATGCAAACCTTTACTTTGGATTCTGCTCATTTTTGCAATCTCTTCTTTCAGTCAGAGGTATACAGACCATCTGGAGAAGCCCCAGAAAGGTGGGTTACGCTGATATTCTCAGCTTACATGTCTCCATTTTTGGCTGTCTCGATTCTGTTCAAAAGGGGATGAAGCTTGAAAAGGAGGACATAAGATTGGATAGAAAATCCAGATCAATGAATTCTGGAGAGTTGGGGAGAACAATTTTTTCAATCAGTGTTGCTTAGGAGGAAAGATGTGGGTGGACATTACTGAAAAGGCTGGTTAGAACTATTCTTCCTAATTAGTTTGATAGTCTACACCAGGGGTGTCAAACTCAATTTCATTGAGGGCTGCATCAGAGTTGTGTTTTACTTTGGGGAGGCTGGGTGTGTGTGGCCAGAGTGGGCATGGATAGTTTGAACTCACTTGTGTCGAGGCTCCCGAGCTCCGTTTTTGTCTGGGACGGCCTCCTGCAACCCTCTGCCAGTGAAAACGGACCTTGGTGTGTGTGTGTGTTCGCTGCCAAGCGGTTGCAGGAGACCATCCCAGCCAAAAACAGAGCTTGTGAGGGCCACACGTAGCCCAAAGGTGGATTGCTGCCGACATTACTGCCGGTTCAGTGTGCACAAAAAATAAATAAATTTGTGCAGTGAAAATTGATCTGCGCATGCGCAGAACCATAAATAAACAGGGCGCCGCCATATGAGAACTGTTTTAGGGGCGTGGCAGGCATGTGTTGCTGCCGGTTCCAGTGACTCAGGCTGCCAAACCACTACTGGTTCGGCCGAATCGGGCTGAACTGGTAGGAACTCACCTCTGATGTAGCCTCCCACTCCGGGCTCCGTTTTTGCTGGCAGAAGGTTGCAGGCGGCCATCCCAGCTGAAAATGGAGCTCAGGAGGGCTGCATGTAGCCCCCCAAGCAGAGGCACCATGGGCCGGTCCTTTGCTGTTTCCAGGGTGGCTCCGCGGGCCAGATCTAAGTACCTCGAGGGTCAGATCCGGTTTGACACCCCTGGTCTACATTCAAAGAGTTGGGTTTCTATTGAGAAGTTGAGGCTTTATATGCCCAGAAACTTCCTCATGCATTACAGGTTGTCCTCCACTTGCAACCACAATTGAGCACAAACTTTATATCACACACACAAAAGAACACTTTTTTAAAGGTCTCTACCTACCTACCTACCTACCTACCTACCTACCCATCTATCTATCATCTAGATCTAACTAGATCGTCTGTCTGTCTGTCTGTCTGTCTGTCTGTCTGTCTGTCTGTCTGTCTGTCTGTCTGTCTGTCTATCTATCTATCTATCTATCTATCTATCTATCTATCTATGTACCTACCTATCTACCTACCCATCTATCTATCATCTACCTAGTTGTCTGTCTGTCTGTCTGTCTGTCTGTCTGTCTGTCTGTCTGTCTGTCTGTCTGTCTGTCTGTCTGTCTGTCTATCTATCTATCTATCTATCTATCTATCTATCTATCTATCTATCTATCTATCTATCTATCTATCTATCTTTCTACCTACCTACCTACCTACCTACCTACCTACCTACCTACCTACCTACCTACCTACCTACCTATCATCTATCTAGATCTATCTATCATCTATCTATCTATCTATCTATCTATCTATCTATCTATCTATCTATCTATCTATCTATCTATCTATCTATCCATCTATCCATCCATCCATCCATCCATCTATCTCATATACATACATACATACATACATACATACATACATACATACATACAGAGAGACATATAGACATATATCTTTATATGTCTATTATCTATATTTATTTATTCACACACATACACACACTCTGCCCTTTGAGCAGAAGGAGGTGAAAAAACTGGCAAAAGAAGCAAAACCTATGGAACCATTTATTCCATTAGAAAATCCCTATTTTAGGGTTGCAGAGTTTTGGCTAGTTTGGAACAACACAGTAATTTTTAACTTGCTAGTGCTAATGGGCTTACTCATTCTGCTCCCTCTGCTAATTACAGATATCCCCCTATCTGAATACACACCACAGATCTACGAGAATATTTAACCAGGACCATCGCTGCTGTGACAAGGGAAATATTTTGGTTCTCACAGAGTCAAGCAACCTTGGACCAAACCCAGCAACTCTTGAGCAATGTTACATTTCCCAAGATCTAACCTTTTCCTGGCTTTTGTGTGTGCTTTTTAATCTTGCCAGGCCTTTCATAATCCTCTGATCAACCTGCCAGGATTGTAGTTCCCATCATCTATTAGTTAGGTTGGCCGGCAAAGATAAGTTGATTTAGCATATAGCACATCAGGAAAGCACCAGAGAAGATAGATCAAAAAAACAAAGCCTTGGATTCTGGGGGATTTCCTCTGGTCTGAATTAAAACAGCCTCCACCCATCCTGAAAAACAATAGAGGGATGACATACACTGTCTCCATGGCTTATTTGTCTCCTCCCTCGGTTTCAAGATCATCCAACACTTGTGATTTTTCTCCAAGCAACAATGGGTTTTATGCATTTTGAAGTTGCCTTTTTGGGATATCGAAAAGAGGAGGAAAGCACTATTTCAAGATCAATACAGTTAAGGACTGTTTAAGTCTTATTCATGAGCTGGCGAATAGAGAACAGGGTGGGCTGCAGCAGTGGTAGGATTCAATTTTTTTTTACTGCCAGTTCTGTCGGCGTGGCTTGGTGGGCGTGGCGTGGCTTGGTTTGGTGGGCGTGGCAATGGAAGGAAACTGCAAAATCCCCATTCCCTCCCCACTCCTGGGGGAAGGATACTGTATAAGCTCCATTTTAGAGGTGGGTTCCGGCAGTCGCTACTGCTCGTTGATTCATGGTCGTGCCATGCGTGTGCAGTCCAGTCACAACTGTTCGTAAGTTGAAGATTACCTGTAGTGTCATAAAACATGTGTCACGAGTTCTGACCGACGCCCTAATTAAATCATGAGCCTCGAGCCAAGCTTCAAAAGAAATCCAGTTATTTATTAGGAGTTTCATATTGGCACATTCCAAGTGAAGCCAACTTTGACCTCACTAAATTTAAGTCCCGGCTCTGACCCTATTTCCTCCTTCCCCTTAAGATGTGTCATTAGTCACACTCTCCAACAAAGCAATTTCGAGGGTTGTAGAGATCATTCCCCTCCAGCCACTGTGGGTAACCACAGAGATGGCCTTGACAGAGAGATGGCTGGAATGTGCTTTTGTTTTGACTGAAGTGCGATTCACTGCAGCTGCAAAGTTAGTTTTCCCATTCCACTTGCCTATGGCAACTTGAGAGCAGGCCAAGGATGCTTTGCGAGTTGACAACATATTTTTGACAACATATTTAGGAATGACCATTGTCATGCTCCCGTCTGAATCTGACTCTGTGGCAGAAGATGAGCTGGAACAAGAACTGACAGTGAGTGAGAGGGCAGCTCCATTGGCCTTGGAGGAAACTGGGGAATGGCAGTCAGTCCAGGCAAGGCTGTTCAGAATTAGCAAGGCCTGCGGGCAGGGGGAAGAGACAGAGTTCAGACGAGGAGCAAGAACCACCTCCTCCTGATGCAAGGGTTTGGAGAATGCAGAGAAGGCAGGATCAGTGCAGGCAGAGAAGGCAACGTGTGAGAGAGTGCCCTGCCCAGCTTCACCAGGAACACCTGGGGAGTGAGATTTAAGGAAATGCCGTGGGGAGGGGCATTTTTCGGGAACAAATACTGAGTTCCTGAAGTGTTGTGTGACAATGTTTGAACTTGCCAAGAGTCCTTGCATTCCTTGTTGGCGTTCTGGACTAATTATCTGGATTTACTGCTTCCTGAACTCCTTGCTTGGCTCTTGTTTTGTCAAATACATTTGGGATTTATTGCTGTGCAGCCTTGGTGCAGGCAGCACTGGGCTGGACTAATTGCAGCCAGAGGCTGTTTGAGGTTGTGTGGGGGTTTGTTTTCACTCTGCTTTAGGAGTTACCAGTAACATGGGAGCGTTTGGGGAAATTTGGAGCAATAAAAAGGCTGTTTGAACAGCCAGATGTTTGTATTATCTCTGTGCCATGCCACAACCATCTTTTCAACATAGGATATTAAAATATAGGAAACAACCACTCTTTCTCCTTATTATCTCTTCCCCTAACTACTGTAGTTGTATTTTCAGTTGCCCCTTAATGGAATCAGAAAGTAAACATTTTCACAATATTGAAAAATCTACAATTGGAGATCAACATACAGTTATTAAAAGCAACAGAAGCCAAATGTGAGTTAAACATTGACAGCCCTATTAGAATTGAATAGAAGAAATAATCTCTCAGACAGGTTGTCTTGGGAAGAGTGTTGGAATTTTTCACAAGGCCAAGAACCAGGGGTGGGACTGAAAACTGTTAGCAACAGATTCTTTGCCTGGCTGTTGGGTGGACGTGGGCATGGGCCACGTCCACCCAACAGCCTACTCAGCCTCCTGCAGCATGGTGGGGGTGGGATTTTTGCCTTCCCCAGGCTCTGGAGGCTTTCCAAAAGAGGCTGTGTGTAGACTCCTGGGAGCAGTGGAGCAGAGTGGGAAGGGCTAGCCTATCTTTGGAACTACCGGTTTGGTGAACCAGATGTAAAATTAACATCCAGTTTGCTCCAACTGGTCTGAACCGGCTGAATCCCACCCCTGCCAAGAACCAAATTTAACTAAATCTAACTCTCCCTTCTACGTGATATGAAATAATTATCTTGTAAGAAGCCTTTGGGACATATTAAGAACATGGAAAACATGCCTTGCTAAATGTTTCCTGTTTCTCAGAGATTGTGGTTTAATTTCTATGAGGGCATGGAATATCTGTAATTGGGGGAAAAATGCTATTATTCATGAAACAACAATTCTGAAATCACAACATGGGGACAGACTTACTTTCAACTGAGAAACTGTGAGAATCCCAGACAAAAAAATGCTAGGAAATTCCTGGAAGTTTGGTATTAAATCAAATCAACCATCAATAAATACTTAGAGGTAAACCACATGTACTCACCATTTAAAAGAGATAATAAAAAAAAATCAAGGGAAACAAAAAGACCAGAATACATCATCTCTAGAACGTCACACTCAGATAAGCAGAGATTTATATCAGGCAAACAAACAAAAAAAAACTTCTTAATATGTTTCTTGAAGGCCCTCTTTCTGCCTTTTTCACTTACAAATTTTATTAATTTATTAAGCTGAGCCTTATTAACTACAATTTTAATTATTCTCCTCTTGGTTTTAATTGCCTCCTAACATAATATTTATATACATCTTTTATATGTTACATGTATGTCACCTAGAGTTGCGTTATGAGGGAGATGGGCAGTTTCTAAATTTGATATATAAGAAATAAACAAATAAACAAATGAGCAAGGAGAAAACCACGCCATCGCCAACATTAGCAAGGCAAACCACTGTATATAAACAGGAAGCATTAGCAAATCCCACACTCCCTAGCACAGATAATAGACTCCTTGTTAGACAGCTTGGAGGTGAGGATAAAATCATGGTCTCATTTGATGTCACAGACTTGTTCACGTCTATAAATCCAGAATTAGCCAAAGAATCCATGGCTGCATTGCTCACAACACACCTGACTTAACCGAATAAACAAAGATAGAAAAACTCAGGATTACGAATCTCATAAACCTCTGCTTAACTACATACTTCCAATTTGATGGACAAATTTACCAACAGATTGAAGGACACCTGTGGGATCATCGCTTTCAGGACTTATAACGGAGGTCATCATTCAATGTCTAGAAGCCATAGCACTTCCACAAATACATCCGTGGATGGTCAGAGCCGAGGTGGCGCAGTGGTTAAATGCAGCACTGCAGGCTACTTCAGCTGACTGCAGTTCTGCAGTTCGGCTGTTCAAATCTCACCGGCTCAGGGTTGACTCATCCTTCCATCCTTCCGAGGTGGGTAAAATGAGGACCCAGATTGTTGTTGGGGGCAATATGCTGACTCTGTAAACCGCTTAGAGAGGGCTGAAAGCCCTATGGAGCGGTATATAAGTCTAACTGCTATTGCTATTGCTATCCGAAAATATGGATCTTTACCATAATATATATATAAAAAAAACCAATTAGAGAACATCCATAGACCCATCAATAATATTCTTAAAGGAATCCAGTGTGTTAGAGAAGAAGAACAACAACTTGCTACCCTTCCTGGACATCCTGAGCCGAGGTGGCGCAGTGGGTAGAGTGCAGTACTGCAGGCCATTTCAGCTGACTGCTATCTGCAGTCGGCGGTTCAAATCTCACCGGCTCAGGTTGACTCAGCCTTCCATCCTTCCGAGGTAGGTAAAATGAGGACTCAGATTGTTGGGGGCGATATGCTGACTCTGTAAACCGCTTAGAGAGGGCTGAAAGCCCTATGAAGCGGTATATAAGTCGAACTGCTATTGCTATTGCTATCCTGATCAGCAGAGACCACAATGGCAAACTAAAAAATGCAAGTCTACAGACAAACCTCCCATAGTAACCTGGTTCTCCACTACCAAAGCAACAACTCAACCTCCCATAAGAGAAACTGCATAAGGGCTTTATTCAGACGAGCCCAAACTCACTGCAGCAATCCGGAATAGCAAGAAAAAGAAAATAGAGCATCTACACAATATGTTCCAACAAAATGGATATCTACTCAGCTTTATCAAAAGGTCCCTGACCACTCAACCAACACAACCCCTAAAAAGAATTACACTGCCTAACATCAAGAACATCTCAGAAACGACCAACAAACTACTACAACCACCATGCGTTCTGTTCGCCCACGTGCCTGACCTGTGCTGTGCGTGTATGCACAATCCATCATCCCCGTGACAAGCAGGTGATTGTTGGGGCTCGCGCAACATGTTGTGTGCGCATGCGCACATTGCTGTTTGCCATAAAAACAGGTATAGAGCGTGGGTGGGCAGATGGGCCAAAAGAGCCACCGTTACCAGTACGCTCTCAGCTGCTCTGGGCCACTACCGGTAAGCGGACCAAAAGACCAGAGGTGGCATTCAGCCAGTTTGGGTCGGTTCTAGCATACTGGTTGTGGAAATTTTGAGGAGTTCAGACAACTGGCAAATACCACCTCTGCCTGGCCCCACCCTCCACCCCCGTCGTTCCTTGTCCTATATTCCCTTGGTTTTCAGCTCAGCTGATCCGCCTGGCAGAGTGGATTGTCGCGCCTCAGCTGAGCTCAACAACAGCTCAGCTCACCAGCCCTGACACCAAGGGCGGTCTTTGAGTGCTGCGCGCATGCACAAATCACTCCCTCATAGAACCGGTGGGAAAAGATTTGGAATCCCACCCACTGCAAAAGACCCAACAGCCCCAGAAGAAGAATTTTAGAGGGAAACACTGCAGTGTTCATATGCTTCATGGCACAAAAGGACAGAGTTCTGTCACAGGCTGGGAGGAGGGATCATAATGAGGATACAGCTGGCTTATATTTGGATTCCGCTTTAAGAACAGGATGGTGGAAACTCAGGTTGAGGTCCACAGTCAGTTATTTATGCACTTATTTATTTCCTGGCTTCTCTTTAGACAGACCAACGTCATGGAATTGTTGACGAATATAAAATTGAGAGGATGGAACATTGCATACCGTACCGTGAGTTCCAAGAGGAAAACAAACACAGTGTAAAACTAAGCCAGTTTTCAGGCCAAGTAGAACCTTCAACTCTCTCTTGGTTTTGTGAAGTGCCTCTTATTTCATGCTAGTTGCCATGGCCCCCTCGGAGCCTGAGTCCGAGGAGGAGGATGAGATGGAGCTAGGGCCGACGGAGGAATGACCGAAGGAGCAGGACCAGGCAGTCCGCCAGTGAGGAAGAGGGGTGGAGGAGGAGCAGGCGAGGGGGGAGGACAAGGCAGGCAGTGGAGCAGAGACAGAGCTCCAGCAATGAGCAGTTACCTCCCCCCCCATCCCTGAGAACGGAGAATGGAGAGGAGGCGGGATCAGTCCCGGGCAACCTGACGACTCGGGAGGAGGATGCCCCACCCCTTTTCATAAGTCTCACCAGGGGAATGAGATTTAAAGAGACGCTGATGGGAGGGGTGTTTGTCGGGAACAAGTGTTCTCTTTTCCATTCTCACGCGCTGTGACCGATGTCTGGATACTTTGCTGTGCTTGCCTTGTTTGCTTTTCCTGGCCTGCCTTGGTGACATGCGGAGTTGCAGTGACACAGTGATACTCCAGGTGGTGCTGCAGCCCTAGGGAACTCTTCCTGTGACAAGGACTCTCTGCAACCAGCTTCCCTGAACTGTGGCTGCTTTAAGAACTGTGTGGCGTCTCTGGACTTATAGCAGCCAGGAACTATTGGATGTGTTTGTTTAGAGCTTTGCTCCTAGGTTGCAGTGAACAGTGGGACTTTTGGGAGGGAGGAAAGTTGGGATAATAAAGGGGAGTTAAGCCTTTGTTCTGGCTGTGTTGTTTCCATGCCCAGTCGCATCACACTACTTTAGAAAGTCGACAAGCTAAGCACTGCTGCTCCTTGAGCAATTTCCTAGGGTGAAGTTTGCAATCTTTTTTTAAAAAAAACAACGATTGTTTTGTTGAATGTTGCAGCTACACCTCACTATGCAGAAAAGGTCTTACGTTCAAGAGGAGAAAGCAGTGCCAGTCAAAACCACTCTTCTCATGATTCTGTGTATTACAAGCTCACCTTTACAAGCCCCAGTGAGCCCAGGATTCCTGTGGCTAAGCGAGATATTTGTTACATGAATTTCTGCCCCATTTCACGAGCTGTCTTGCCACACTTCTTGAGAACCACTGTGGCTGTTAGGAACATGATTGTGAAGCGAACCTGGCTTTCCCATTGATGTTGCAGGTCAAAAGACTGCAACGTATGATCACATGACACTGGGACACTGCAACCGTCATGAATTTATGCCAGTTGCCATGCCATTTTGATCACATGACCATAGGGATACTGCTGTGGTTATGAGTGTGAAAAATGTCCTTTTTTCATTGCTGTTGTAAATTCGAACAGTGCCTAGACCAGGGGTCGGCAATCTTAAACACTCAAAGAGTCATTTGGACCTGTTTCCCACAGAAAAGAAAACAGAGGGAGCCACCAAACCCTTCCCATGGCTGATTATTTCCTGAGCAGCCACAAAACTAGCATATGTAGTTGAATTAAACGTTCTGTTTTCTTCTGAAACTTTTCTTTTCTTGGATTTATCCCTGGTTGGCCTTCCGGGATCAAAGAGCTCAATAAATCACGTTCTGGCGGGTGTCACACATTGGCAGTTGTGACACATATTTTGAACGACAGGGAGCCGCAGCAGAGGGACGAAAGAGCCACATGAGGCTCCAGAGCTGCAATTTGCTCAGCCCTGGCCTAGACAAACTGTTATAAGACATGGACTATCTGTACAAATCCTGGCCCTGATAAATTCCATCCACTTGTTGTTGTTAGTTGCGAAGTCATGTCCGACCCATCACGACCCCATGGACAATGTTCCTTCAGGCCTTCCTGTCCTCTACCATCCTCTGGAGTCCATTTAAGCTCATGCCCACTGCTTCAGTGACTCCATCCAGCCACCTCATTCTCTGTCGCCCCCTTCTGGACATATCAAAGGACTGGTTCACGGTGCCTCTGTGGGCCAAAATAAGGTGTGGGGAGGCCATGCACGATCTCCCTCCATGCATCCCATTTCGGCCTCCATGGCCTCCTGTAGCACTCTGCTGGCTGAAAATAGCCCCCCCCCGGGGGGGGGGAGAAGTACATGACCCTCTTATACCCCATTTTAGCTGGCAACGTGCTGTAGGAAGCTTTTCCCCCCACTTTTTAAAGCATTTTTTCTTGCCTATTCTCCCGAATCAGCAGGAAAAAAATGCTTTAAAAAGTGAAAAAAAATGGCCACACCCACCCAGTCACATGACCTCCCCTCCCTCCCTCAAACTACCAATTAGCAGGACCAGGGACAATCGTCCTTACCGGTTCGGCTAAACCGGGAGGATTTCACCCCTGCTCTATAGATATCTTCCAGATGCCTTGGACTTTCGATTGCCACAATTCCACTCAACAGCAGAACTGAATACGTGATAGGACGTGCCCAAGACATCTGGTGTGTTGACTCAGGAATTCTGGGAGTTCCACAAATCATAAAGTTGCCTTAATTGCCCATGATTGCAACAGAATAACAGAAGTGGGAAGGGACATTGGCGATCTTCTAGTCCAACCCCCTGCTCAGGCAGGAAACCCTGTATCACTTCAGACAAATGACTGTCCAATCTCTTCTTAAAAACCTTCAGTGTTGGAGCACCTATAACTTCTGGAGGCAAGCCATTTTCACTGCTTAATTATTCTCACTGTAAGGAAATTTTTCCTTAGTTCTAGGTTGATTAGTTTGCATCCATTACTTCTTGTCCTGCCTTCAAATGCTTTGGAAAATATGTCTACTCTAAAGGAGAAGTCTCTTCCATATTTTAGGTATGCTGTGAACAGGCCAAGGTTGGTGTGGAAATGAGAACAAAGGAATAAAACCCAAATGTGTGGAAGACTCATGTTTATTTTTACAGAATACATGTATATGTATTTACCGTACTTAGAAGTAAGACCCATTAAATTAAATGGAACTTGCTTCCAGATAAGAAGGAATAAACATCCAGCCAATAGATCTTCTTTAGAACCACAGTGCACTTAGGTTTTCCCTTTCATCTTAAAAAGTAGCCAGAATGATTGTTTAATTTTTGTTATGGAAGTTCTACCATTATTTAGTTTCTTTTTTCATTGTTTGAAAGCACATTTTAAAAAAGCAAATATATGCACATCGATCGCTCTGTTTCCTTTCAAGGTTACATAAAGTGCAGAAAAGTAAAAAAAAGTAGCAAGCGAAAGAAATTAAAGGCCAAAAAGAAAATGAAATTAATTTAATTTACACAAACCCCATTTCGTAGATCAGGGATGTCAAACTCGCAACATCACATTGTTGTCACGTGACGTATCACAACTTCCCTCCCCCTTCGCTAAACCGGGGGTGAATGTGGCCAGCGCATGATATATCTGGCCCGCGGGCCACAAGTTTGACACTTCTGCCTTAGGCCTTTCCATTGTTCCAACTATCCTTTCTTCTACCTCATCTATACCAGGGATCACCAACCATTCAGACCTCAGGGACCACTAAATTCATAATTTTAAATCCGGTGGACCACTAATATGAATTAATGACAGGATGGGGGTCCTTCAGGCACTTAGCTTGGCTGCCTGTTGGTGGAGAGAAGTACCCCAGTCAACCCCTAGGTTTGCTGTCCATTGCAGCTAGGAATCTCAAATATAGCCAAGAACGAATGTTTGTTTTGTAGCCACCCAGGCGCTAGATCGGCACCTACAAACTCTGCCTTTTGAGGAGCCCGGCGCACCGCTCACTGAAGCTGAAGCTACTAAACAGGCAGCCAAGCTAAGTGCCTGAAGGACCCCATCCCTCGAGGGGGAGCAATTGCTTCAGCAGGCCCTATCCAGCCCAGGGTCCCTGATTTAGTGCAATATAAACAATGCAAAAATACAAAGATTTTTCTGCGGACCACCAAAATTTTCTCGCAGACCACCACTTGGGGACCACTGATCTATACATTTTACCCTCTATTGCCTTCTGTTTTCCAAGCCCCTTTTTAAAAAGAAGATCCCATACTCCATCAAATAAAATTTTCATAGCCCAACATGTCCTTTACTTCGTAATTTGATCTATTCTCACTAATGAGGAAAATGAACAACGGGGCTTAAAGTGGCTTTCGTGACAGTTGAACAAGTAATTGGAAAGCAAAGAAAAAAAACTCGCCCAAATATTTAGCGATCCTGGATCCAAGGACCTCCTGCAACGTTTTGAAATTCCTTGATGCGGTTTCTTGCTTGGGGGGGGGGGGGAAGAACAGAAAGCGTTTTCCCAGTTCTGCCTCTGAGCACTCTCTGCCAAAACTGGAAAACCATCTCAGCACGGTTTGTACGATGCTTAGTTTGATCAGTTAAGTTGTCCTTATGAGAAACTAAAAGCAGGAAGAAAACTGTACCAGTTTAGAGATTTAATCAGCTCATCATTTATTGAGTACAGCAAACTATTATGAGAAGAAATGTGATCAGCTTGTGTTCTGAAGCAAATTGAATGAACCTGAACTTTCAAAATGGAGAATGGAGCGATTATGTATGTTGGTAGCTAAAATTCAATGGTTGCTTTCACAACTCAAAAAAAGCAAAAAAGCAAAAAAAAAAAAACAAAAACCCAACAACAACCACGCAAACAAACCCTAAGGATGTACACATATGGGGAATGTACGTATAAAAATGTTTATACATTATAAAAAAAAAAAACCTTGTTACTTTATATGTATTTTTTTAAAAAAAACTTGTACTGTACTGGGGAAAGTGTGTATGTGAATCCATATATTCAGAGCAAAAGGTATACAGAAATGTTGACTTTAAAACAAATTGGCAAACTGATGTGGAAATAGGAATTATTTTCAACATTGGAAAAACAAAGAATTGGGTGAAGGCAAAAGCAGATGGGTCAACCTGCATTCCAGGTAATTCCAGGAAGCAAATACGGGTAGCCCTTGACTTACAACCACAATCGAGCCCACAATTTCAGTTGCTAAGCGAGACGGTTGTTAAGTGAGTTTTGCCCATTTTACGACCTTTCTTACCACCGTTGTTATAGTGAATCACTGTAGTTGTTAAGTTGCTAGCAAGGTTGTTAAGTAAATCTGGTTTCCCCATTGACTTTGCTTGTCAGAAGGTCACCAAAGGTGACGACTTGACTCAGGAACATTGCGAGTGTCGTAAACATGAGCTCAGTTGCCATGGTGTCTGAATTTGGATCATGTGACCCTGGGGGATGCTGCAACAGTTGCAAGTGTGAAAAACGCATCATAAGTCACTTTTTTTCAGGGCCGTTGTAACTTTGAACGGTCACTAAATGAATTGTTGTAAGTCAAGGGCTAACCCAGTATTATAGATTTGGGGTGCAACCGGAAGGCAAGGCAAAAGTGCTTGAAAGGACCTGTTGAATTCAGGCAACTGAATAGCTGATGTTGCAGGCATACAGACAGGAATGGGATTCAGCCGGTTCGGGTGAACTGGACGCTAATTTTGCATCTGGTTTGCCGAACCGGTAGTCGGAAGGACTGATTGGCCAAGCCCACCCCGCCCCCACCTCTACCAGCAATCTCCACACAGCCCATTCATCATGCCAGGTAAGTGCGGGGCTGGCGCAGAGGCTCTGGGAGGGTGAAAAACGGGCCTCCAGGAAGTTGTGGAAGTCTGGAAACGGGCCTGTTTCCAGCCTTGGGAAGGTCTCCGGATCCCGGGGAGGCCATTTTTCCATTCCGGAGGCTCGAGGGAAGCCTCGAGTAGGCGACGCCCCCATGGCCACACCCACACCCACCCAGCAACCAGCAGAGAACTGGTTGCTAAAAATTTTCAATCCCACCCCTGCGTACAGATGCAAGAAACCTGCCTGCAGATTTTGGGGACAAAGGCTGAAATGTCGGCATCTATAGGGTTAAATCCAACTCTCCGGCCTGAAGGGTGTGTGTGCAAGAGCAGGCAACACAGCCCCTCCTCTGCAGAATATTATGTGTGCGGCCTTTAAAGCATAACTAGCTCAGGGGTCAGCCCAAAATAGCAGCTCTTGGCATATTTTCACCAGCCAGCCAGTGAGATGGTTGCCTCAGAAGCCTTCTCTCTCTCTCCCTCCCTCTTTCTCCCTCTCTATCTCTCTGCTGTGGCTCAGCTACCAAATATCTGCCTAGGGATGCCACAGATCGTATTTCTTTAAGGGAATGCGGCATGGGATGGAAGCGTGGGGGGGGGGGGGAGCGGAGGAATTGCATTGAGGGGACTTATCCTCCGTTGCCTTATCTCCCTCATAGACATGACACTGTCATCAGGAGAAATGTTGGCAGAACAAGAGGAAAAAGGCACGAACTGATGATCATAGTTGGGAGAAACCCTATGAAATGAGATAATTGGAGAGGAAACACAACACTGAGCATGTGGGCTGAGAAAGTTAAAAAAAAAAATTATACAAAGCAGGTTAGGCGGAAGTTTTTAGTACAGGAGGAGGAAGGCAGTGTAAAATCTCAAGCGGTGAAGAAGCTTAAAAGGGGCCTAAGGGAGATGGGTACCAGAATTCTAGATGGGACTATTAGACTTGTAGTTGGTCTGACACTAGTTTTCCAACCCTGTTTTAAAGATAAGCTTACAGAGGATGAAATTAAGTGGAAAAAGAATGGAAAAGGTAGGAGATAATGGAAAAAGAAGGGGTGGAGCAGGAGGAGGAGAAAGATTAAGGCAGCTTCAACTCCTAAAACTTCATTCACATGCTCTAAAATAGAGGATACGCCTTCATTAAGCCACAGATGCATTTTTGAATAAAAAGGAAAGTGTCTAATTAATACAGTGCTTGATAGGATAAAAGTACAATCCTTTACATGACTGGAGTTCAATGGATGTTACTTTCAGGTAAAACAAGTAGGAGGATCGCAGGCTTAATCTTTGGCATCTTCCAGCGTTGGCGTTTTCTCTCCTTTCTGAAAAAAGGATTAGAGGAAGCGAAGGAGCCAGGTGCCTCCGATGACCAGAAGCACAGGCAGAGAGATGTGAGCAGAGGGCAAGGTGGCCCCCGAATTGCAGAAATCGCCATCACAACACTTGTAGGTGGTGACGTAACTGACGCCCACATAGCTCTCGGTATCGTTCTTGCCGCATTTATCCTGTGCGACGCAATTCTTCCTTGTGATGAAATTTTTACCAGCTAGGTGGAACATCAAAAGAAAGAGACATAGGGTGAGAGGTATGGATGGATAACGTTCCCTGCCACCTATACAATACCCTGTTGTTGCATTGTTGGGAACACATAGGGAAAAACGCAGAGCTAAGTTGATTGATCGTTTGATATATCAACGTTACAGACTACACATCTCACTCACTGTTCCAAACTCATAGGTAGGCGGGGAGGAGGGGTCAACTGGGGAACTAGACTTGAGTCCCTGAATAGTTCTCCAAAAGCATAAGCAGGAGTGAAATCCAGCAGGTTCTGACAGGTTCTGGAGAACCGGTAGTGGAAATTTTGAGTAGTTTGGAGAAGCAGCAAATATCACCTCTGGCTGGCCCCAGAGTGGGGAGGGAATGGAGATTTTGCAGTATCCTTCCCCTGCCACGCCCACCAAGCCACGCCCACCAAGCCACACCACACCCACCAAGCCATGCCAACAGAACCAGTAGTAAAAATGTTTGAATTTTACCACTGCACCAAGGGTTGTTTATTCCACAACTACCTATAGTTAACTACATATAACTACATATAACTGCATAACTACATAACTACATATAGGTTCTACTATAGGAGGACCTATTCAGAATATTATTCCAAGAAACAAAATTATGCTTGATAAAGTTCCTAGGGTAAACAGCCGAGGTGAAGACAGGAAGGAAATAAAAAAGAAAAGGAAAGAAAGAAAATCCTTACCAGCAGCTCCCTTGATGACAGCACAAACTTCTCCACTCTCACAGGTGACAGTTGAAGTGTGACAGGGTATACCAAAAATAGTGAATGAACATTTCAGACATTGAAGAGCAGATCCTAAAATGCAAAGGAAAAGTTTTTAAAAATTTTTTTATTTTAAAAAGGAGGGAGATGAAATCAACTCAAGCTGGAATTCACAATACTGGGCCTACCTTTGATGCCACCCTAATTAAAATAATAATAATAATAATTAAGGCTAGAATTGTGCTCCTGCCTGCCTATGCGCGAGTAGATTAATAGGTACCACTTCGGCGTTCTGCGAACCTTTGGCATATAAGCATGCTGGCCACATGACCACAGAAATTGTCTTTGGACAACCGTGGTTCCCTCAGCCAAGAAATGGAGATGAGCACCATGCCTTAAAGTCAGACATACCGTATTTTTCAGAGTATAAAGTGCACCTTCCCTCCGCACAAAAAGTGGCTGAAAATTTAGGTGCATCTTAAGGACTGAATATGGGGGTTTGGGCCTCCCAAATCCGTGTCATGTTTTTGCCCTCCCTGGCCTCCAGAAGCACTCTGCGGTCCTCCGCACGTCTGTTTTTGCCAAAAACGAGCCTGGTTTTGGGCTCCCAAGCCTTCCATGCATCACGTTTTCACCCTCCCTGGCCCCCAGAAGCACTGTGCGGGCCAAAATGGGTGTGTTGTTGGTGAAAATGGGCTTGTTTTTGGTGAAAACAGGACATGCGGAGCACTGCAGAGTGCTTCTGGAGGCCAGGGAGGGCAAAAACACGACATGTGGAGGCCTGTAAAATGAGGTGGGGGAGAGAGATGTAGTTTCAGGCATGCACGAATCATTAATGGAACCTTACAATCAAGTAGAGCAGGGGTGGGTTTCAACCGGTTCGCGACGGTCCCCACGAACCGGTTGGTCGGCGAACTCGGATGTAAGTAACTTCCGGGAACGGCGAAGGGCCCACCCGCCCACCCGCGTTCCTTACCCGGTTTTGACGAGTTCTGCGCTTCCACGCATGCGCAGGACGCATACAGCGCCTGCGCGATCCTCCAGGAGCAGCTGGAGCATCGCACAGAGGCTAGTACGCATGCGTGCGCTGCGCGCGTGCACGAGGACGCCGCCGGCCCCGTTCCAACCGAACCGGTTGGAACAGGGCGAGAAACCCACCCCTGAAGTAGAGCTAGAACTTTTGGTTGTTTGACACATGTCAAGGTTGACACATAATTGCACGTTCAGGAAAAGGCAAATTAAGGAGATAGATGTAGACGTTATGTATCTATGATGAAATCACAGCAGTGATTCTTAAACTGTTTGATTATCCCTTTCCTTAGGCTCAGGTAATGCCATTATCCCCACTAAAAAGCTTAGACTTGGTTGTTTTATACCACTATCTTGGCAGCCACAATAATAAACTAGATCCTTGACTCACAAACAAGCTATTACATTACATCATTACCCTCAGGATATTCCAAATTACCCCCTTGTTAATAACCTGATAAGTTGGTAATTACCCTCAGTTTAACAGCTACAGTCATCCGGGTCAGGGTTGGGCCAAAGGTGCTTTTTCAGGAGCAACTGGACTTTCTTGTTTTACTTTTGAAGATGTTTCGCTTCTCATCCAAGAAGCTTCTTCAACTCTGACAGGATGGTGAGGGAATGGAAGGATTTATATTCCTTGCAGACAGCTGGTCATTTGCATGCTTTTAGAGGGTCGTTGAAGCACTTGGAGTTTATCTGTGTCCTCAGGTTTTTAACTATACAATTTGGGATGAACCCTCTTTAAATAGTGTGGGAGTAGGAATGGATTTCCAGAGGAAAAATTGCTGACTACAGGAACCAGGAGAACCACTCAGGTAACCCTGAGGACACAGATAAATCTCCAAGTCCTTCAATGAGCCTCAAAAAGGATGCAAATGACCAGCTGTCTGCAAGGAATAGAAATCCTTCCATTCCGCACTATCCTAGTCAGAGCTGAAGAAGCTTCTTGGATGAGAAGTGAAACATCTTCAAAAGAAAAAGAAGGAAGCCCAGTTACCTCCTGAAAAAGCACCTTTGGGACTACGGGCAGACAACATTTTTGGGGGGATAATAGCAATCACACTTAAACTTATATACTGCTTCATAGTTGCAGAGGTTTACAGTCAGCATATGGCCCCCAACAATCTGCGTTCTCATTTTACTGACCTTGGAAGGATGGAAGGCTGAATCAACCTTGAGCTGGTCAGAATTGAACTGACTTGAAACTGAACTTGATATATTTTTGTCTTATTGTGTTCCCCTCAACTCACGTTTTCAGAGTTGGCAGAGCACAGAGGCCACACAGAATGGCTTCACCCAATTGGGTTAAAACGCAATTCAATTGTTAAGTGAGTCAGCATATTTTGTGAGCATATCTATAACCAGATGCTACTGAAGAATCCAAGTATCAGGGTGGTTGGATATGATCAAATCAAATCAAATCAAATCCTTTTAATTAGAAGTTTGTTTTGTTGTGAGTTCAGCTGAAAACCCTAAGAAGAGGGTTTTGTGGCCCACCCAGTTAGCAGCTCCAGAAGAGCAGGCAAATCAAAATATAGAGAAGAAGACAAGAGATACCGAGCTTCAGTTTAAAATAATAGCCATTTTAAATTTGCAAATGTGCCCATGAAATTCATTTTTGAATGGCCATCTTACCACAAGCATAACGAGGCTATAGAATTTCTGGGCTCCTAGAAATTTCTGTCAAAGAGTGCAGAGAGAAGCAGATTAATAACAGAATAAGTTGGTTGGAAGGGACCTTGGACGTCTTCTAGTCCAATGCTTTTGCTTTCTCTCAGGCAGGAAACCCTATACCAGTGATGGCTAACATTCTTGTTGTTGTGTGCTGAAAGTGCATGCCTACACTCATAATGCAATGTGCCTGCAACACCCCCCCTCTGCACACACCACTTCCTGCCAGTGGTGGGTTTCAAAATTTTTAGAACCTCTTCTGTAGGTGTGGCCTGCTTTGTGGGAGTGGCTTGGCAGTCATGTGACTGGGTGGGTGTGGCCAATTTGTAAAATGTGGTGAAACTCACTTAACAGCGCTCTTGCTTAGCAACCAAAATGTTGGCTCAAAAACTCTGGCATTTGAAGCACGCAAGTCTTAAAGCTGTCAAGTTACAAGACCTTTGCACCCCTAACCCTTTAGAAAAAAATAACCCAGGGGTGTTCAAACTTGACAGCTTTAAGACTTGTGGACTTCAACTCCCAGAATTCCTCCTCTCGCTCTTCATCTTGATGATGTGCGGACAGGTGGGAGAAGGGAGCTGGAACCGGTTCTAAACGGCACTGTAGATTTGTAGAACCTCTTCTATAGAAGAGCTTAGAACTGGCAGGAACCCACCCCTGGCCCCTGCACCCGTGACCTGTTTTGGGCCCACCAGGCCTCCCTGCAGCCTCCTAGGACCAAAAACGGCCATGGGGCAGGTTAGGGGCACTGCACACACACCCACTCTCTCCCCTAACGCATGTGTGGTAGAGACCCAAAAATCAGCTGGCTAGTGGGAGGTGTGCATACATGTGTGGTGGAGCTGAGCTGGGGCGACGGCTTGCATGCCCGCAGAGAGAGCTCCGGGTGTCACCTGTGGCATGCGTGCCATGAGTTCGCCATCACAGCTTTATACCAATTCAGACAAGTGCAACAAAGATGATAAGGGGCTTAGGGGGTGATGAATGTGAACAGTTAAGGGAGCTAGGTGTGTCTAGATTATAGAAGAGAGGGGATGGAGGCTGGGGAGGAACATGAAAATAATCTTCCAGTACTTGAGGGGCTGTCGTAGAGAAGAGTGGATTGACATTCTCCAAAGCACTAGAGGGCAGGAGAAGAAGCAATGGCTCTCAGTTAAAGAGAGATCGGGAAATAAGGAGGAATTTCCTGACAGTGAGAGCAATTAATTCACAATTAGAGCTGCGGTGGCGCAGTGGTTAGAATGCAGTACTGCAGGCTACTTCTGCTGACTGCCGGCTGACTGCAATTTGGCAGTTCGAATCTCACCATGCTCAAGGTTGACTCAGCCTTCCATCCTTCCGAGGTGGGTAAAATGAGGACCCGGATTGTTGGCGGCTGTATGCTGACTCTGTAAAACCACTTAGAGAGGGCTGTAAAGCATTGCGAAGTGGTATATAAGTCTAAGTGCTATTGCGAATCAATGAAATAGCTTACTTCCCTGAATTGTGGGAGCTCTATCTCTGGAAGTTTTCAAGGAAAGATTGGACAGCCATTTACCCAGGCTGCTATAAGGTCATCTGCCTTGGGCAAGGGGTTGGACTAGAAGACCTCTAAGATTCTTTCCAGCCCTGTGATTCTAGGATTCTGAAGGAGTATATGCATCAATATTGGCTACTTGCTTTTATTATGAATTGCTTATGCTACTATATAATTGTTACTGATTAAACCAATATTTGATACTGCTGGAAATAATTTAATAGGGTTTAAGCTTTGTTATTGGCTTCTGCTTATACTGTTGTATACTGTCAGAAATTAGTTGTTAGGAACTAATTCTAGCTTAGTAAATTGTAACCTTAATACTGGTTGGTATTAGTGCAAAGTTTGTTATCTCACTGCTGTGTCTCGCTTCTATTCTTGGCTTCAAAGCTAGGCATTTTCTTAAAAATATAGAAGAAATTGTTACCCAGGAATAGCAACTCCCATAAATAAAGGAACCAGAAAAGGGAGTTTTCATGCCTCATAATTCATGAAAGCATTCAGCCGAATAAACAATTTGGCCAAAGGGAAGCTGCCTCAATAGATTAGATCGACAGAGACCTAAAGAAATGCTTTAAAGATTATGTTGGTAAGGAACCTTTGTCTCTGATTGGGTAAACTTTGTTTCCATCTGTGTAAAATGTATACAATACTCTGAGCCACTCCTGCAGAAGTGTGGCTATTGCTTGCATGCATTTTGTGTGTTTTGGATATAATTTTGTCACCCAACTTTTGCTATGACCATAAACAAAAGCTGATGCTTTTTGCAAGCCTCCTCTTGAATCTCACTCCCTTTGGCATCTCAGTGGCTCGGGGAAACTTCTGCTACCTAACAATTAGACAATTAGACAACACTAGAACTAGGTTTTTTGTGATTCACTGTTTTTAAGCATGGGAGTTTTATACTGCTGGCCTGATCCACAGTTCTGTCTTCCTCTGAACCCTGCTGCCTGGATATATTGTTCCTCTGGGCCAACAATATATCCTGCCAATTTTAATGGCATTTTGCAACACAATCAGCACTAAAGAATTCACACAGAACCTTTCTTCCAACCCCCTGATCCCCACGCAATCACATGGAAGGCATCTTTTGCATTGGGCCTTCAGGCCTGCCAACACACACACATTATGATATAAATGCCTCTTTAACATTCTGCTGCTTGAAGTTTATTTATTTTTTAACAGATGAAGGCATTTTGAAGCTTTTAAAAACAATACCAGTATTAGAAGGGAAACAAAGAAAACGAGGAAAAATAATAAAGTAAGGAAGAAAATAGAAAAGAAAGAAAGAGCTTAAAGAAGTGGGTCTTGATCTTTTAAATAGCAGCTATAAATGTATTTATATTTAACTATCTAAAATTACATCTGCTTGGAGTTTATTACGCTGGGATTTTTGTCTATGTTTTTGGAATAATAGTGGTATTATCCTATCTTTTTCACAGTTTTAACTGCTTTCTTCCTTATTTGTTTTATTTTGCATTTGTCTATGCTTATATAGAAAATGAACGAGAAATTAAGTCCTAATACTGCAACATTTTTCTTCCTGTAATCGTTAAATGTCTACAGAGATTCTCAATCATCCAGTTCATAGTTGTCCCAAAGGTGCTTTTTTCAAAGGCAACTGGACTTCCTTTGTTCTTCCTTGACTACATTTTGCTTCTCATCCAAGAAGCTTCTTCAGTTCAGCTGAAGAACCGAAGAAGCTTTTTGGATGAGAAGTGAAATGTCTTCAAGGAAAATCCTATAATCATTCTTTCTTCAGCTATAACCATAATATCATCTCCCTCGGATTCTTTCCTAATATTTGCTATAGGAAAAAAAAAGGATAAAAACCTACTGGTTTTATTCCTCCCGGTTTATATATTTTGCAGAGTACAACCCACCATCCAAGTTTGCCTGCCATTTTTGCTGTACTGCCAAGAAAATCTGCCCTCCAAATTAAGAATGCTAAAATCCCAAATCTTCACTGGCCTTAATAGAAGACAGACAAATGCCTAAAGTACATTTACAGCAAGAATCACACATGAGGTTTGTTCTCTCTTGGAGCAAAGCAAACAGAGCAGAGGGGTTTTTTTTTGGGAGCCCGTCAAGCGTTGCCGGAGCAAAATTTGGAAAAACAGGAACAAAAAATAACCCTGCTGCAAACCACAGCTTTTTGAGGAAAACAAACTTCCCAAGGCCCCTGAAAACTATGTTTCCTGCTTGCTCAGGCAGCTTGTTGTTCATCTCTGTGTGGCATCCTCAGATTGAAAGATGAGATGGGAGGAAGAAGAGAACACGAGTTGGTCACACCACTTTTTTTTTCTGTTTTCAGGAAAAAAAAGTAAGTAGCACCTTGAGTCACCCTTTTTTTGTACTAGGAAAATTAAAATGGTTTGTTTGTTCCTTCTGAGGAAAGAATCAGCTGAGGAGGCTGGCTTGTAGTTGGGGGAGCATACAGGTCACTTCTGGTCCCCAGGAGAAGTCTGTAACAGTGATCACACTGATCACACACTCTTTCCCTCCCCCCCCCCAATTTTCCCCTCGAAGAGGAAATGGGTGTGCAAAAGGATTTCCTCCACATCCTGCTGGATCTGTGTTTTCGTTGGGGAATGTCCCAACCAACAAGCTAGAGAATACGAATTGGGGTTGCAAGATGGAAGAAAGAAAAGAATAAAAGAGAAGAGAAGGAAAGAAGAAAAAGGAAAGGAAAGGAATGAAAGAGGGAGGAAAGAAAATAAAATGATCTGTACTGTTATCCCTCTATGCCAGTGGTTCTCAACCTTTCCAATGCCACAACCCTTTAATACAGTTCCTCATGTTGTGGTGACCCCCAACCATAAAATTGGTGTCTCGGTTCCTAAGACCATCGAAAATATGTGTTTTCCGATGGTGTTAGGCAACCCCTGTGAAAGGGTCGTTCGACCCCCAAAGAGGTCCCGACCCATAGGTTGAGAACCACTGGTTTATACCTTTCAGCCATTTTCTAGTTTTCGCTCTTCTTTGTTCTTCCAATCTTCTGTCTGTCAAGCTTCAAAAGACACTTTTACTGTCGCAACTATTATCTCTTCTCAGCTTGCCAACGAACTATGGGGGTGGAGGACAGGGGTAGGCTACAAAAATTTCAGCAACGGGTTCTCTGCCTGGTTGCTGGGTGGGCGTGGCCATGGTGGGCGTGGCCATGGTGGGCGTGGCCTAGTCAGCCTCCTGCACCATGGAAGCCGGGGAGGGGGGGAGGATTTTCATCTTCCCCAGGCTCCGGACTTCTGAAACTTCTGGGAGGTCTGTTTTTCCCCCTCCCCGAGTCTCCGTGCCGGCCTTGCACTTACCTCGCATCCAAAACAGGCCGTGTGGAGACTCCTGGGAGGGGCGGAGAGGGTGGGAGGGTTGAGGTGGAATGGGCGGGGCCAACCAGGGGTGGGATTTGAAGGTTGTCCAAACTCGCCATAACGTTAGCTACGGGTTCTCCCGAACCTGAGTGAACCCGTAGCAGCCCACCCCTGGGAGAGGGAAGGGGTAGATAGACATCAAGATGCCAGCCATGTTCCAGACATCATAGATGAAAGAAGATTTGAAATCTTTTGCCCTAGTTTAGGAAATAATTGCCGGGTTGGGGGTCTGATTCTGCTCTAGGAGTTGAGTGGTGCTAGGCAGTTCTATCCAACTTCATGATCCTACGTGCTAAAAAAACAAATTTTTAATTACTTCATTGGGTGCAGAGTTGATCTTGAAGATGATTCTGTTGTGTCATAATTGCACAGCTGAAAAAAACAGGTCTGCAGGGGCTGGGTTCCTATTATACAGCTTATCCTGATGACTAATTTAACCCATGTTATGAGTTCATATAATACGTCAACCCGCAAGCTTTTTTGCGTGGATTTGCACAATTTTATATGAAAACAACACCCCATTATCAAGATTAAAACTATGCTTATCCTTACAACTGTGCAGTGCTTTGGATTCAGTCTCCAAATGCAAAAGAGAGCAGATTCCACAAAAGAGAGCAGACACCACACCTATCTGCCGTAGCGTGAAACTTAACAGAGGGGACAGTTCCTTTGGGATGTTACAGACCTGTGTTACCAAGGGCACTTCAAAATATTTTCCAGAGTTCAAATTGTAACTGTTGCATGTCTGTAGCTCACATATTAGAATAACAGGGTTGGAAGGGACCTTGGAAGTCTTCTAGTCCAACCCCCTGCTCAGGCAGGAAACCCTATACCATTTCAGACAAATAGTTATCCAGTCTCTTCTTAAAAACTTCCAGCGTTGGGGCATTCACAACTTCTGGAGGCAAGTCATTTCACTGATTAATTGTTCTAACTGTCAGGAGATCTCTCCTAGGTTGCTTCTCTCCTTGAGGAATTTCCAGCCATTGCTCCTTGTCCTATCCTCTTTGGAGAATAGCTTGACTCCCTCTTCTTTGTGGCAGCCCCTGAGATATTGTTGTACATTGTGGTGTGAACCAACCAATGTTGGCCAGCCTTCTATCTTCTAGATGTCTAGGATCTGTTTTTTTGTGTTGTTTTTTTTTGCATTCTTGCTTTTACAATATAGGCTGTTCAAAGTCCCTTGGAGTGGGATGTCCTCTAAATTATTTAATTAGTTCAATCCATCTAGGGCAGGGGTCTCCAAACTTGGCAACTTTTAAGACCTGTGAACTTCAACTCCCAGAATTCCCCAGCCAGAGGAATTCTGGGGGTTGAAGTCCACAACTTTTAAAAGTTGCCAAGTTTGGAGATCCCTGATCTAGGCCATTAATCTAAGGATGAAGATGGTTTTGAAGAATAGCTTCATATTATTAATTCTGTAACAACATAGGTCACATATATTATTTTTCAATCTGAAAAAAGCCACCACCCATCTACGTATAAAAATCAGTATACCCACTGAAATGCGTCCATCAAAGGGTCTACAACAGGGGTGTCAAATTCATGTCCCATGGGCGAGAGGCATCATGCTCTGGCCACGGCTGGTTTAGCAAAGGGGAAAAAAGTCATGGTACGTCATTTGACAGCGCCATGATGATGCAGGTTTGACACCCATGGTGTACAAAAACTCAATTCAGGTAGTCCTCAAGTTACAAATATTCATTGCATGGCCATTTGAAGTTACAACGCCACTGAAAAAAGTGACTTATGACCGGTTTTCACACTTACAACTGCCGCAATATCATGTGATCAAAATTCAGGTGCTTGGCAACTGGCCTGTATTTATGACTGTTGCACTATTTTGGAGTCACATGATCACCATTCGTAACTTTCCTAGTCGGTTTCTGACAAGCAAAGTCAAGGGAGGAAACCAGGTTGGCTTTACAACCACGTGATTTACTTAAAAACCACAGTGATTCGTTTAGCAACTCTGGCACAAAAGTCGTAAAATGGGGCACAACTCACTTAACAACAGATTTGCCTAGGAACAGAAATTCTGGGTTCAATTGTCATCATAGGTCGAGGATCACCTGTACTTCCATGATTGTATCTTCCTCCCAAAAGCCATAACAAACATGTCCTAATCTCCTGTTTTTTTTTTTTTTACGGCAAATACAGGTAGTCCTCAATTTATGACCACGATTATGTTGTTAAGTGAAAAAATTGTTAAGTGTCCCATTTTGCGACTTTTCTTGCCACATGTATTAATTGAATTACTGCTGTTGTTAAATGAGTAACATGGTTGTTAAGTGAACCTGGGTTCTCCATTGACTTTGCAGGTCAGGAGGCCGCAAAATGACCTCTTGGACTGCCATAAATATGAGTCAGTGGTCAAGAATCTGAACGTAAATCAGCTGATGCAAGGGTCGTAAGTGTGAAAAATGGTCATAGGTCACTATTTTCAGGGCCCTTGTAAATTCGAACGGTCACTAAATGAACTGTAAGTTGAGGACTACCTGTATGACTTTCTTAGCCTTTTCTGTTCCCTGATGTAGATACATACTATTTATGTCAAGACTTCATAAAACTTCAAGTTCAACCATCAGGCTTTCCTCAAAGGATCCTGGTAATAGTAGTTTTGGAAAGAATTAGCTGAAGGAACATCCCAAGATAACCCCACCTCTGAGAACTACAATTCCCAGCCTTCCCTTGGGAGACAAAATAACTATTCTAGTGTCAGGCCTGGGAGCCAGCTTTTGCATTGGGCCTTCAGGCCTGCCACATTTAATGCTGTGGGGAAATGGGAGGGGGGATTACATGGAGTAGGGGAAATATATAGTCATAATAACATTCTTTTCTCAGAGAGTCAAGGTCATCTTTCCCTGCAGCTGCGATGATGTAACTGGGAGGCATCTCCAGTTTTGGATGGTGCCTGATTGGATCATGAGGGTGCTGGGCAGGGACGTGAACTTTCATTTGGGTGGGGAAAAACCTGGAAGCTTTCAGATTCGGGTTTTCCCAGATGTGCCAATATGACATCTCTAATAAAATGGAGCTTTGAGGAAACTCAAGACTCGGAGTCATCTTTGGTTGGGGGTGTTACTTGAAATCCTGACATCTAGCAGTTCATCTCTACAGGATTAGATATGTGGCTTCTTGTAATCATCTGATTACACCTTCTGATCCATGTAAGATGGTCTGCTTTGACTTGCCTATTTCCATTTACCACAGGAGTGAAGCTAATTTTAAAAAAAATGTGGAAGAGCAGGGTGTGGCTGTGTCTAATAGGAAGGACTGAACCAATACATTTCATTAAATGGGAGCAAAAGAATCACACAGTGAGGAGCCAAGGAGAAAAAAAAAAGGTTGGATAGGATTTTATGTGTCTGAATCATCAGTAAACATACAGCTTTGCCGAATTTGTGGAAAAGACATCCACTCAGCTCTATGATGGGGTTTTTAAACTTGTTAGTGACAACAAGTAATCAGGTGTGGTGCGAACACACTTATGAAAGTTTATGAAAGCAAGCAAGCAGTGTTGCTTTGCGAAGTGAAAAACGGGCTGGAGAGGTTGTGTATGTGTGGGAGAAAAAAAATGCAACTTATGAAACTTCTTCTCAGAGGTGTAAAAGATTTTCAAGAGCATTGTTGGCATTCCTCTGGGAACTAGGAGTGGTTTGGTTGGGTAAATCCATAGAAGAGTTAAAATAATTTTCCTTTTTCCTCTCTTTCTTTTAAACCATAGCAATTAAGGTAATGAAGCAGGCAAGGGATGATGTGGATGATTCATTTTTCTGTTGTTGTTTTGAGTTGCTTCTCTCTCTCTCTCTCTCTCTCTCTCCCTCCCTTCCTCCCTCCCTCCCCTCCCTTTTTCTCTCTCCTTCTCTTCTTCTCCTTTTCTTTCAGGCAGTATTGGAAGAAATGTCCTTCTGGGTTCAGTTACAAGTGGGGAAAAGGACACTGGATTTATGGAAATTGCTTGGAAAGGTGGTTTTAATGGACAGGATCACAAGGTGGCGCAGTGGTTAAATGCAGCACTGCAGGCTACTGCTAGATCAGCAGGTCAGCGGTTCAAATCTCACCGGCTCAGGGTTGACTCAGCCTTCCATCCTTCCGAGGTGGGTAAAATGAGGACCCAGATTGTTGGGGGCAATATGCTGACTCTCTGTAAACCGCTTAGAGAGGCCTGAAAGGCCTATGAAGCGGTATATAAGTCTACTGCTATTGCTATTGCTATTGCTATGGTTTGAGGTCCTGGGGGAAAAGGGGATGCTTGCCTCGAAGATGTTGAAGAAGAAAAAAAGAGAGCCATTTTGCTGAGAGTCCCTGGGTTTTATGCCCTCTGTTGGGCCCTCCTGCTCCTGGGCAAGAAATGCACTCTGGTTGGCCTCTCATGGAGCCATACAGGGGAGACCCTGTAGGCTGTACTTTTGAGTCCAAATTTGGTTGAGCCTTGCAAGGTGGTGATCCCAAAGGGCTTTGGGATTCCTATTATGGCTCTGCCTGTAGATCTTCGTTATGTAGAATAGACTGGCCCAGGCCTTAATGGCCCATTGACAAATTGGGGGGGGGGCTATTAAGAGTGAGTCTTTTTGTTAGGTATAATTACTGATTGTACATTTATAGAGACTAACCTGATTTTGCATTTTTTTTTTCAGTTTCATTTGTATTTGAATGTATGGCGCCCAGGTGCCACACTGTTCACGCATTAATTTTACATTTTTATAAAAAACAAAAATATAAAATACTTAAAAATAAAAAGAATTAAAATATAGGGAGTCCTTGGCTTATGACCACAATTGAGGCCAAAACTTCTGTTGCTGAGTGCGACAGTGATGAAGTGAGTTTTGCCCCATTTTGTGACCTTCCTTGCCACAGTTGTTAAGTAAATCACTGCAGTTGTTATGTTAGCAACACATGTTCTATGCAGGTGGTCCCTCGACTTGCAAGAGTTCATTTAGTGACCGTTGAGAGTTACAACGGCACTGAAAAAAGAGACTTATGATCATTTTTTGCATCCCCATGGTCACATGATCAAAATTCCGATGCTTGGCAATGGACTCAGACTTATGATGGTAACATGTCCCGGGGTCATTCTTCTGACAAGCAAAGTCCATGTAGAAACCAGTTTCATTTAAAAAACTGTGCTATTAATTTAACAGCTGCAGTGATTTACTTAACAAATGCAGCAAGAAAAGTTAGGACCGTGGTCGTAAGTCGAGGACTGCCTGTATTGGTGCATTTCAGTTGAGACCTGGTGAAAAAGTTTGCTCCTGTTTATACTGAAGGAAGAAAAGAGTGACAGTCTTATGGTTTAGCAAAATGTATTTTGGTTTTCCCCCACAGAACAATGGTAGGAGAACAAAGAAGACTTTGATTGATTTCCCTGTTATTCATATCTCACAGGTCTGGAACAATCATTCATGTCTCAGGGGCGGTGGCATCTAAATTTTGCCTGCTTCCCGCCTGTTTCTCATCACCAGTGAATGGAAACAATTTGCTGTTTTCACAGTTTCTACTTGAATGGTTGAAAACAATGATTTCCCTCGGAATCGCTGGAGGAGAACGGGAATGGCCAACTTTCTAAGTAACTCTGGCTTCAGGTTAAAAAAGGGGCAAGGTGAATGCTTCCCCATCCAGTGATTACACAGTAAATAATACCATAATGCCACTTCTCTTACCAGTGGACATGAAGAAACTACAATCCTTATCAAGGGAAGAGGAACCTCACCTCAGTACATCCTGCACAGAAGAGTGTTGCCTCTTAACCTTTCTTAGCATTAGAACAGGGCAGTGGTGGGTTCTTACCAGTTCAGACTGGCTCGGATTGAACCGGTAATGGTTTGGCAGCCTAGGTTGCTGGAACTGGCAGTGACTCAGGCCTGCCACGCCCCTGAACCAGTTCTCTTGTTTTTTGCTTCTGCGCACATGCAGAAAATTTTTTATTGCACTGTGCATGTGCGTGCAAAGCGCATACGCACGCATGTGAGCGAACCAGCAGTAGTGCCTGCCGGAACCCACCCTTGGATCAGGGGTGTCAAACTCGAGGATGTCAAGTCAAGTGACTTTGGGTGGCCTGCAATGTCAAAAATTGCAATATACTGCATTTTTCGGAGTATATAAGACATACCATATAAGATGCACCAAGGTTTTGAAGTTTATTGTTGGAATAAATCATTACAGCAAAGAATTGGCTGTTAAATTATTTGAATCCCACCACTGCACGGGATTTGTGTTGGGGCAGCTGTTTTTACACTCTGCAAACCTCCCAAAAACTGCCTGTTGTTCGCGAAAACGGCCCTGTGATTTTTTTTTTCAAAAAAGGGCATGAATAGCCCTTAGGAGGCTTGTAGAGTGCTCCGAGGGGTGGGGTGGCCCCCAAAAAGGAGCAAAAAAAGAGCATGGATAACCTTTAGGAAGCTTATAGAGTGCTCCCGAGGGTTGGGGGGGGGGCAAAATTGAGCAAATAACGGCCGATTTTTTGCTAATTTCTCCCTTCCCCAGCCCTCAGGAGCTCTCTGAAAGCCTCCTACAGGCTCTGCGTGGCGATTTTGGTGAAGTGGGCGGGGTTTCAGGAGGCAAAAAAATGCTGTATTCAGTGTATAAGACGCACCAAGATTTTCAGCCTCTTTTTTGAGAGAAAAAAAGTCCGCCCTTATACTCCGAAAAATATGGTAAATGAATTAGAACAGGGGTTTCAAACTCAAGGAATAGGGGTGGGGCCGGCCTCGAAACAGCAAAGGACCAGCCCGTGGTGCCTCTGCTAAGGAAAACGGAGCTCAGGGGGAGCTGAGCCCCCCCCCCCCCACTTTGTTTTCACTGGCAGAGGGCTGCAGGAGGCCGTCCAGGCTGAAAACAGTGTGCAGTGGGGGAGGGGCGTAGACTGCCCCCCAGGCTCTGTTTTTTTCTGGAAGAGGCCTATCAAAACAAACTAAGAACAAAACAAAAGGAGAAATGTCCCCCCTTTGGCATTTGAGAATGCAAGAAGAGACAGGAAAGGAGAAAGGGAAAGAGGAAAGACAAAGGGGAAAAAGGAAAGATGAGAAGAGAGCAAGGAAGGAAAAATAAGGAAAGGGGAGGAGGAGGAAGAAAGGAGAATGAAGAGGGAAGGAAAAAGAAGAAAAGGAAGGAAGGAAGATTATAATGAGAATGAGGGAGGGTCTTAGGGAAGTCCTGCCTTAGCACTTGGCCACCACAGCTGCCCCCAACACAAGTCCCGTGCAGTGGTAGGATTCAAATAATTTAACAGCCGATTCTCTGCTCTAATGATTTCTTCCAAAAACCAGTTCAACAAACTGCTCAGAAACTTAACAACCGGTTCTCCCGAAGTGGTGTGAACTAGCTGAATCTCACCACTGGTCCCGTGATACGCCCACCACAAACATGTCCCCCTGCCATGACCACCATGGCCACGCCCATCCCGGCCCCCTGAGGTCAAACACAAGCCTGATGCGGCCCTCAATGAAATCGAGTTTGACACCCCTGCATTACATAAACATTTGATCTTGATTTAGATTGCCAGGTGGCGAAAGATAGGTGGTGAGAACATTTCTGATTGGGATATCAAATATCTAGTTTCAGGTTTTCATTGCGTTCAACTTGAAGATTCGTATTTGGGCCACTGAAATTCTGGCAAGTGCTGAGATCTGTGTCCTTTTTTATAACTTAGGGGACAAGCCAGTTCCCTAAGTCTGACTGACATTGTGGACTGAGAGAGAGAGAGAGAGAGAGAGTCACTGGCCCAAACTCACCCAGCCAGCTTTCATGCCTAAGACAGGCCTAGAACTCATGGTCTCTTGGTTTCTAGCTTGGTACCCTAACCACTAGACCCTTTTCTTCTTTGACTTTAATTAGTTTTGTGACCTCTCAAATATCAACCTTGAATGTCTTGTTCTGGTAGACCAGTAGAAATTGTTTTATCAGGGGAGACACGATAGCAGTGTTCCAATATTTGAGGAGCTGCCACATAAAAAGAGGGGGTCAAGCTATTTTCCAAGGCACCTGAAGGCCAGACAAGGAATAATGGATGGAAACTGATCAAGGAGAGATTCAACCTAGAAATAAGGAGGAATTTTCTGCCAGTGAGAGCAATCAACCAACAGAACAGCTTGCCTTCAGAAGTTGTGGGACCTTCATCCCTGGAAGTTTTCAAGAAGAGACTGGGCTGCCATTTCTCAGAACTGGTGTAGGGTCTCCTGCTTGGGCGTGGGGGTTGGACTAGATGACCTACAAAGTCCCTTCCAACTTCTGTTAATTTAATAAAGTTTCCTTCGAGTTAATAAAGATAAAGGTTGCCCCTGTCCAGCTGTGTACAACTCCAGAGGGGGATGCCCATGTCTGTTTCTTAGCCAAGGAAGCTGCCATTGTCCAAATATATTCCTGAGGTTACATGGCCACCATGACTATACCCCGAAGTGCATGGAATGCTGTTACCATCCCACTGAGGTGGTACCTATTTATCTACTCACATTTGCATGCTTTTGAACTGCTAGGTTAGCTGGAACTGGGGCAGATTAATGGGAACTCACCCCATCATGCAGCACTTGGGGCCTGAATACAAGCTATCCATTTTCCAGCTGACAAGCTCAACTGAGCCATTGCGCCCCCTATTGAGTTAATAGTGAATTCAATATTTTCAGATAAGTTGGTAGGAGGACCTATCCCACTTTTGCCAACTTGTGTAAGATTCACAAAACCAGAAAGATTTCACCAGGCTTCGCTTTCACGCACAATGTAGCACCGGACGTTTGGCCCATTTCTGGCCTCCAGAGCCTGGGGAGGCTATTTTTGCCCTCCCAGAGACTCGAGGAAAGCCTCCAGAGCCCGGGGAGGGCAAAAATGCCCCCGCCCCCCGTGGTGCAAGAGGCTGACTAAGCCACACCCACCATGGCCACGCCTATCCAGCAACCGGGCAGAGAACCTCTTGCTAAAATTTTGGAAGCACACCCCTGGGAGTATCCTGAATTTTTAGTAGGAATGGCTGGTGTTAGGAGGCAAAAAGACACAGGGCCTCTTTTAAACCAAACCAATCCCTGATCATAAGGCTTCTTATGTAAGAAGAATGTTGTTTACCAACAGGGTATGGCAAGTTGCTTCACATGGAGCTCCAAGGCTGGTGGAGTGACCACACCCATATCCACAGGAAAGCTGGAGAAGATATTTGCTAGAGACCCCTCGCCAACATTAATCATGCCAAATGGACCACAGCCTAGTAGTATATTACATAGACTGGAATTCCCTGAGGAATTGGGATTCCATGTACACTCCCCACTTTCATTTGGTGGATATAAAAAAAAATACCATTCCACGCCCAAACAAATTTGATGGCTCCAACTTTTCTTCACTGGTGTTTCTTTTCTACAGTTGCTACAGCCAAAGAAAGTTCTGGATGCAAATCTTTTCCCAGGATGAACAGGTTTCTTTAATTATCTCACCTGTTTCCTTATGATATTGTTAGCCTGCAGGCAAGGAAACTTGTTTTGGACATTGTTAAGTTACGAAACTGTTACTCCAACTGAAGATCATCCAATCATTTTCAAGAAGTTATTTCCACATTAGGCAAAGCCAGCATTTGCAAAACTACCGTGGGGAGAGGCAAATAAAATATCCTGCCTGAAATTAGACTGTGTGAGGTTTTGCAACTAGATCACCCACAGGGTTCTATTTTAAGCCTCAGGTCATTTGCTATAAAGTTGATTTGCTGTCTTGGGGTCTGGGATGAAGATTTATCTATGTATCAAAACATCCCCCCCCCCCTCCTTAATGGATTTAAGTTGGCCCTTTATTAAAAAAAACTAAATTAAGTCATTGACTTTTATACATTTCATGGGTGTTTGGCTAGGAGAAAACGCATTTAGGCTGAGTTCTGTTTCCAATTTCACCTATTTTTTAAAAAAGAACAATGAATCTGTTGCACAATAATAGAATAGAATAGCAGAGTTGGAAGGGACATTGGAGGTCTTCTAATCCAACCCCCTGCCTAGGCAGGAAACCCAACAACACTTCAGACAAATGATTATCCCACATCTTCTTTAAAATGTCCAGTGTTGGGGCATTCACAACTTCTGGAGGCAGGTTGTTCCGCTGTCAGGAAATTTCTCCTCAGTTCTAAGTTGCTTCTCTCCTTGGTTATTTTCCACCCATTGCTTCTTGTTCTACCCTCAGGTGCTTTGGAGAATAGCTTGACTTCCTCTTCTTTGTGGCAACCCCTGAGATATTGGGACATCGCTATCATGTCTCGCGTAGTCCTTTTCATTAAACTAGACATACCCAATTGTTGCTATTTAGGAGTAACACCAAAAACTACATCAATTTAATGTGAAACAATGATATTCTCACTTCCTTATATATATACTGAATCCCCCCTCCTCCCCACAAACCAAGATTCAGGCTTTATTGAATTTGCAGCGCAGTTTGCAACTCAATAAGAAGTACGCACAGAAGGGAAAAGTACACTCAAAATATATGTGATAATGGAGCGGGCAGAGAAAAAAAGTATACAATGCTAGATAAGGTTCTTTCCAAATGTATATATTAAGAAAAATGTAAGCAATTAATTTAAAGGCATGTTATCTTTTTAAGATCAGCTCAGGAACTGAGACAGAATAAACTTAAGAATAAACTTAAGGTGTGACAAAAGGAGAAGCTGGCTGAAACACATCTCCCTGTTTTTGAGAAAACAACAGAAGGGCAGGACAAGAAGCAATGGGTGGAAACTAAACAAGGAGAGAAGCAACTTGGAATTGAGGAGAAATTTCCTGACAGTTAGAACAATGAATCAGTAAAACAACGCCTCCAGAAGTTGTGAATGCTCCAACACTGGAAGTCTTTAAGAAGATGTTGGATAGCCATTTGTCTGAAACGGTATAGGGTTTCCTGCCTAGGCAGGGGTTGGACTAGAAGATCTCCAAGGTCCCTTCCAACTCTGTTAGTCTATTCTATTCTATTCTATTCTTTTTTCCCCCTATATAAGGTGCTCATTTATGTGCATACCTTAGAGATCTGCTACTAAACCTGATCTTCTTGTTTTGACTGTAAAAGAGAGAGCGAGACAGACAGAGACAGAGGCACACACACACACAAACTGATCAAACAAAGTAACGGAAAGGTGATAAAAGGAGGAAAAAAAGAAGTGACGGATAAGGTCTTCATAGGCAAAACCAGAGAACTCTGCACCGCGACGGATTGTCCCTCTTACCAATGGTGATACAAGCCAGCACCACAGCGCAGAGTCCAAGCAGCTTCCCCATGGCTAAGTTGATGCACTGACGGATAGAAGGATAGCGATGTTATTCCAGCAGGGCGACAGCTCCGAGTGCCTGAAGAGTCTCCCTCCCCCTCAGCTCCCCCATCCTTTCTATATATCCACGTGATACGCCCCACCTTCCCGAGCTCGAATTGGCCGACTGGATAGCTCCGGAGTAAAATGCCGCCCTTCAGCTACGGGTGTGATCCTTGGGAGGCAGAAAAGTTACAGGGAAAGAGTGAGTCAGAAATGGGATCGTGGGGGGAGAGAGAAAGGGAGAGGGAGAAAGAGGGAGAGGGGATGGAAAAGAAAGATTGAAAGAAAAAGAGGAGAAAGAAAGAAAAAGAAAGGAAGGAAAGGAAAAGAAAAGAAAGAGTAAGAAATAGTACAAAAAATAGAAAAAGAAAACAGGCAAAGAAATGGATAATAGAATAACAGAGTTGGAAGGGACCTTGAAGGTCTTCTAGTCCTACTTAGGGAGGAAACCCTACCCCACTTCAGACAAATGGATCTCCAACATCATCTTAAAAACTTCCAGTGTTGGAAGCATTCACAACTTCTGGAGGCAAGCTGTTCCACTGATTAATTGTTCTAACTGTCAGGAAATTTCTCCTCAGTTCTAAGTTGCTTCTCTCTTTGATTAGTTTCCACCCATTGCTTCTTGTTCTGCCCTCAGGTGTCTTGGAAAATAGTTTGACTCCCTCTTCTTTGTGGCAACTCCTGAGATATTGGAACACTGCTATCATGTCTCCCCTAGTCCTTCTTTTCATCAAACTAGACGTATCCACCATTCTTCATATGTTTTAGCCTCCCGTCCCCTAATCATCCTTGTTGCTCTTCTCTGCACAATTTCTAGAGTCTCCACATCTTTTCTACATCGTGGCGACCAAAACTGGATGCAGTATTCCAAGTGTGGACTTACCAAGGCATTATAAAGTGGTATTAACACTTCATGTGATGAGGGAGAGAGGGTGAGAAAAGAGAGAAAAGAGACAGAGGGGGAAAGGAAAGGGAAAGAGAGAGGGGGGGGGAGAGAGAGAGAGGAAGGGAAAGGGAGAGGAAGGGACAAAAGATGAAAATAACAAAACACTTCAACAGTAGAACAAGTGAAGAAAGAATTCTGGTGGAGAAAAGAAAACTGATTCAAAATGTGCAACCTTATATAGGTTACTGCAAATGGTGGACACAAAGCCCTGGATAGGGCCAGATCTTCAGAGGTTGCTTGAAGGCAGACAAGCCTGGATCTCTGCAGATTTTGAGGGAATATTGCCGTCGAAGCAGGTGCATTGATAGGGAAGGCACATTTCTGGATTCCTACTGGAAGGGTAAGCATAATGGGGGACAGGCAATACAGTATACCCTATAGGTCTTTAAAGAAGAAAACTAGCACTATAAACTGCACCCAAGAGCTACTGGTAGCCTGTTAGCTTGCATAGATGTGTCATATGGGTATACAATCTATGCCCATAATTATTCACACTGCGACGTTGTGGATGAGTGGTAGCTTCTGTGTGGTCTTCAAGGTCAGCCCCGGAGAGAATGCATTGTATGCTAGCTGGGGAATTCTGGCAGAAAGGAGGGATCTCTTGTTAGCTTGTTTGTTAATTGCTTGGTCTCCCTCTGCCACAATTTCAGTTTGCCTTTCCAAATTGTCATGTTCTCTGTTAGCCCAAGTGGGACGTTGTCTTGAAGTGTCAGCTGGCTTAAGTTCTGCAGGTGCTCTTGTGAGATAAGCAAGTTTCGATAGCCACTTGCAGGTCAGGAATGACAACCCCAGAGGGTGTTTTCATTCAAGCACGATCCCACAACTCTTTAAAAAAAATGTTTCCAGAAGACAGTGACATGATCACAGAATAATAAAGCAAATATACGCACTTGGAGATACTATGGGAGTCCATCTGGCTAGAAATCCTGCTGTTGGGAGAGTTGTTTTAAATTCACAATGAAATGACAACTTTAATCACATTATACAACTCTTCTAACTCTTTGAACCAAGATGGCCCAAAGGTGTTTTTCAACAGCCCAGTTGCCTTTTGAAAAGCACCTTTGGGACAACCATAACCTGGAATCTCCATAGGTCTTTGAACCAAGATCCTTTCAATGAGAAGTCAATGAGAAGTGGTTATGAGTATTTATTCTGGAATTTGCCATGTTCCAAATGTTGTTGACGTACCCTCAGCTCACCCACTGAGTCATTGATTCATTGATTCCAGGGAAGTGTCAGAATGATAGAGCTGGATAAGGCCACAGAGGTCCTATCTTACCTATTAAATCTTATTGGAAGGGTAAACATGCCCATCCCCTGCTTGATGCAAGGTCTACGAAAGCATTTTAGATAGATGGGTGATTATTCAGTCCCTGTTTCAATACCTTCAGAGTTGGGGACATACCATACCACAACCACAACCTACCCTACCCTATCTTACTCTACCCTACCCTATCCTACCTTACCCCACCCTACCCTGCCATACTGTACATTATCCTACCTAACCTTGCCATACCCTACCCTACCATACCTTAACCTACCATGCCATGCCATGCCATGCCATGCCATACCATACCATACCACAACCAAAACCAATACCTACCCTATCCTACCCTATCTTTCCCTACCCTACCTTACCTTACTTTACCCTACCATACCCTACCCTACTTTAACCTACCATGCCATGCCATGCCATACCATACCCCATCCTACACTACCCTACTTTACCCTACCATACCCTACCCTACCTTACTCTACCTTACCCTGCCTACCCTGCCATACCCTACCTTGCCCTACCCTACTTTACCCTACCCTACTTTACCCTACCCTACCGTACCCTGCCATACCCTACCTTACCCTACCCTATCCTGCCATACCCTACCCTCCTTTATCCTACCATAACATGCCATACCCTACCCTACCTTAACCTATCCTACCCTGCCATACCCTACCCTACCTTAACCTACCTTACCCTGCCATACCATGCCATACCCTACCCTACCCTACCTTACCTTACCCTGCCCTGCCCTGCTCTGCCCTGCCCTGCCCTGTCCTGCCCTGCCCTGCCCTGCCATGCCATGCCATGCCATACCGAAATCTATTCCACTTGTTGACAAATATTACCATTAGTAAATTTCTCCCAACTGAATATACTCTGGGCTCCTTGGTTACTTTTTTTGCAAACCTTTCATTACCCAAGTAGGTCACTAATGATATTACCTACTTGGGTAGTCAAGCATCTTCAAAAAACAATCAAGCTCAGAGAGCCACAAGGACCCTACAGTTTAACGTTGAGCTACGAATATTCTCTTCTATTGATGAGTGAACTACTCTGTAGTTCCAACTATCTTAGTCCTGCCCTTGAGGGTAATAGAGAACAAGCCGAATTCCTCCTCTACATGACAACCCATTTGATATCTGAATATGGAAGATCATTATATGCCTTCGATCCCCTCTTGTCAAGGCTACACCTGTCCAGTTCATAGGGCTTGGTTTGTATTTTCTCAGCTGTAGTCCAGCATTTAACCCTTATAGCACCTCTCCACTAATAGAGACAAATCTGTCTAGCTTGTAGCCCACGGGCAGAATCAGTTTCAAGAAACTGCTGTGGTCTCCTAAGGGATTTTTATGGGTCCAAATCAATCTGGTGTTCATACCTGGCCCAGAGGTTGAATTGGGTTCACAACTATTGTGCAGCTATCAATTGACTTACTTGAGCTTTCAAATGAACAAAAATACAGCGTCCTTTCTTTGCGGGCCACTCTGCCTGAAAACAGGATGCAGTGGCTAAGAGGCTGAGCTTGTTGATCAGAAAGTTCGGCAGTTCGGTGGTTCGAATCTCTAGCACCGCATAACCGAGTGAGCTCCCGTTACTTGTCCCAGCTTCTGCCAACCTAGCAGCTCGAAAGCACTTACAAAATGCAAGTACAAAGATAGGAAACACCTTTGGTGGGAAGGTAACATTGTTCCATGCGCCTTCAGCCTTTAGTCATGCCGGCCACATGACCACGGAGACATCTTCGGACAGCGCTGGCTCTTCGGCTTTGAAACTAGAGTTGGGAACAGCTAGCACATATGTGCGAGGGGAACCTTTACCTTTGCCTGCCTAAAAAGCACATTGGGAATAAGGAAAATAAGTGCAATTTGGATATTTAGGCTAAGAGCAATGAGATGGTTGATTTAACAAATGCAGTCCACAAAAAAAATGTCCCAGGGGTTATGTCTGAAGCAAACAGGCTGGCTAGACATGTTTGGATATCTTTCTCAAGCTATTTTTGATAACTGTCACAAAAGGAAGCTGATACAATTGGCCTTATTGTACCCAAAGACTCTTGTGTGAGATTATTATTATTATTTGCCTGCAGGACAAATCTGAGTGAAAACAGCTGACAAGCTGTTCCAAGGAAGTAGAGAAATTCAGAAAGAAACATCTGAACATCATTTTCGGTTTAAGGGGGATATAAGATATTTAGCCAGCCACACATTTTGTCCCAATAGAAACTAAAGATCTGATACAAACTTGGAGGCCGTTAAATCTATTTTTCCCCTCTCTGTGGCTAGGCAGAAAGAAATCTCAAGGAATCACCCACCTAGGAGAGCTTGTTTCACGTGTTTTTGTGAATCCTTGCAAATCTATGTGAAAAAACAGGTTTGCTGTTACTCACAACTTTCTCTACCAACAAAACTTGTCCACTATTTTCTCAAAGTAGATCTTTTCTTGTGATGGTGGATTTAGGTCCATTAGCTGTTCCACTGGATTGTGATAGAGTCCTTGTTAATGGGTTGTCCTCAGTTGATTATACTTGAAGTGGATCATTTTTACAGTCCAAAACTCCATAGATCCTTGATGGGAATTAATATTTACAGTCAATCTTCTGTGAAAGCCCCTCAGATACTGGAAGATAGTCATCATGTTTCCCACCCACCCATCTATCCAATTTTTCTTTTTGATAGGTTAGACATATCTAGCTTCAACTGTTCATCATATCATTTGGCTTCCATATTCTTTATTGTCTTTGTTTCTCTTCTCTGTACACTTTCTAAGGTCTCAGGTCTCAGATATTGTGCTGGCCAGAACTGCAAGCAATGGTCCAAGAATGACCTAACTAATGCAGAATCTGCTCTCTGTCAAAAATGGGGTAGGGTCTGCTTGGGCATGGAGTTGGATGATCTCCAAGGTCCCTTCCAACTCTGTTAATCTGTATCCATATAAAGCGATATTATCACTTCTTGTGAATCTGAAGGGACTTGTTTAGGTAGTTGCCAGGAGTCAAGAATGACTTGAAGGTGCACGCACACGCACACACACACACACACACACGTGCACACACATGCGCACACATACACAACTGTACCTTCCTCGAGATCTAAGCTCCCAGTCCAGCATCTCCACCACGCCTTGGGTTGAGAGAGAGGGGAACTAGCTCAAAGTCCCCCTCCCTAAGAAATTTTGTAGTTGAGGAGGATTAAAATGTGTGTCTCCCTGTCCTTAGCCACTATACCGTAGTGATCAAAGTGCAGTACTGCAGGCTACCTATGCTGACTGCTGGCTGCCACCAGTTTGGCAGTTCGAATCTCACCAGGCTCAAGGTTGACTCAGCCTTCCGAGGTGGGTAAAATGAGGACCCAGACTGTTGCGGGGCAATATGCTGAGTCTGTAAACTGCTTAGAGAGGGCTGTAAAAACACTGTGAAGCAGTATATGAGTCTAAGTGCTATTGCTATACGACATTGGTTTCCCTTTAATCAGAATAGAGTAATATTTGAGAGCCAGTTAGCTGTAGCATGTAAGAAACCAAATGTCAACTCGCAAAGCATCCCTGGCCTGCTCTCTAGTTGCCATAGGAAAGGAAAATGGAATACGGACGAAGCAGCATGGCAGCCACAACCAGAAGCACATTCCAGGCATATATTTCTCAAGGCTGTATCCCAGGTTACTCGCAGCAGGCAGAGAGGAGTGACCTCTACAGCCCTCAAAAGTTGATTTATGACACACCCTGGGAGAGGGTAAATCAGGGTCATAATTGGGCTGTAAATTACATGGGGCCACAGCTGGCTTCACATCGGTACATGCCGACACATTGCTCCTAATAAATAACTGGATTTCTTTTGAAGTTTGGCTCGAGGCTCATGATTTAATCAGGGCATCCGTTGGAAGCCTGACACCAAGATAATAAATAGGAGACCAGAGGTTCTAATCCAGTCTTAGACACAAAGCCAGCTGGGTGACCTTTCTCATGGAGGAGGAGAAGGAGAAGAACCCAAAACAACACTGACTGAAAGGAACAGCAGAATAATAATAATGGGAGAATAATAATGGGAGACAAGAGGGGGAGGAACAGCAGCACAGGCGATGTCAGGCAAAAGATGTCTCAGCCCGCAGAAGGAATGAGGATAAAGAAATCATCCCAGAAGGGACCCTCCCTAGTTTTCTAGTAAGTAAAGGCAAGGGAGGGGAGAAATGCTTTCAGACTTGCTGGATTCTGTTAACGCAATCTTACAGTCAAGGTAATGTTGATATCACGGTTTGGTTTCTTGCCTGGACCAGTGGTGGGTTTCTACCAGTTCAGCCCGGTTTGGCTGAAGTGGTAGTGGTTTGGCGGCAAGGGTCTCTGGAACTGGCAGCAACCCAGGCCTGCCACACCCCTGAACTGGTTCTCTGGGCTGCACCATATAGGCGCCGCCATCTTTTTTTTTTTTTTTGTTCTGTGCATGCGCAGAACAATTTTAATCGCACTGCGGGTGCATGTGGTGCACACGAGCGAACAGGCAGTAGTTCCTGCCGGAACCCACCCCTGGCCTGGACTACTTTGAAGGACTGACTCCTGAAGTTGTCTAAGTTCGAACAGCTTCTGAATCAAATATACAAATATTTTTCTGAAATGAAATATACATCCATTTCAGTGGTGGGTTTCAAAAATTTTTAGAACCTCTTCTGTAGATGTGGCCTGCTTTGTGGGAGTGGCTTGCCGGCCATGTGACTGAGTGGGAATGGCTTGGCAGTCATGTGACTGGGTGGGCCTGGCCAACTTGTAAAATGTGGTGAAACTCACTTAACAACGCTCTTTCTTAGCAACCAAAATGTTGGCTCAGAAACTCTGGCATTTGAAGCATGCAAGTCTTAAAGCTGTCATGTTACAAGACCCTTGCACCCCTAACCCTTTAGAAGAAAAACCCCAGGGGAGTTCAAACTTAATAGCTTTAAGGCTTTTGGACTTCAACTCCCAGAATTCCTCCTCCAGTCATGTTAGCTCAGGAACTCTGGCATTGAAGTGTGCAAGTCTTAAAGCTGTCATGTTACAAGACCCTTGCACCCCTAACCCTTTAGAAAAAAATCCCCAGGGGATTTTTGACAGCTTTAAGACTTGTGGACTTCAACTCCCAGAATTCCTCCTCTCGCTCTTCATCTTGGTGATGTGCGGACGGACAGGGGGAGGGAGCCGGAACTGGTGCTAAACGGCACTGTAGATTTGTGGAACCTCTTCTATAGAAAAGGCTAGAACTGACAGGAACCCACCCTTGATCCATTTCCTTGATGCATCTCACATCTATGATCCGTTTATATTGCTACAGAGGTTGACATTTGGGGTTCTTGTTCTATTTAATTCATCCAATATAAATCTGAATTCTGTGTTCTGTTGTTTTGCTCTTGGCTTGTTCGCTTCCCTCTTTAGCATAACTGACTTTCCCTGGACAAACTTTTTTTTTTTTTTGAGTTATGACCCTTGTCATACTGTTGCTCTCCAGCCAAGAAAAATAGTTTCTGATTTCTTAAGATAATTTGCTAGGGCATCCCAAAACAATAAGAACAGAAACAAAAAACACCATGTACATTAGGAAAAATGTTTCTTATCTCATGGAAGGTTGAAAACAGAAAGCTGAATGAGCGCTTAGGAATAAATCAAAGCTGTGCATTCTTGGGAAACTGCCATCCTGGGCTGAATGTTTGGGAAGCCGAGCTCTACCTGTCACAAGCCAGGACAAAGGGTGAGTGATGGAGGAGTAATACCTCCTTAAAAAACCTTGGTTCAGCTGGCCCGGCTGGTAGCACCTTGTAAGGGCCCCTTTCTGGGGTTACAGGAGAAGACAGCCAATAGTTTGGAAGGCGGAAGAGGGCTCTACGCCCCAATGGCAGATAAAGTGGCAGAGCCATCTTCTAGGAGAAGGGAAACTCTGTTTACAAACCTCCACTGCCTTTTGGCTATATTCACTACTGGAAAAGGCTTCAGGAGTAAAACCTCAAGGCAAAATCCGAAGCTGGAGTCCTGAAAGCAGTTTGTGACTGTGTACAACCATGTTCTAGTAACTCCTGTGATACAGTTGGAACCAATCGTATCGGCTTTGCCGTTCCATTGGACTATTTCAGTGATGTGGAGAGGGGGGATCTGCTGCTTGGGTAACAGTCTATCCTCCATATTATACAATAATACAATAGCAGAGTTGGAAGGGACGTTGGAGGTCTTCTAGTCCAACCCCCTGCCTAGGCAGGAAACTCTATACCGTTTCAGACAAATGGCTATCCAACATCTTCTTAAAGACTTCCAGTGTTGGGGCATTCACAACTTCTGGAGGCAAGTTGTTCCACTGGTTAATTGTTCTAACTGTCAGGAAATTTCTCCTCAGTTCTAAGTTTCTTCCCTCCTTGATTAGTTTCCACCCATTGCTTCTTGTTCTACCCTCAGGTGCCTTGGAGAATAGTTTGACTCCCTCTTCTTTGTGGCAGCCCCTGAGATATTGGATCACTGCTATCATGTCTCCCCTAGTCCTTCTTTTCATTAAACTAGACATACCCAGTTCCTGCAACCGTTCCTCATATGTTTTAGTTTCCAGTCCCCTAATCATCTTTGTTGCTCTTCTCTGCACTCTTTCTAGAGTCTCCGCATCTTTTCTACATCATGGTGACCAAAACTGAATGCAGTATTCCAAGGCATTATAAAGTGGTATTAATCTACCCAGGCCTTGTGCTCTGGAGAGGACATTCCAGCTTTACCTCTTTCCAGAGCACAATACCATAGTCTTTTGAGACTGAAGGATGCCAATGCAATGCATACTTGGGAATAAATCAAAGCTGCGCACAAGTTAATCCAAAGAAGTATAAAAGCATGACAAAACTGAAGAAAACAAAAGAACAAAATATGCTGTTAGAGCAGGATAACCCAAATGGGTTTGCCTAGAATGAAGTGATGACAACAATGTTCAAGTATGGAAACGTATTTACTTGAATTACATAATTCATAATCCACTTTTAAGCTCAAAAGAAAGAGTCAAATGTTAAAAATAGCAGGTATAGTTTAAAAAAATCCAGGGCAGAAACTAAAAGGTGGGCGGGTTTCAGAATTGAAAAAGTTTCTTGGATGAGAAGTGAAACATCTTCAAGGAAAAACGAAGGAAGTCCAGTTATCTTTTGAAAAAGGACTTTTGGGACAACCATGACCTAGATGACTGAGAATCAGCACAAATACTCTCCTAGTATAGTTACTCTTTCTGTATTTGGTTTTGCATTTTTTAAATGAAATTTTAAATCCTGGACACGACCTTGAGTTTTTTTTGATTTGGTGGCCTCATTAACCTAATCAATTAATTAAGAAATGAATAATTAGTTACACTTGTACAATACTGATGCTTTAAGCTTTTGGTGGGTGATGACTTGCTTCAGAGCTGTGGGGGCACAGTAGTTGGAATGTAGTATTATACACTGACTCTACCCACTGCCAAGAGTTCAGTCCTGACCGGTTGAAGGTTGACTCAGCCTTCCTTCCTTCCGAGATTGGTAAAACAAGGACTCAGATTGTTGGGGGCAACATACTGACTCTGTAAATCGCCTAGAGAGTGCTATAAAGCACTACGAAGCAGTAAATGCCGTATTTCTCAGACTATAAGACCTTCCAGAGTATAAAATGCACATTAGCCTTAGAGGAGGAAAACAAGGGAAAAAAATCTGCCTCCGCCTCCCAGCATCCATCTGGCTAGCATCCTTGCAGCAAACAGCCTGGTCAGCTTCAGCATATCATCGCAACCCCAGCATGTGGGAGTTGCCCGTTGTACCCACCACTGGTCAACTGAGCTGAGCTGCCGCCACCGTGAAACACTGGAGCCTTCGTGGCCAAGCAGCTGATTGGCAATTGGATTTGCCTCCTGGAATACTGCCGATCAGCTGTTCTAGGCAGCAGGGATCACCTGTTTGCCACAGCTTGTTCGCCATGGCCCGTCCGCCATGGCCCATTTGCCGTGGCCCATTCGCCGCCACCGCAGCCCGGGACTCTCTGCTGGCGGGACTCCACTTCCACGATCCCATTCAGTCCTCTTTGTAATCCCAGCTTATCTCCCTTAGCAACAATACGGGTGTGTGCCATCAAAAGATAATGGACTTCAGATGTCAAATGCCACTCCGTTCCTGCTACAGTGGTGCCCTTGTCTGGCAGGGGTGAAGTTCAAACAGAATACAGGGATGGTGAAACCAGTGGATTCAATCGGTTGTGTTACTTAACATGTTATGCAAACACCCAACCATGATACTACCGTTCAGCACCAAGCCCAAACATGAGTTGGACATGCAGAAGTCGAGTATGCAGTACGGCAAGATTCTGTGTATGGGTGTGAAAGAACAAATCACTCCACTTGGAAGCATTGCTACATGTTATTCTTGGTTTTGGGCTTGGTGGTTATGGGCCCAACAAACTGTACATCAGAATATTTTTCTGCTGACTCAGAGATGGGCAGAGAGCACCTCAATTTCAGTGAATGGCCCAGAAGGAGAGATTATTTTTTTTTAGACACCGATGTGGTGGCATTGTTGAGTCATTCTCTGTCAGCTTCATCGGTCCTAGTATTATGGTGACTCAAGATCTTGTGATGTATATATTAGCCCGAGAAAGGATTGTCATAGCAACACTCAAAGGAAACTTCCATCCTGTTTCTTGAAATAAAAACACAAAGTTATGTCTTTTCTGGGGAAAATAAAACTTTATTGAAACTTTATTAAAGCAACGTTGACATCCAAGAGTCCTTGAATATGACACGGGTGGCAAATGAACGTCGTAATAATAATAATAGCAACCTGCTTATCGTTAAGTAAATACATGGGATTCAAGGTCCCTTCCAGTCCTATGATTCTGTGGAAGATGTGTGCTGCTACTGCACAGAGTAAGGTTTGTAACCTCACTTGTGTCATTGGTTTCCCCAGGTTTCTTTTCAGCAACGGTGCATGATATCCAGCATGTGTTAAGGTCAAAGATCTACATTTACATCCTAATTAGAAGTTACAGTTCCAACTGTTTTTAAATGGAGTCCGCTATTATAATTATTAGCATATGGCATTGTTAACAGTAGCCAGGAGACCACAATGCTATGCAAAGTAGTAGTTTGGTCTGCCAAGGTTCCAGTTCTATAATAGGACATGCTTGCATGCTTCCCAAGGAGGATAAGCTGGCTTCACACCAGAGAGAAAGAGACTGGCTCTTCCTGTAGCATCACCCAGAGCCCTCTCGCTTCCTGGAACTGCCTCGCAAATGGGTCCCTGTTATGACTGTCAGCCACTGGCCCTTCCAGTAGCCAAATCAGAGAAGGAGGATGAGGCCTGGGAGTCAGGGTCAGCATCAATGCAACCTGAGAGCTCCAAGGGGGAAGAAGGAATGGAGCTGGCAGAGAGAGAGAGGGGGGGGGGGAGGGGGGGAGGGAGGGAGGGAGAGAGAGAGAGAGAGAGAGAGAGAGAGAGAGAGAGAGAGAGAGAGAGAGAGAGAGAGAGAGAGCTCGCTCTCCATCAGCCCTCAGATGGAGAGTCAGCAGCTCCCAGGTCTGGAGGTGGCTGATGAGAAAGAGGAGGAACAGCTGGGTCCAGTGCCTGACACACAGATGCACAGAAGGCAGAGGAGAGGAGGGCAGTGGAAATCCGTGGGCTGATCCTTGGGAAGGAAAAACGACTGCTATTAGTGAAGGCCCACCCTAGCTTTGGGCATAAAAGGCAGGGGGTGGAGATGAATAGATGTGGCAGACAACTATTAATCTTCTGTTAGATGGACTTGTTAGCCTGCATCGAGAGAGAAACCTTTTGCCGGGGCTGCTGGCACTCCTAATAAAGGAATTTTGAGTTAACATCAGAGGGTTTGTTGTGTTTGGGGAGCGGGGTCAGAACAGTCCTGCAACTGGAAAGGTTCAGAGTCTTCAGGAATCTGACTGCCTGCACAGAGAATCAACTCCCCAATGAAGTGTACCTTCCTATCTACTTGCACAAAACATGCTTCTGAACTGTTAGGTGGACAAAAACTGAGGTGAGTGATGGGCGCTCACCCTGCCATGCAGTGCTAGGGCTCAAACAGCTGTAACTGAGACCATCTCCAACTTTGTTAAGACACTGAGCCTCCATGCCTCTTAATGGAATTAGCTGATATTAACTCGTGCAAGACTCTTTGAGTTGGATCGGTGTTCTGATGGCCTTCATGTTGTAGCGACGAAAATTGTCAGCCTTTCACAAAAGTGGCTCCCCATGAGTCATCGGAGTACAATTATTATAATTGTAATATAATACCTATACAGGTACAATATAGGTGGTACCTTGCTCAATAGTGGTAACTGTGAGAGGGATCTTGGAGTCCTAGTGGACAAGCATTTAAATATGAGCCATCCGTGTGCAGCAGCTGCCAAAAAAGCCAACACAGTTCTAGGCTGCATAAACAGAAGGATAGAATCAAGATCACATGAAGTGTTAATACTACTTTATAATGCCTTGGTAAGCCACACTTGGAATACTGCGTCCAGTTTTGGTCGCCACGATGTAAAAAAAGATGTGGAGACTCTAGAAAGAGTGCAGAGAAGAGCAACAAAGAGGATTAGGGGACTGGAGGCTAAAACATATGAAGAGCGATTGCAGGAACTGGGTGTGTCTAGTTTAATGAAAAGAAGGACTGGGGGAGACATGATAGCAGTCTTCCAATATCTCAGGGGTTGCCACAAAGAAGAGGGAGTCAAACTATTCTCCAGGGCACCTGAGGGTAGAACAAGAAGCAATGGGTGGAAACTAATCAAGGGGAGAAGCAACTTAGAAGTGAGGAGACATTTCCTGACAGTTAGAACAATTAATCAGTGGAACAGCTTGCCTCCAGAAGTTGTGAATGCCCCAACACTGGAAGTCTTTAAGAAGATGTTGGAGATCCATTTGTCTGAAATGGTATAGGGTTTCCTGCCTAGGCAGGGGTTGGACTAGAAGACCCCCAAAGTCCCTTCCAACTCTGCTATTGCATTGTATAATCTCTGACCATTAACCTCTAGCCAAATTCTAGCCATGCTTATTTTGAAGCAAGCCCTAATGAGTTTTATAGGAGTTATATTGTAGTAAGCATGTGTAGCCTCTACTGCAGATAACCCTCACTTACTGATTGCCTCATTCAGTGACTATTTGAAGTTACAGTGGTGTTTTATGACCAATCCTTAAACTTGTGGGCATCACAGCACCCCTGCGGTTTTGTGATTGTCATTTGTAACTTTCATAGCTGGCTTCCAACAAGCAAAGTCAATGGAGAACTGGCAGGAAGTCGCAGGTCGTCATCACAGAAAGTTGCGCTTAAGGATCCACAGTGATTCATTTAATGACCACATCACTTAGGGATGTTTCCACTCACAATTGTGGCGGATAAGTGAGGACCAGCCGTCCTATGTGCACTAGCAACGAATCTACCAGACTTCCAACAGAACACTAACTTTTTATCTAGCCCCTACAGTAAAGTTTCTAACGGTTGATGTTTAACGGATGAGTCATTGCTGTGACAGTGGGAAGAAGCAGGTGGATTTTGTATCTCAGGAGCAGGCGGAAAGAAGAACGGCTACAGTTGTGGTTGCAACCAGCAAGAAGAAGAACGTGGCAGAAGTTTGGGATGCCCAAGAGTTACCCCCATTGCAGAGATTGCTATCACAACAGGAGACTTTGAGCCGGTAGCCGACATCTGAGTAGGTAGTTCTGTCGAACTTATTGCATTTTGTTGCCAGGATGCAGCCTCTTGCATGGATGGATTCGTGCACTTTGAAATCTGCAAAAAACAAAAATGCTGAGTTAGAGTTGAGCTAGTTCGGGATGGCACAAGGAGAAAGTATTGAGGAAGAGTTGGTGCAGAGATGTGCATACAATAGCACTAGCACTTAGACTTATATACCCCTTCATGGTGCTTTACAGCACTCTCTGTTTATAGAGTCAGCATATTGCCCCCAACAACCTGGGTCCTCATTTTATAGACCTCGGAAGGATAGGAGCCTGAGTCAGCCTTGAGCCGGTGGGAATCGAACTGCTAAACTGCTGGCGGTGGACAGAATTAGCCTACAATACTGCACTCTAACCACTGTGCCACCACGGCTCTATGCGCAATGTGCATCCTTGTACCTACGTTCCTTGTATATTCTTGCACATAGTGTAGGTCTCTAACAGAATTCTGCAGTGAGAGGCTATTGAAGAAGGTAGGATGTTATTGCAAAAATGCCAGAATATAAACTCAAAAGCTCTAGGATCCAATTCAATGGGATCTCATGGAAGCAATTAATAAATTCCACAGGAGTTGAAAGGGGATGGAGTGGGGTTTGTTGTAAGGTCCTCTACCCCATCCCTGAAGTTTTTATTGGGAACAAATTGTAACTTCCCTCAGCCTCATGCCATGGGCTCATTTATACCCTGTTTCCCCAAAAATAAGACCTCCCTGGATAATAAGCACAATCGGGCTTTTGAGTACATGTGCTAAAATAAGCCCTCCCCACAAAATATTGCAACACAGCAGCAGACATCAGGTGCTCGCCGCCTCATGCACCTCAAAAATAATAAGACCTCCCCAAAAATAATACCAAGTGCTTATTTTGGGGGTCAAAAGAAAATAAGACTCAGGGAAACACGGTAGGTATAGGAAATAAGTTTAGATCATGATTCCAATTGTCAGCAAACAGTTAAGGTTCGATATTGATTTTACATCTGGATTGTACCCAAGACACCCAGTTTGTTTTGAAAAAAATTACACATGTAGTTGTGGAGGGAGGGAGGGAAAGATGGATGGAAGGAAGGAAGGGTGGGAAGGAAAGGAAGATAGGAAGGCAAGGAAGGAAAGCAGAAGGGAAGGAAAGAAAAAAAGGGAGGAAAGGAGGGAGGAGGAAGGAAAATAAGAAGGAGGGAAGGAAGGAAGATAGGAAAGAAGGGAAGAAAGGAGGGAGGGAGGTAGAAAAGGAAGGGAGGAAGAAAAGGAAGGGAGGAAGAAAAAGAGAAAAAAGGAAAAGAAAGATAGAGAGATAGATAGTAGATAATAGATGATAGATTAGATAGATAGATAGATAGATAGATAGATATAGATAATAGATGATAGAGATAGATGATTGAAAGATAGGTGATAGATAATAGATAGATAGATTTTATATATATATATATATATATATATATATATATATATATATATATATATGTGTGTGTGTGTGTGTGTGTGTGTGTGTGTGTGTGTGTGTGTATATATATGTTTGTGTGTGTGTATGTGTGTGTGTGTGTGTGTGTATATATATATATATATATATATATATATATATATATATGTGTGTGTGTGTATATATATATATGTTTGTGTGTGTGTATGTGTGTGTGTGTGTGTGTGTATATATATGTGTGTGTGTGTATATATATATATGTTTGTGTGTGTGTATGTGTGTATGTGTGTGTGTGTGTGTGTGTATATATAATCATATATATATATATATATGATTGATAGATAGATAGATAATTGATAATAGATGATTAAAAGATAGGTGATAGGTGATAGATGATAGATTAAATAGATAGGTGATAGATAGATAATTGATAATAGTTGATTGAAAGATTGATAGGTGATAGGTGATAGATAGATAGATAATTGATAGATGATAGATAGATAATTGATAATAGATGACTGAAAGATAGGTGATAGATGATAGATGATAAGATAGATAGATAGATAATTGGTAGATGATAGATAGATAATTGATAATAGATGATTGAAAGATAGGTGATAGATGATAGATGATAGGCATAGATAGATAGATAGATAGATAGATAGATAGATAGATAGATAGATAGATAGATAGATAGATAGATAGATAGATGATAGATAGATATGGCATCTACAGAAGGTCAGAACAATGCTGGAACACACCTGAAAGTCCCTTGATGGTGCCACACCTCTCTCCTTCATTACAGTTCACCATTGATGGTTCCAAGCAGCGTTGTCCAAGGCTACAGTTAAAACAGAGCAGTGTCCTTGGACTCTGGCACAGGACTGGGATACCTGAAGGGAATTTTTTTTTTTAAAAAAAGTTAGCTCCTGCCAATTAATGCCATCACTGCTATAGGGAGCAAAAGTGACCTTTTGTACGTCAGTGACCAAGTAGCCTTGCCAATAGGTTACTTTATGTTACTTCTTTCCCCCCAATCTTACAAAATTGTAGGATTTTGTAACCCTACAGAGGAGGCTTCCTCCAGCACCTCCAAAATGACAGCATGAATACAACCTAGGACTGTTTTATTTTCCTGCTCCAACTTCTGCCCAAAAAAGACATCGATAAACCGAGGCAAAATCCAGAGAAGGGCTACCAAGTTTATGAAAGAACTGGAAACAAAAGTTCTATGTAAAAGGGAAAGATGAAGGTTTCCCCTGTCCAATCAGGCCCAACTCTAGAGGGTGAGGCTTATTTCTGTTTCTTAGCCGAGGGAGGCAGAGATGTCCAAAGGCATTTCTGTGGTCACATGGAATTTGACAAAGTAGACCCAACCTCCTTCTTGCTAAACTAAAAAAAAATGTGGGATAGACAGCATCACCATCAGATGGATATGTAACTGGCTGACAAACCGTACTCAATGAGTAGTCCTTAATGGTACTACATCTACATGGAGGGAGGTTAACAGTGGGGTACCACAAGGTTAGGTCTTAGGGCTAGTACTTTTCAATATCCTCATAAATGAGTTAGTTGAGGGAACAGATGGGGAACTCATCAAATTTGCAGATGATACTAAGCTGGTAGGGCTAACCAACAACCCTGAAGACAAGCTCAGGATCCATAAAGATCTTCACAGACTGGAACAACGGGCACTGTCCAATAAAATGACATTTAATGTAGAGAAAAACAAGGTTTTAGACCTGGGCAGGGGAAAAAACAACCCAAAGGTTCAAGTACAGATTAGGCAAAACTTGGCTCAAAAACAGTAACTGTGAGAGGGACCTTGGAGTCCTAATGGATGATCACTTATATATGAATCAGCAGTGTGCGGGAGCATCCAAAGAAACCTAACACAATCCTTGGTTGCATAAATAGAGGCATAGAATCAAATTCACGTGAAGCATCAATACCGCTTTATAAATCCTTACTAAGACCACACCAGGAACACTGCATCCAATTTTGGTCACCTCATTACAAAAAAAAAAAAAAAAAAGAGATGTTGAGACTTTGAAAAAAAGTGCAAAGCAGATCAACTAAGATGATTAAAAGCCTGGAGATAAAAACATATGAAGAACTCCGGGAAGACATGAGATACAGTTGGGTCTATTGGTGAAGGTATCAGGCTAGAAACCAGGAAACTGTAAGTCCTGTCTAGTCCTCTCTTAAGCATGAAATCCAGCTGGGTGACTTTGGGCCAGTCACTCTCTCAGTCCAATCCATCTCAGAGGGCTGTTGTTGTAAGGGAAATAGGAGAGGGAGAAAATCAGTGATGGGTTCCGGATCCTGCTGCAACGGGTATGGTGCATCGGGGCCCGGTGGCCACCATATGAACATGGGCAGCGAATGCGCGCATGCCTCCTTACCTCCTGCGAAGCATCCGCGATGCTCCAGCTGCTCGGCGGAGCATCGCGCAGGCGCCGTACGCTGCACATGTGTGCGCAGATGGCCCATTTCCTTCAAATACAGGTAAGGAACGAGGATGGGCGGGTGGGAGCACCGTACCGGAATGGTACCCGGTGCTCCTGGCAGGCACTGGTACGCCTGGATCGGGGCGTACCGCCTGCAACCCACCACTGAAGAAAATATATATTAGGTATGTTCACCACCTAGAATTACCTATAAAATAATGAAGGTAGAATAAAAATGATGTCTGTCTGTCTGTTTTTCTGTCTTTATGTTTAGGAAAGAAATGGAAGTTAAAGCAATGAAGTCAAAAAACGTTTTCCACAACCACAGAAACTGGAACCAGAAATAATATGTATATCTATCTAATTTTTGTTTAAACATAGGGCACAATTTCCTAATAGTAAAAACCTGTACAACAGTGGGACAAACCTCCTTGGAGGTGGTAGATTCTGTGTATGTGGTAATTCTGAAGAAGAGACTGAATAACAAACTCTCATTGATGGTTTAATTGGTTTTCCTGGAAGTTGCACGGGATTGGATTAGCAATAGCAATAGCGCTTAGATTTGCTGCCTTTTCTAAGTGGTTTACAGAGTGAGCATATTTCCCCTAACAATCTGGGTCCTCATTTTACCAACCTCCGAAAGAAGGAAGGCTGAGTAAACCTTGAGTCGGTGAGAATCGAACTGCTGGCAGTCGGCAGAATTAGTCTGCAATGCTGCATTCTAACCACTGCGTCACCAAGGCTCTAGGTTAGATAATTCTTGGGGCTGTTCCACTTCCATAATTCTATTAATTATTGTATTTCATGAATGATGAATGAATGAATAAATGAATGAATGAATAACGAATGAATGATGGATGAAAATTGCATTTTTGTCCTACCTTCTAGAAGTTGCTCAGGGCCATGCATGTCAGTTCATCATTCATTTTAAGTTCACAACAAGAACTCTTGTGAGATAGGTTGGTTAACCCAACCCAAAGATGACTGGACCAAAATAATCCAATGACTCTATGGCTGAGAGTGGCCTCAAACCTGGATGCCCTCATCCAGACATCAAATGGATTCTCATTATATAATGAGAAGGTACTTCAGATGTTGCTGGATCTCATTCACATCAGCTCCAGCCAAATGTCCAGATGAAAGGAATTCTGGGAGCTGTGATCTAGCAATGGTCATTCCAGCACTGGCAACTTATGACTTTTTAGAGCAGGGGTGTCAAACTCAATTTCATTGAGGGCCGCATCACGGTTGTATTTGACCTTGGGGTTGGGGTGGGGTGGACATGGTCAGGGTAGACATGGCCAGCTCGACGTCATTTGTGTCAGGGTGCCTGTGGTGGCCCAAGCGCTCTGCCAGTGAAAGTGGGCTCCTGAGCTCTGTTTCCGGCTGCGACAGCCTCCTGCAACCCTCTGCCGGTGAAAATGGACCTCAGGAGGGCTGCACATGGCCATCCCAAAGCTCTGTTTTCTCTGACATAGGCATTGTGGGTCGGTCCCTCATTGTTTCCAGGGTGTCTCTGTGGACCTTGAGTTTAACACCCCTGGTGTAGAGCATCAGCCAGATATTGTTGAAGTGATATAAAACTGTCTACATTGTTGCTTTTGGGGAGGGGGGGACACAAATATAGTTGTATGCTTTGAGAAGATAATATTTATTTGTTTGTGTTTCACGGTTCTAGACTGCCTGTCCCTCTCTCTCAATGTAAACAAATGGTGAGGAAACAACCTATATTTGGAGAGATATTTGCTCCCCATCCTGATTGTGCAGATCATTAACCATAAGGTAAAGGTTCCCCTCGCACATATGTGCTAGTTGTTCCCGACTCTAGGGGGTGGTGCTCATCTCTGTTTCAAGAGCCTGCGCTATCTGAAGACGTCTTCATGGTCATGTGGATGGCATGACTAAACGCCGAAGGCACTCAGAATGCTGTTACCTTCCCACCAAAGGTGGTCCCTATTTTTTCTACTTGCATTTTTGACATGGTAGGCTGGCAGAAGCTGAGACAAATAACGGGAGCTCTCTCCGTTATGTGGCACTTGGTATTCGAACTGCTCATCTTTCTGATTGACAAGCTCAGTGTCTTAGCCACTGAGCCACCGCGTCCCTGAGTGAGCCTAGAGACCCTAGAAAGGACTATTTCCACCCACTATATTGCAACAAATTGTTTGAATAACAAACGCACAGATGCTATACCCTTACTCTCCTTACAAACTCTACAAAGATTTGAAGTTTGAGGATCATCGTGGCATACCAGCTTGAAAGAATGGTTTGTTTTAGCCTCACACAAAGTGGAGTTGGTAACTTCTCTGGGCTACAAAATCTGATTTGTGCAAACGCCAAATAATTTCAGGAGGGCAATTCAAAGAAGACATTTGCACCGAAACCTGTGTGTGATGGAGTTTTGAGTGGAAGAACTGTTGCACAGGGCTCAATCCCATTCTCTCGGTAGATGAGACCTTAATCCAATGGCGCAGACAACATCTCCATCTGGAGACCTCTCTTGTTGCAGTGAAATCTAAGTGTCTTGTCATACTCTTAGCACTCCATACCATCTGCTGGGCCTACTTTCTTGACCATTGGACCATTGAGGGCCAGACATTACACTGTTGGTTAGATAAATCCTCTACTTCATTTTTTTTCAAAAAAATGAATGTTTTTATTGTACATTTTCCATTTATTCTACATCACAATTTCAGTTTTGCAACAATCATATACTGGTTGTATCCAGTCCTTTTTAAATATATACATAGTGTTATACACCCTAATCATAACCGTTATTCTCTTAATCATATAGTATAATCTCTTTTTATATATGTAATATTGTACAGCATAGTTATGTCTATTATTTCCATAGTTGTGCCATACTTTTATCACTCTATACATTTTAATCTATCATCGCATACAGTCCAATGATACTATTGCTTACAATATATATATTCTTATGTGTATTTATATACTTGTCTTTGTTTCTAATTTGTTGATCTTTCATTGTTGATTTTCTAATCTCTGCACCTATTATCTACCCATTTATACCATAAGTCCCATATTGAGTAATGTTCTGATTCTCCTTTATCTTTAAATTCCATTGTTAGCCTGCCGCTTTCGTCGTACTTTAATATTTTCTTTATTGCTATTTCAATCTGTAGGTATACTTCCGTTTTTTTTCCAATTTTGTGCATACCTAATTCCATCTGAAGCCTCTACTTTAGGGTCAAAGATTCACCTAGTTTGGCACATCTGCCAAGACAGTTTAGTGGGGTGTGGCAGCTACATGTGTTATATATATTTGGAGCCACAGAGGGAACACCAGGTAGGGACCAAAGGTGAACAAGCAGCTGTAAAAAGGGTATGGTGAGCCATTCCATCAGAGATGCTACCCCTCCCTGGACACCCCATACCACCTCATACTTAGCACATCTTAATCAACCAATCAGAATAGAGCTGGAAGGGACCTTGGAGGTCTTCAAGGTCAAACAGGAGGCCCTACACCATTTCAGATAGGTGGCTGTCCACTCTCTTCTTAAAAACCTCCAGCAGTGAAGCATCTACAACTTCTGGAGGCAAAGCTGCTCCACTGGTTAATTGTCCTCACTGTTAGGAAGTTTCTTCTTAATTCCAGGTTGCTTCTCTCCTTGATTAGTCTCCATTCATTATTTCTTGTCTTGCCTTCTGGTGCTTTGGAAAATAAGTTGACCCCCTCTTCTTTGTGGCAGCCATTCAAATACTAGAATACTGCTGTCATCTCACTCCTAGTCCTTCTTTTCTCTAGATTGGCCATATCCAATTCCTGCAACTGTTCTTCATATGTTTTTGGCCTCCAGGCCTTGATCATCTTAGTTGCTCTCTCACTAAGCATTAAATAATATTCAGCACAATAGCCTGGCTTGCAAAAATCAGCTTGAAACCAACTCCAACAACTTACCTATTTGGAAGAAGCACACTGCTAAGAAAATGTTCAAGACTCCAGTTCTTTTCTCCATAACTCAGATTGTAGAATGTCAAAGTAGTCAGATTGGCAGCTGTACAGCAACTTTGTGAATGAAGAAATACCAGCATCCGCTTTGTTTGAAGCAGTGTTGGGAGGTTAATTCTACCGGCCTCTATATATTGCCACTGCCCGATGTCAACATCAAGTACCACTAAAATAACAGTGGGCGGAGGTGTGATTGTAGCTACAACAACACACCCTTTTTAACTTGAATTTGGGAAGCTCCAGTATAGACAGAGGTTCGTAGAGAGGGCCTAGAATAGGAGATACAGTAGGTCCTGAGGTAATACTTTCCCTCAAGGTCAAGGTATCCTTCCATATTGTGGAGGAAACCAATGGTGAGATAGAATTATGATAGGGGATTGTATGGGAAAGATGTGTGGAAGTTGCCTGAGAGAAATTCTGAGTCAATGTAAAACTATGACATTTCTAGGTAGGGCTCATTAGCCATTTTCCACCCTTCTGTTGTTTCAGGCATTGAAAGCATCCATGAACTTGTAGTCACATTGTATTGCATAATCACGGTGATTCTTTCAGCAACTGTTTAAGTTTTGCACAGAAGAAAATAACAGCAAACATGTTTCAGCTCCTCCCACTGAAATTATTGATCTTGTTGTAGAATTGTAGTAATAACTAAGCTCTTATTTCCTCCAATATCTGGATAGTTAGACAAAGGGATTAAGTAGGTTTGATGCCACCTTCCAAAATTGCAATGTGGCACTTTGGGTGCCCACCTAGATGTGGAAACTGTGAGCAGGATTGTGTGCCTTCAGTTGCAATGTCCTCTGGGAATTGTGCTTTGTGGTACAATAACTTGATTTATAGTCTATGTGCCATTAAGTTATTTTTGACTCCTAACAGAGAGATTTCCCCCCCCCCCATGTTAAGCTCTATATAAGGAGACATGGTGGCTCAGTGGCTAAGATGCTGAGATTATCGATCAGAAAGGTCGGCAGTTGGGCGGTTTGAATCCCTAGCACAGAGTGAGCTCCTGTTACTTGTCCCCACTTCTCCCAACCTAGCAGTTCGAAAGCATGTAAAAAAAATGCAGCTAGAAAAATAGGTACCACTTTGGTGGGGAGGTAACAGTGCTCCATGCACGTTTAGTCATGCTGGCCACATGACCACAGAGACGTCTGCGGACAGCGCTGGCTCTTCAGCTTTGAAATGGAGATGAGCATTGCCTCTAGAGCTGGAAATGACTAACACGCAAGTGCAGGGGAACCTTTACCTTTACCTAAACTCTATATAACCTGATATTTCTGGTCTCCCAATGCTGTTACCCATTGCCCCTGTAACTGAATCCATCCATGTTGCTGCTAGTTGTCCTCTTTTCTTTTCTTCCACCATTCCCAGCATTACAAAATTTTCCTGAGAGTTGGGTCTTCCCATCATGTGTCCAAAGTAGGATAGAATAAATAGAGTGCTTACGTCAAGCCAAATAATTTGATGGCCTCTTATCTAGATTATTCTAGTGCACAGAGAAAGGAAGAAATAGAATAGGAGTTGGCACACTCCTATTTTCAGTTTCTGAAAATGTGTACTTGTACTTTGTACTTGACGCCTCTTCACCCATCGTGGGTATAGGCGACTTCCATGGAAATTTGACGCCACTGTTTTCGGTCCTGGGCTAGGGTTGTCAGGTGGTGCAGCCAGTTGCTATTATATGATTTTCGGCTAAGATTGAATGGGCGCATGACTATATCTTCCGCTTTCCGTTTGAAGTGACGCAGAGTGGTTAGACGAACACCTCCTTTTGGCCGTTTCCAGGTCGGACCAGGCTCTGCAAGCAGGGAAATTTTGGGGATTTGATTTTCTGGCATTCTCAATGTATGGCCTAGCCAGCGCCAGCGTCTAAGTTCTATAATGGCAGATACATTTTCATTGATCTCACATTTTCGGCGGATTTCAGCATTGGATATTCTTTCAGAGTACTTGATTTTCGTAAGTCTACGCAAGCAACGGTTTTGAAATAAGTCCAGTTTGTGTTGATGAGCAATTTTTATTGGCCAGGTTTCACAACCGTATAATAACGTTGGTATGATAGCAGCCTTGTATATACGGACTTTGGTTTTCAGGCTAATGTCTTTCCTAGCCCAGAGTTTCTTGAGTGAGCTCCAGGCAATTGTTGCTTTTTGAATTCTAGCACTTATTTCTGAAGAAACATCTCCATTTCCCGTAATGTTGCTGCCAAGGTAGGTGAAATGATCAACAGCTTCAATTGGTTCATTTTGAATGTGGGTGGTTTGGTCGTCTATGTGGTTGCAGCATATCATAAGCTTGGACTTGTTGCCACTAAGGACTAAGCCTAGACTTGCAGCTTCTTTTGCCACTCTATCCACCATGCCTTGTAGTGAATCCAACGAATCTGCGAACAGGGCAATGTCATCGGCGAATGTTAAGTCGGTCAGTATAAAGTTATTTGGGTAGATAATGACTCCTCCCGGTTGATTATCAAGCGCTTTCGACAATATGGCATCCATTCCGATGTTGAATAAAGTTGGTGACAAGATACCACCTTGCCTGACTCCAGAGTTTACAGTGAAAGCGTCACTTTCTTCATTATAGGCTTTTACTTTGCAGGATGTATGGTGATAAAGGGCTGTTATTATGCCACACAGCTTGTTTGGAATTCCGTCTTGATGTAATAACTTCCACAGACTTTCTCTATGAATGCTATCAAAAGCAGTGGTAAAGTCGAGAAAGGCAACATAGGTTGGCTGCCTGTACTCGTGGCGCAGTTCTAGTAGGTGTCGTAGGGCACTAATTTGGTCAATACACCCTCTCCCTGACCTAAAACCCGCCTGATTTTCCCGGGTTCTTTGCTGTCGTCCATCTTTTATACGATTCAGTATTATGGCCTCAAGAATCTTATATGCCAAATTAATTAGTGAGATTCCTCGGTAGTTTTTGCACTCGGTTTTAGTACCTTTTTTGTATAAAGGTAGTAGCAATGCAGTTTCCCAATCCTTTGGAATTCGTTCTTCCTTCCAGATAAGACTGAAAACACTTTCCATTGCATTAATCACATGGATACCACCGGCTTTAAAAATTTCGGCGCTGAGACAGTCATCTCCAGGGGCCTTGTTATTTTTTAGCTTTTGAATGACTGCCGCAATTTCTAATCCGGATGGCGGCAAATCGTTGATATCATACGGCTGGTGATTTGGAGCATCTATATTATCTGTTTCAGCAGTAACTGGTTCTGGTCGGTTCAGCAGGTCTTCAAAATATTCACACCACCTAGTCAATCTAGCTTCTACGTCGGTAATCTTGTGGCCAGTTTTATCTGTGATACACTGGCTGACTGGGGTTGAATATTTCCCAGCAGTAACTCTGACCAATCTGAAGAACTTTCTGTAATCGCCGTGATGTTGAGCTGTTTCCAGTTCTGTGGCTAGCTGATTATAAAAGGTCTCTTTATCCTGCCTAGCACTTCTTTTAACTTCACGGGCAAGTTGGGCAGCTAATGGATGATTATTATCTGCAAAAGCTAGTTTCCTTTGTTGGGAAAGCTGGATAGTGGCATGTGAAATCCAGTCATTTTTCTGATGTTCATATGGTGGAATGCATTGGCTAACCATAGTTTGCAATTGTTTTCGAAGGAGCGACCATGATTCATCGACTGATTGTGGCATTTTATCCGATTTTGATACTTCTTCCTCAAGAGATTTCATAAAGAGGTCTCTTATCTCGGGATCTTGGAGGCTGTGAATATTCAGTCGTTTTGGAGCTGGTTTATGCATTCTGTTTTGGAATTTAAGATGGAATTTGGCAGCCACTAAGGCATGATCGGTTGCAACATCGAGCCCCCAAAAGGACCTGCAGTCAGTAACTGATTTGCTCCATTTCTGCTTGATTAAAATATAGTCTATTTGGTTTCTAGTTGCTCCGTCAGGGCTTACCCACGTTTGAAGAGGCCGCTTCTTATGGCAAAAGAACGTGTTAGTAAGCATGAGCCCGTGGTGACTTGCTAGCTCAATGAGGCGTTCACCATTTTGACAGGTGTTGGTATGTGGAGTGTAACAGCCAGTTATTTTACCTTGTCTTCTGCTTCCACCAACTTGGGCGTTAAAGTCACCCGCTACGATCAGGAAATCCTTTCTGGGAATTAGTGATAGTTCGTCTTCCAGCTGATGATAGAATTCTTCAATTGTCGCCTGATCATTAGCATTCGTAGGTGCATAGACCGATAATAATGATACATTGAATGGACGGCTTTTGATACGAAGGTAGGCTAATCGTGAATTTATCGGTTTCCAGGCTATGACTGCTTTTGCGGCTTTTTGACTGAGGGCAAAGCCGACACCAGCGAGCCCAGAACCCTTTGTTGGGCCGCTATAGAATAGTTGTATAGATCCCTTTTTGTGTGGGACTGATATTGTAGCAGTTCCATCGTTTGGCATTCTCAATTCTGACACACAACATATATCAACGTCTCTATCGTAAATACTTTTAGCGAGAAGGGCCTGCTTCCCTGTTTGTAGCAATGTTTGCACATTGAGGCAACCGATATTGTTTAGCCCTAAAAAGGAATGGATACGGTGATCCATGGAAGCTGTTTCGGCTGGATATACCCAAGGGGACGCCAGTCCCAAGGGTCGACAGAGCCCGATTGGTGGGAACGGGGGGCACCACGTGAAGGCCGGGTTGTCGTTTGATAGTTGAGAGGCTTTGCAATAAGCGTTGCAATGTATATTTTGCGCATCAACTATCCTTGCCCGCCCCTGAAAATGTGCACCTCTTTACTATTTGGTAAAGAAGCCATGTTTCTTCAAGTATCAACAGAACAGGAGTGGGTTCCTGCCAGTTCTAAGCTCTTCTATAGAAGAGGTTCCACAAATCTACAGTGCCGTTTAGAACTGGTTCCAGCTCCCTCCCCCGGCCCGTCCGCACATCATCAAGATGAAGACCGAGAGTAGGAATTCTGGGAGTTGAAGTCCACAAGTCTTAAAGCTGTCAAGTTTGAACACCCCTAGGATTTTTTTTAAGGGGTTAGGGATGCAAGGGTCTTGTAACTTGAAAGGTTTAAGACTTGCGTGCTTCAAATGCCAGAGTTTCTGAGCCAACATTTTGGTTGCTAAGCGCCAAGCCATTCCCACCCGGTCACATGGTCAGCAAGCTACTCCCACCCAGTCACATGGCCAGCAAGCCACAAAGCAGGCCACACCTACAGAAGAGGTTCTAAAAATTTTTGAAACCCACCACTGCAACAAAACCTGAAACAAAATATGTTTCTATTTTTCATATATATTTTATTGAAAAGTTTTTTTTAAAAAAAAGACAAAAAGAAAAAAATATTTTTTTTGAAATTTCTTTCTGTACAACATTTCCACCTTGGTATCCATTGTAAATGTATTTTCTCCCTCCTTACTTCAGTTTCTCTTTGTCTATACATATGATACCATTATATGCAGTCCTTAACTTACAATCCTTCTTTCCAGTTATATATGTTTGTTCATACATTGTTAATTTCTAGCTCCTGTGTCTTCTTCATTTAGTCTTTCCTTAAGCTTTACACCTGTCCTCCAGCCATTTGTACCACTCATTCCATACCATATAATATTCTGTTTCCTCCTTTTCTTTGATTTCTTTTGCAAATTTGTCCATCTCTGCACACTCTAACACTTTCATTATAACATTCCCCTCTGTTGGTATATTAATATTCTTCCAATTTTGTGCATATGTTATTCTCGCTGCCGTTATATGTATAATTAAATATTGTGGGGGTTTTTTGGTCATATTTCTTTATAGGTATTCCCAATAAAAATAATTCCGGTTTCATATCTATTTGTTATTTAGTAATTTCTTGAAGCCATTTTCTTATTCTATGCCAATATTTTTCAGCATTTGGGCATAACCACCACATTCCTTGATTTTGCCTACATTTCCAACAGTCCGGTGATACGTTTGGGTACTTGCTGGTGGGAGAACCTGGAAAAAAAGATATTTCCAGTTTAGGTCATCCACTTGCTCAAGTTAACATGACTCTTAAAGCAATAGGATGGCTTACTAAATGGTTGATTAGGACTACAAAAATCTCAGTAACCATTATCTGGAAGCAAAGAGAACAGTCAATTCTAACTCTTTGCTTCCATCTCTATCTAGTAGATGTTTGCTGCTCAGATAACTTTATTATAAGGGATACCAGAGAACTTCTGAATTTGTATGAGGTCCAAAGCACTTCAATAATTTCCAAATTGTGCACAACCCTGCTAGTTACGGTAGTTAACATTCAGCATTTTGAGACCAAAAGCACAGGTTGTAGGTCCTAGCAAACATGCTATTTTAGATGGAAGAATACAACTTAAAATTAGCTAAATCTAATTACTTTTATTTGTAATAGATATAGCTGAATAATAACTGATATTGATAGTAATGTATATAATGTGGAGCTGATATGATACATAATAATTGGATATGAGAAAGGAAGGTTAGAAATACTTTTGGACTATATATAAAGGTTATTAACTACAATAATTACCACTATTAAAAAATAAAATAAAATATATACAGTTAAATATTAATTAATATGGGGGAAATGTTATGATATATGATATAACTACATAAAGAAGGGAGAATGATAATAAACTATACTGCATGGAAGATGGACTTTTTGGTATCAAATATTATGGATGCTCAGCTAAAATAGGATATGAGGATTTGATGTTAATAGAGGATTTTACAAATAAGTAAATGAAATGTCAGCATGTGGTTATGGACTAAATCTTTGGCATAGTTAAGGTTGAAGGATGTTTGAATAACTGTAGTTAACTAAAAGTGGAGGTATAATGATGGCAATATGGTAAACATTTGAGTCAAGATTTTTGAATTAATATGAATTAATGGAAGAGATGCACCAAAACATGTTGTAACCAGCTGATATACATTTTTTATATAATATATACCTGTGTTGTTTTTTCTTTTTTTTCTCTTTTTTTGCTTTTTGCTTTTTGTTTTTTCTTCCCTGCCTTGTCCTTTGCTCTTTTTGTCTTTTTTGTCTTTTTTGTTGGTTTCTTTTTTTTTTTTTTTGATTTTTTCTTTTCCCACTGGTCTGGGCATGTATTGTTTAAGAGTATTATTATTATTAATATTTTAAAATAATAATTACAGTCAAATGAAAATGGATATATGACGATGGTGATATGTATGAATATCTGAGTTAAAACACTTGAGTTAACATGAGTTATGTTTGTTGACTGTGGAGGAGATGTACGAAAGTTTATTTGTGATCGACTGATACACTTTCTATAGCATGTAAAGAAGGATGTTGTACTTGTTTTAAATTAAAATTAAATTTTTTTTTTTAATAATAGCAAACATGCTATTTTAGGCCAACTGCAACTTTCAAGTAAGATTGGATAACCATTTGTCTGAAGTTGTGTAGGATTCCCTGCCTCTAAGCAGGGGATTGGACTAGAAGACCTCCAAGGTCCCTTCCAATTCAATTCAATTCAATTCTTTTCCATTCCACTCCACTCCGCCCCACTCCACCCCACCCCATCCCATCCTATTCTTCAAAGGCAGCTCCATGTAGACTGTATTTCAGTAGGCCAACCAGATGCTGATATGAGCATGTTGGTAACACCTTCCAGTGCAGGTAATCAGATATAATGGGCTGTGGGAATAAACTTGAGGAACAGGCTGCAGCCACGACAACAGTCAGATAAGAGAAATGTGAATCCAAAGCAAGAATGTACTTTGAAAAAATGTCTCCCTTGAACCACCCCTAGTTTATTTTAAAATAAAGACCAGGAGGGGAGAGATACTTTCTGATTTGCAAGATTCTATTAGGGTAACCCTGTAATCAAAGTAATTTCAGTATTCATAACTTTAATGTCCATGTCTAGTCTACCTTGAAGGGCGGATATCACACAATGACGGCCAGGCTCCAAACAAGTCTTCATTTGATTGGGGTTAAGTAGGCGTGGGATTGAAATTTTTTAGCAACCGGGTCTCCGCCTGGTTGCTGGGGGAGGCGTGGCCACAGGGGCGTGGCTTAGTCACCTTCCTGCACCGGGGGGGGGCTTTTCACCCTTCCCAGGCTTCGGAGGCTTTTTCTGAGCCTCTGGGAGGGCAAAAACAACCTCCCCCAGGCTCCAGAGGCCCTTCGGAGGCCGGAAACAGGCCCACTTCCAGACTTCCAGTACTTCTGGTAGGTCTGTTGTTCGCCCTTACCAGGCTCTGGAGGCTTTTCTCAAGGCTCCAGGAGAGCAAAATTGTCCTCTCCCGGACTCCAAAGGCCCTCCAGAGTCCAGAAACAGGCCCATTACTCGACTTCCAGAACTTCTGGGAGTCCCGTTATTTGCCTTCCCAGAGCCTCCGCGTGGGCCCTACATTCACCTGGCATCCAAAACGGGTTGTGTGGAGACTCCTGGGAGAGGAGGGGCAGGGTGGGCGGGATCAGCCAGTCCAGTGGTGGGATTCAAATAATTTAACAACTGGTTCTCTGCCCTAATGATTTCTTCCAACAACCAGTTAACCAAATTGCTCAGAAGGTTAACAATCGGTGCAAACTGGCTGAATCCCACCACTGAGCCAGTCCTTGCAGCTACTGGTTCGGTGAACCAGTTTAACATCCAGTTTACCAAAACCAGTCTGAACCAGCTGAATCTCACCCCTGGCCGCTAAGATATATATTGGCATTATAAATGTAGTGATGCCAGCTGCTCCTGAAATGATGAATGATTTCAAACAGTGGCGTCATGTACATATTAAACAGGAGCGTGACCCGTCAAAAGCGCGTTCCACAAAAGTGCGGTCGACGAAATCGCGTATGTGACGTCATCACAACGCGACGAAAAAGATCGAAAAATTGAAATAAAAAATAAATTACAGCAAGCCGATTCACATAAAGGTAAGGGTTAGGTTAAGGGTTAGGGTTAGGGTTAGGTTAAGGGTTAGGGTTAGGGTTAGAGCGTTAGCGTTATGTTTAGCGTTAGGTTAAGGGTTAGCGTTAGGTTTTTCGTTACATTAAGGGTTAGGTTTAGGGTTAGGTTTAGGGTTAGGTTTGGGGGGGGTTAGGGTAAGTTTTTAGCTTCATTTTTACATTTTTCGATCTTTTTCGTCGCGCTGTGATGACGTCACATACGCGCTTTCGTCGACCGCGATTTTGTCGTCCACGGTTTTGTGGTGGAACCAAACAGGAGACGAGCGTTGAAGCCACACACATTTGGGCCTTGGATTTGATCTCTCCTGCCTATCCACACCTACTGGATTTGGCCACAGAGAAAGGAGAAGAATTTGTGTTTCCCATTCCTAATCTCTTCAGGTAATCCAAAAGGATAGTATGGTCATTGAGAGCTGTTGAGAGATGACGAACTAAAACATATGAAGAACGGTTGCAGGAACTGGGTATGTCTAGTTTAAGAGAAAGAAGGACTAGGGGGGACATGATAGCAGTGTTGCAATATCTCAGGGATTGCCACAAAGAAGAGGGAGTCAAACTATTTTCCAAAGCACCTGAGGGCAGGACAAGAAGCAATGGATGGAAGCTAATCTAGGAGAGAAGCAACCTAGAACTAAGGAGAAATTTCCTGACAGTTAGAACAATTAATCAGTGGAACAACTTGCCTCCAGAACAGTGGTGGGTTACAAAATTTTCTGGAACCCCTTCTGTAGGTGTGGCCTGCTTTCCGGGTCCACTGGTGGAACCTCTTCTAACCGGTTCGGTAGATTTGACGAACCGGTTCTACCGAATAGGTGCAAACTGGTAGGAACCCACCTTTGCTCCAGAAGTTGTGAATGCCCCAACACTGGAAGTCTTTAAGAAGATGTTGGATAGCCATTTGTCTGAAACGGTATAGGGTTTTTCTGCCTAGGCAGGGGGTTGGACTAGAAGTCCTCCAAGGTCCCTTCCAACTCTGCTATTGTATTGTATTGTATTAACAGAATACTCACACCACCTCCATCCTAGCTCAACTAGAGGTCATCCACAAACATGACCAACACTGCCTTTGCTTTGAAACCTAACTGAAACAGTGGTGGGATTCAATTTTTTTTACTAATGGTTCTGTGGGCGTGGCTTGGCATGGCTTGGCAGGCATGGCCAGGTTGTCATGTGACTGGGTGGGTGTGGCCAATTTAGCAGTCCATTTTGCCACTTTAGCAGTTCATTAAACAATACACAGAAGGCCCCTTTTCTATTCTTTTTAATGCTGCATGACGTTTTTGCTCTAGGTTTATTTGTTTCTTTTTTTTACTAGGGGGGGGGAGAGGTTGGCAATGCCTGGGGATTTCTGGGAATTTCTCCTCTGTGTTAGAGGCACCAAAATAACCAAGATGGTATAAGGCAGTGATGGATAACCTCTTTGTTGTTGCATGCCGAAAGCGTGCACACGTGACAGTGTGCATGCGTGTGCCCACATCCATAATGCGCAATCCCCCATGCCCCCTGGCCCCCACTGTGCATGCACTCATGCCCTCCCCCATGGCCCGTTTTGGGTCTTGCAGGTCTCCCTGAAGCCTCCTGGGACTAAAAATGGGGCATGGGGGGAATGCCACCCCCCCACTCCCTGCCTGCATGCACCCCTCTCCTCGTGGATGCAAGGCAGAAACCCCAAAATCAACTGGCTGGTGGGAGGTGTGTGCAGAGCTGGGGCGACAGCTTGTGTGCCTGCAGAGAGCCGCCTGGAATCCTTCGGGATTGGGCGGCATATAAATTTATTAAACTTAAACTTAACATGCCGCCTGTGGCACGTGTGCCATAGGTTCGCCATCATGGATATAAGGTCTCCTGCTGGAGCAGGGGGTTGGACTACATGACCTCAGAAGTCCCTTCCAGCCCTGGATTGCTGTGCTGCTTCAAAGCATCCTCTGAAGCTGAGTCTAGTGCCAGGGTTTGTGGTCCTTCCTTCCATTCCTGTACACCCCACCCCCCCTGTTTTCAGCCTAGCAAGCCTCCCTGCACTTACCTGGAAGCCAAAACGGGATGCGTGGGGACTCCTGGAAAGGGCGGGGTGGGGCCAGTCAGAGGTGGTATTTGCCGGTTCTCTGAACTGGCTAAAATTTCGGCTACCAGTTTGCCCGAATCGGTCAGAACCAGCTGAATACCACCTCTGAACTGAAATAAGTCCAGACAACCCATTTCCTTTTGAAGCTTCTTAACAATCTTCCCTAGTAAGTGGAAAATGGGATAAAAGTTGACCAGAACTATTGAATCCAGCATTAATTGTGTTTCATCGTATATTCAGGATATCTCTCCAAGAACCAACATGAGACTTCTTTCCGTGGCTTCATTTAAATGGGGAACGTTGGAAGGGAGATGATGGAACTCCACAAGGGAGTGCCTACTAGGTTGTAAAGCAACTGAGAAGGAGGAAGAAGTGAAATGGTTGCCTTGGAGAAGTAAAGTAGAAAGTATGACAACAGCTCTGGGCGGTGGCGGGAGAGGGCAGCGGGCCAGCTGCAGCCAGGACAAATCAAGGAACTGAGGGGAGCCTCCTGTGTGTTGCACACCCCTCCCTGCAGGCGGCAACCCAGACCCTGCCTGGTCCAAGAGCCGTGCAAAGTGAAATTGGAGGCACCCCACTGGCAGAGGCTCTATGTGGACAGCAAGGGAAGAATGCAGCAGCGGAAGAGGCTGGCCATCCCCTAGGCAGCTCTCGGAGGAAGGAAGCAGGGATGCTGGTCTGGGGCTCGCTTCCATTACTGCTTGCCGCCGCCCCTGCAGAATGGAGTGTTGGAGGCCAGGCCGGTCCTGCCCGCCCGCCCGCCCGCCCACCTGCTTGGTTGCCACTTTCCCAGCTGGCTGACCAGGTGGGGCCTGGGCTGCAGTTGGCAGAGAGAGGAGTGCAACAAAGTGGGGCCACCGAAAAGCCAATTGCAGCTGGCAATGGGGCACAAAGGAGTGGCTACGCAGCAGAGCTGGGAGCGTCCCCAGGTCGGTGGGGTAATGGGGAGGTTGTGTGGGGCTGGAGGTGGCTGGGAGGCGGGGGTCAAGGCACCTGCAACATGGTGTTAGCATCATCACCACTACTATGTGCAAGAGTTGTGTGCAATCCAACCCTTGCACACAGCCCAGAAGACGTGAGCTTTAGGTGGCATCAATGCATTAATTCAAGAGAAGCATCAGAAACCAGATGACGGGGTTAAAATGCCAAGCCTGAGATGCTGTCAAACACTGGCTTGTTTATAAAAACTGCATTAAAACAATTAGACGACGTTAGACTTCATTCCTAAAGGTTTCATAAACTTGATCTGCAAATGTCAACGTATGCTTGTTTGCTTTGCAGTATGATAAAATAGCTCTTCCTTCCTCATCCTGCCACTTGGAACTCTGACCTAGATACACTGATGGCACAATTGGCTTAAAAAAAATAAATAGATGAGGTTACCCAGAATCTGGGTGTAGGTCTGCTTGCAAAACCCATCCCAACCACCTCAAATAAGCATCAAACAGGCACCTTTATAAATATGAGAAGGCCAGAAGTCAAGATACATTTGTCACAGTCTTTGCCATGTTGGGTCCTCAATCTTTTGAATCCTTGAAAAGTACCACAGGGAAGAGGGCATCAATTTATTCTCCAAAGCATTCAAGAGCAGAACAAGAAGCACTGGAGGGGAAGCTCATCAGAGGGAGATTCAATATGGAAATAAGGAGGAATAACTGACAATGAGAACAATTAATCAATGGAACAGCTTTCCTCCTGGAGTTCTGGGTCCTCCATCCCTGGAGATTTTTAACAAAAGATTGAACAACCCTTTGTCTGGGATGGTATAAGGATTCCTGCCTTTGGCAGAGGATTGGACTAGAAGACCTCCAAGGTCCTTTCCAGCCCTACGATTCTATGAATATGTGTTGAAGGACAGGTCCTGTCATCTCCAGCCAGTTCTTCGGTCTGTGATGTCTTCATCTGCCAGCCAAAGAGAAACTACCCTGTTTTCCTGAAAATAAGACCTCCCCAGATAATAAGCACAATTGGGCTTTTGAGCGTATGCGCTCAAACAAGCCCTCCCTTGAAAATAAGCCCTCCCCCAAAAATATTGCAACACAGCAGCAGCCATGAGGTGACCACACCCGCCACCTTCTGCACCTCAAAAATAATAGGACCTCCCAAAAATAAGACCAAGTGCTTATTTCGAGGATCAAAAGAAAGTCACACCCTGTCTTATTTTCGGGGAAACATGGTAATAAGTCCATGATTAGAAAACTTAAGAGTTAGAGCAAATGAAGACAAATATAAGTCTCCCAGGATAATGTTGCAAGGCACAATCTGGGTCGGTCACTGGGATCAGAGGGTTTTTCTTCTGAGTTTCGGACTTCTGCTGGAGCCCATCTTCAGGAAACGTCTCTCTTTGCTAGAGAGAAATCTCCTGAAGATGGGTTCCAGCACGATAGCTCAGAAGCTAAAACCTCTGGTCCCAGTGACCGACCCAGATTGGAGCCTGTGTAGTGCACGTTTTAGGATGGCTTGGTTAATTATTGGAATAGTTGGCAATAGCACCTACTGTACATTGAGGTGTTGAGGTGGAGGCAGTGAGGAAATAGAATATAAATAGATTGAACAAATGAATGAACAAATGAACAAACAACAATGTTTCTGGAGTAGACATTGTGCAATATTATGTTCCACCTTCCCAGCTTTTAAATACACTGAAGAGTCACAATTAGAGAAGAAGTTATTACTAACATGTCTTCCATCATCTCTGAATTGCTTAAGTGACAGAACAAAAGAAAAATATTCTACTATTTCCTACTGAGAATTTTTGACATTTCTCTCCCTCGGTTGGCAGAAGAAATAAGCAAACAACAACAACCATAGCAACAATTCAGCCGTGTGGGAGGACAGTTCACAATTCTCATAGTGTCCACTGCAGATAGGACTGCTTCTTTTCAAAAGCTACTTTCCCCTTCTACGTTCACATATTGAATAGAATAGAATAGAATAGAATAGAATAGAATAGAATTCTTTATTGGCCAAGTGTGATTGGACACAGAAGGAATTTCTCTTTGGTGCATATGCTCTCAGTGTACATAAAGGAAAATAAAATAGAATACATTCATCAAGAGTCATAAGACACAACACTTAGTGATAGTCATAAGGTAAAGGTAAAGGTTCCCTCACACATATATGTTAGTTGTTCTCAACTCTAGGGGGCGATGTTCATCTCCTTTTCAAAGCCGAAGAGACAGCATTGTCCAAAGACGTCTCCATGGTCATGTGGCTGGCATGACTAAACGTTGAAGGCGCATGGAATGCTGTTACCTTCCCACCAAGGTGGTCCCTATTTTTCTACTTGCATTTTTATATGCTTTCAAACTGCTAGGTTGGCAGAAGCTGGGACAAGTAATGGGAGCTCACTCCATTATGTGGCACTAGGGATTCAAACTGCTGACCTGTTGACCTTTCTGATCACCCATAGTGATAGTCATGGGTTACTATAAGCAATGAAATCATACTAGGAAACAAATAAAACAACATAAATTTAAAAGATACAAGCAACATGGTTATAATAAGTGGGAATAGATAGGTACTAAGAAGGATGAGAAGAATAATAGTAATACAGTCTTAGTAAATAATTTGATAGTGTCGAATTAGTTGTTTAGCAGGGTGATGCCATTCGGGAAAAAAACTGTCCTTGTGTCTAGTTGTTCTGGTGTGCAGTGCTCATTGTTGGTGTTCATTGTTGCTCATTGTTGGTGCTCAACCCTTCATTGTTGGTTCAGCTGAAACAGAATGACAGGCCTAAAGAGAAACCCAGAAATTGAATTTCTTGAATCCTAGTCCAAAACCAGGGTTTCTCTTGCCCAACCTGGTTTGTGAGTACTGACCTTCTGCCCTCACAGCCTTACTGGGTGACAAAGGCCTCCGTTTGATAGTTTACCCAGTAAATAACATTGATCTGTACATGGCTAAGTATCACGACTCAATATCTCTTTCATTTATTTGCTGTGATCAGGAAAGTCTCAACTCAAAAAGGGGTTGTTACTTTCCTCTTAGCAAGATGTTGGCAGCAAATCCAATTTCTCTTGATTTTCATAAATGTGCTGATCCACCAATTTCAACCCAAGACTTCAGCTGTGGTATGAGTGGTGATGTTGCTAATGATGATGATCATCATATAAATATCTCCATGGGCTTTATTTATTTGGTCATGATGACATTAACCAAGTTACCTTCCTTGATGCAATGGTAGAAAAATCCCTTAAAATCAAGGCCTAGGCATTAAATATGGTATCAGAACTGCCACCTCACTGCCAGTCTGTCATAAACCATGTGGGGCGGGGAAGGCTGGAAGGGAGGCTGAGGGCCTGGGGGAAAGTGAACTGTGAAACTGAACTGTGAGAAGATAGAATAGAATAGAATAGAATAGGAGAGAGAGAGATTTCAGGAACTATTATTACTGAAGAATAGAATAGAATAGAAGAGAAGAGAGTGAGTGAGAGAGATTTCAGGAAGTATTATTACTGAAGAAGAGAAGAGAAGAGAAGAGTGAGAGAGATTTCAGGAAGTATTATTACTGAAGAAGAGAAGAGAAGAGAAGAGTGAGAGAGAGTGTGTGAGAGAGAGATTTCAAGAACTATTATTACTGAAGAATAGAATGGAAGAGAAGAGGGAGAGAGTGAAAGAGAATGTGTGTGAGAGATTTCAGGAACTATTATTACTGAAGAATAGAAGAGAGAGAGAGAGAGAGAGAGAGAGAGAGAGAGAGAGAGAGAGAGAGAGAGAGAGAGAGAGAGAGAGAGAGAGACTGTTCCTCATATGCTTTAGCCTCCAGTCCCCTAATCATCTTGGTTGCTCTTCTCTGCACTCTTTCTAGAGTCTCCACATCTTTTTTACATTGTGGCGACCAAAACTGGATACAGCATTCCAAGTGTGGCCTTATCAGCGGTGGTTGGACTTAGTCTGCTTGTGGCTATGTAGAGATTCTGTTTTAACACTGCTCCCAGAGTCTGCCACTCCTTCTCTTACAGGTTGCGTGCCAAATCATGGAAAGTTTTATATTGCATTACCTAATGACTTGCCTATAATAGTACTTCTCATTCTCACTAGTTGTTCAACCCACTCCAGGTTGAAAGCATTTTAAACCGTTCCTTGAGCAAGAGTAAGTTGGCTAATTGAAGAGAGTTATTGAGAAAATGAGGAACACCGCATGTAATCTAAAGATGAAAATAGCACACTTGGGGAATAACCTGAACAGCATTCAAATCTATTTGCTGCAATAGAAGACATGTAAATTACACACAACCTTATTTATTTTCATTATTTTTAATAGCAGTTCTCTTAAAAATTGTTGAAAGAAATGTCCTTCTGGGCTCAACTCCAAGTGGGGAAAAGACACTGGAGACATGGAGGCTGTTTGGAAAGTTGGTTTAATAGTGGACAGGACCACATGGTTTGAGGTCCTGAACAGAAAAAGGGGATCACATGCTTCAAGATGTTGAGTGAAGAAAAAAAAAAGAGAAAAGAAGGGGCTTGCTGGTTTTTCTATATTCTGTTTAGCCACACCTATCTGTTTCCTGTTCCTGTGTAAGAAAGACTCCTGTGAGTCCCTTGGACAGCAAGGTGATCAAACCGGTCAGTCCTAGAGGAGATCAGCCCTGACTGCTCTTTAGAAGGCCAGATCCTGAAGATGAAACTCAAAGACTTTGGCCACCTAATGAGAAGGAAGGACTCACTGGAGAAGAGCCTCATGCTGGAAAAGACAGAGGGCAAAATGTTAGGTAAGTTCCCTGGTGGGAGAGCGAATATGTTCAGAGAAGCGTTGTGAGAGTTGTGTTGGATAACACACAAACCAGCATACAGAGATACAGCAGTTTAAATAGGCTTTTATTTTGTGGAAATAGAGGTATCAGAGTCCATCAAACAGTCCAAGCCATTCTGGCTCCCCCTTATGGCCTATTGAGGAAAACAGCAACCAATCACATTTTACAGTATGATTTAAAGAAACAGGTATAGCATTGTTACATGATTTATATATTGCCAACCCAACTGTTAGATTATATTCCTAACACAAAATAAGAAGGGGACATCAGAGAATAAGGTGGCTGGATGGAGTCATGGAAGCCGTAGGCATGAGCTTAAATGGACTCCAGGGGATGGTAGAGGACAGGAAGGCCTGTAGGAATGTTGTCCATGGGGTCGTGATGGGTCGGACATGACTTCGTGACTAACAACAACAAACACATCATCATTAGATCCTGATTGTTGGGCAGGGATATGATTCCACAGGACTACAACCACCACAGAAAAGGTCTTGCTTTATTAACTAACAATTTACAGGTGTAGCTTTCTCTGCAGACCTTAATATGCCTGGGAGGATGGCATCAATGAAGGGCTTCTTTAAGTGAGAGCTAGTTTGGTATAGGGGTTGAGGAAAACCAGAAGATTGTGAGTTCTAGTCTTCCCTTTGTCCCAGAAGCTGACTGGGTAACCTTGGGCCAGCTATTTTCAACTATCTATGTACCACAAAAAGTTATTGTGGAGAAAATGGGAAGAGCTAGCAATATGTATACCATTGCCAGTTGTAAAAAGTAAAGGTGAGACAGAGACAGTCCTAATCTGTAATTAATATTTGTATTTCTAGAATATGCAAATAATCCACTGAAAAAGAAATGCATCAAGTCTACTGAATCAGTGGTTGATACCTTGTCAGTGTCCATATGACCACCTCTGTCAATATACATCTATTCAGGTGTAGATACATGGCGGGCAAAGAAGCCAACTGAGGAATTGTGCATCATATTATCATAACACAAGCTCTGACCCTTAGGAACTTTCTTGTGACATTATGGCATGAGTAAATGACATCACAACAGATGTTTTGGTTCCTTGTCGTACAGTCCCATGGCTAAGAACAGAAGCCTATGTATCTGTGAAACTCAAACTTCTTTTTTTCTGGCTATTTTACAAACACTCCTAAGAAAGCCCATGCTACACACCCAGTTTTATTTTTACCCTTGCCTTCTCAACAGATTGGAATGTCTTGGGAGGGAGGGATGAGAAAATATGATAGATATTTAGATATTGAAGTGGACTTCAAGAGAATGAAGAACAACAGAGCCTGTCGTTTTCCTCATACCAGATCAATCTTTTATATTCCAGAAGAATCAAAAGAAGATCCTTCTAGGTGATCCTGAGAAGATGCTTTAACCAAGCGAGAAACAACTCTGATTCTATTCTCATGTGGCTGGGCATGATGGGTGTTGCAATCCAAAGCCCCAGGGAGGAGAAGGCAAGAAGGGATGACATTAAGGGTGTGATTTGATGTCATGTATGAGTATTGTATCTATTTTACTTAGCATAATACAAAAGTCACAGTGTATTCAGAAAATAAAAATAGAACATATAACATCAACTCTTAGAACTCTGGGAGAACAACAATAGCTTGAACAGATGTTTGAAGGACAGCCTTTTAAATACTTTAATAATATATGTGGGGAATATCTGTTAGAGCAGGTATACGTGGACTACAACCAGAATTTCTGGAAATTCATGTTGCTTAAGGAATTCTGGGAGTTGGAAGTCCACAGTTCTTAAAAATTAACAAAGTTGAAAAACACTGTTCTATAGCCTGGGTATTAATACAGTTTTCCTAAGTTAGAAAAAAAATCAGGAAAAATTGAAGCAGAATTTTAGAGAAATATGGTTACCTCTGGACATATACAGGTAAGCAGAAAGCCAATTCCCATACTTTATGAGTAAAACACAGCATTTTTAATAGCACAGATTTCTTTATAACAAAGATTTATATGCTGCCATTTATAAGTATATCTAGACAGTTTACAAATATCCATATATAATAAAAATAATTTTAAAATTGTTATAAATACCTTGGGCTTGGGTAAAAAGTAATGCTTTAAGTGTAAAAGTTGGGACCAGGATCTTGGTTGTTAAATGAAGTGGTCGCTAAGTAAAACCACAACTGTGCTTATGAACTCACATCAGCTTTCCTTTCCTTCACAGGCCAATGAAGTAAGTACAAATGTTACTTCGTATTAAACATGTTAAACTAAAGTTACTTTTTCATCACTGTCGTAATTGTGAATGGTCACTAAACAAGGCAGTCACTATAGAAGAACTACATGTAATGCTTTAATGAGTAGCATTTAAAGCTTCTGTGACAGAGCTAACTTTAGCTCGCACTTGCAAATTCTTCTACCCAAAAATGAAAATGGCAGTGGATGTTAAATATATGTGTAGTTGTGTAGAAGAAAAAGAATTGAGTACCGTGTGACCTAGCTGTCCTCATAAACACAGCAACATTCAATAACTTTCTCCAAGAAGTGTTTGTTTAATATGTTTACTTAGTGATAAGGTGTTTCTAACAAGTTATTGATAGGTCTACACTTGTGAGGCAAATCAGTGTTTTGTTAAGTACAACTTATATCAAAAAGATTAGCAGAATTTTTAAAAAAGTTTCCACTATGAGACTGTGTCACAGGAAGCCTCACATGTTATGAATGATCCTTTTACCTGTCATCCACAGAGTCTTTTCGAGAAAAGAATTGAACCACACCCAGTCTTAGAAAGAGACATATGTGTCCTGTTTTAAAATAGCATATATATTAAATTTTCCAACATTTAAAACAAATGTACACCTATAACAACTTTTCCATATCGGTATCAATATCTTTTGTAACAGTCCTATTTACAAAAATTCTAACTCTGTATCACTATCCTAAATGATATCCTTATTTAAATTATAGTAACATCCACTTACACATCAAAATCATATATTTCTTGTAAGTTTTGCATTCTATATATTATACTTTTACATCTTATACCTTAAGTTTTACATTTGCTCTCAAGCCAGGAGTACCATCTATTCTAAATTTGATAGTACTTGGTTTCTTCCCTCTCCTTCACTTCCATAGACAGTCTATCCATTTCTGCGCATTCATAAATTTTCCTTTTTATAATTGGATCTAGAGGAGTATCTGTTTGTTTCCAGTTCTGTGTTAACACAATTCTACTTGTGGTTAATATATGCAATGTTATGTATTGTAGTTCCCCCCCCCCCCATTTTCCCATCAAAAATATCCAGGAGAAACGATTCCAGCCTCAACTCTATCCTCTATTCAGTTACCCCTTCCAATCACCTTCTTATCTTACGCCAATATTTTCTAACCTTGGGCAATGAAAATGGGCAGTAGATATTAAATATGTAGTTGTGTAGAAGGAAAAGAATTGAGTACTGTGACCTAGTTGTCCTCAGAAATCCAGCAACATTCAATACCTTTCTCCAAGAAGTGTTTAATATGTTTACTTATTGATAAGATATTTCTAACAAGTTACTGATAGGTCTACACCTATCAGCGTTTTGTTGAGTTCAACTTTATATCAAAAAGATTAGCAGAATTTTTAAAAAAAGTTTCCGCCATGAGACTGTGCACGTGCATGCACATATCTTTTCTTTCTTTCTTTTTATTTTAAACACTTAAACACATTGACAAAAACATACACAAAACTTACAGATAACATCGGAACGACACGTTCTTTCTTACAGCAGATATCTATTGGTGTATCTTTACAAATATTATTTCCCTCTCGATACATTCTAATTTTACACTTATAATCCTGTTATTTCTTTTTTTTTATTTGTTTTTTTTTTAATATATATTTTTATTATGTTTTCATTCTATACAATCACATATTCACTGTGCTTAATCAGGGCATATAACATTGAATATAGAAAATGCCCTCTACAATACAAACCCAGTATACCACCTTGGCCCACCATACACCCTCTTTCAACCCCCTCCAACTTTCATTCTTCCTTCTCACACACCCTTCTACGCCTACTTCCCCTCCCCTTCTTTCTAACCTTAACCCTATCACTCCCTCTCCATTCCCTCCCTCCCTTCTCCTCCTCCTCTCTCTCACCCTCTCCACCCTCCTTCTTCTTTCACTCGACTCTTTCCTTCGGTATCTATTACCTTCCAGTATATTCGGTTTGTTCTATTTTCGCACTAACATTGAAAAGCCACAGTATACAAATACAATCATGGAATTTAACACATATTGTATTTCCCCCCTCCCCCCTCCCCCTAAATCCCCACCTCCCTTCCCTCCCCCCGACTTCCCAAAGACCATACGTGGTATAACTTTTGAACAATCACAGTCTAAAATATCTCTACATTGAACTCAGCTTCTTACTGTTACCCAAATTTTAAACAATTTAAATTATTACTAATACTAAGCATAAGCTATCTGGAGTTTCTTAGTCCCATATTTACTTTTTATGTAATCAATCAATTTTTTCCAGTCTCGTTTATATCTCTCGTTTGAATGTTCTTTGAGATATGCTGAGATTTTGGCCATTTCGGCTAAGTTCATAACTTTCAAAGTCCATTCTTGAATTGTAGGTAAATCTTTCTTCTTCCAATACTGTGCCACCAAGATTCTTGCTGCCGTTATTAAATACAGAACCAAATTAGTCTCTGCTGCTGTAAAATCAGTACATATACCCAGTAAAAACAACTGGGGGGTAAATTTTATCCTTCTTTTAAAGATGTTTTGCAGGATCCACCATATTTTTATCCAAAATGCCTTGACATTACGACATGTCCACCATATATGAAAATATGTAGCATCACAAGAACCACATCTCCAACATTTAGGTTGAACATTTGGATACATAGAGGCAAGCTTTTTAGGATCTAGGTGCCATCTATAAAACATCTTATAAAAATTTTCTCTCAAGTTTTGTGCTTGTGTAAATTTCACATTTCTTACCCAGATTCTTTCCCATGTTTCAAGCATTATTGGTTCCTCGATATTCTGAGCCCATTTTATCATACAATCCTTAATCAGTTCCGTTTCAGAATCCATCTGTACTAATACATTATATATCCTCTTTATATACATTGAGCTTTGATCTCTTATTTGTTTAAACAAATTATCCTCAACTTTTACAAAGCCAATTTTTTGATCTGTTTTCCACCTAGCCTGTAGTTGACCATACTGAAACCACGTTTGAACTACCTTCTCTTCTTTAAGTACCTCTAAAGATTTTAGTTCCATCACCCCTCTTTCTGAGATAAGAAGTTGTCTATAGGTGGTTCTATCGTGTTTTTGTTCTACATTCATATTTTCAATTGCATGTCTAGGAATTGCCCACATGGGCACTTTATCATTTAATTTATGTTGATATTTTTTCCAAACCCGCAATAAAGCATTTCTTAAGATGTGATTTTTAAATTTCTTATCCGTTTTTTTGTTAAATAACAAGTAAGCATGCCAACCATATAACAAGTCATATCCCTCGATATTCAAAATTCTGTCATTAGTTAGATGAATCCAATCACTAATTGCAGATAATGCCACTGCGTCATAGTATAATTTTAAATTAGGTAATTTCAATCCTCCTCTTTCACGTGCATCTTGCATTATTTTCATCTTTACCCTCGGCTTCTTTCCTGCCCACACAAATTTGTTGATACCCTTCTGCCATTCTAAAAGATTCGCATCTCTTTTAAGTATTGGTAACATTTGAAAAAGAAATAAAAATTTTGGTAAAATGTTCATTTTTACTGCCGCTATTCTACCCAGCAAGGACAAATGCAGTTTTTCCCACCTTTTCAACTCCAACTGTGTACTATGCCAAAGTGATTCATAATTATATTTGTATAATTTCCCATTTGAGATTAAAATATTAACTCCAAGATATTTAACTTTTTTAACTACCTCACATCTTAGCATCGCCCCCAGTTCTTCCTTCTGTTTGATAGTCATATTTATAGCTATTATTTTGGTTTTTCCTAGATTTATTTTAAATCCCGAGACTTGACCATATTGATTGATCGTATTCAATAATACCCTACTAGTTTCCTGCGGTTGTTCCAATATTATAACCAGATCATCCGCAAATGCACGGACTCTATATTCTTGCTGTCTAATTTTAATCCCTTTTAGACCGCCTAGGCCCCGTATCTTATTCAACAGTATTTCCAAAGTTATAATAAACAATAATGGGGACAGAGGACAGCCCTGTCTTGTACCTTTTTCAATTTGAAAGGAGTCTGTCAGACTTCCATTAACAATGATCTGGGCTGTTTGCTGCTGATATATTGCACCAATTGACCGTAAAAAGCCATCTCCTATCTGCATTTTTTGCAATGTCTTCAGCAGGAATTGCCAATTAACTCGATCAAAGGCTTTCTCCGCATCCAAAAATATGAATGCGGCCGGGATTTGATTGTTCTTTCCCAGGTATTCTAAAGCGTTGATAATTAATCTAACGTTATCCTTCATCTGTCTGCCCTGTATAAAACCAGTTTGATCGGTATGTATCAGTTGTTGAATTACCCCCATTAGCCTATTTGCTAATATTTTAGTAAAAATTTTATAATCTACATTGAGTAATGAAATAGGTCTGTAGTTTTTTGGTTGGGTAAGGTCTTGGTCTTCTTTGGGTATCAACGATATGAACGCAGTCTTCCACGAAGGAGGCACTTTCCCTCCCGATTGAATTTTATTGAATAGTTCTCTGAGGGGTTCTACCATTTCTAACTGTAAATTTTTATAATAAACAGCTGTTAAACCATCTGTGCCTGGTGCTTTCCCTAACTTTAATTGTTTAATTGCCTGCAAAATTTCCCCAGAGGTTATAGGTTGATTCAGCTTATGCCTATGTTCTTCTCTAACTAGGGGGATTTTCTCTTTATCTAGGTATTTGTCTATATCTCCGTCCTTAATTTTATCCCCTTTATACAACTCTGTAAAAAATTCCCGAAATACCTTTTGAATCTCTTCCTGTTGAAACACTTCCTTCCCTCTGTAACACAATTTGGATACATTTTGAGCTTTCCTTTTTTTTCTAATCTGATAAGCCAACCACCTACCGGGTTTATTTGCATTGCAGAAAGTATTATGTTTAGCATATAATAAACTAGTAGCTACCTGGTCAGAGATCAGCATATCAAACTGAGATTTTAATATAGCAATTGTTTCCCTTATCTTTGTATCTCCTGGATTCAATGTTAATTCTGACTCTTTCCCTTTAATTTCCTCTTCCAATTCTTTTCGTTTTTGCCCTTGTTTGTGTCTATGTATTTTGTTTATATTCATTAATACTCCTCTCATATACGCTTTGCTTGCATCCCATACATATTCCAAAGATGTACCCTTGTTCATATTGAGAACAAAATATTCCGATAGCAATTTTTTACAATCATTAACATACTTTTCATATCTAAATAAATTTTCATTCAACCTCCAGGACCTTCTTGCCTGGGCTACCCTTCCCAATTCCATCCAGACTGGATTATGGTCTGAAAGAACTCTCGCCATAATCTTTGTCTTCTTCACCCTACAAAGTAAATCATTTGTAATTAGTATAAAATCAATCCTTGAAAGAGATTGATGTCTATTGGAAAAAAAGGTAAAGTCATATTCTTCTGCATGCCTCTCGCGCCAAGCGTCTCGCAATTCAAAATCGTCCAGCATGTCAAAAAAGGGTTTGGGTAACTTAGCTCGAAATTTGGTGTTCGGGCGAGCTGTCTTCTTATCTCTTTTGGTGTCGATCACGCCATTCCAGTCACCCAACAATATACAAGACTCAAAGTCCCACTGTACTAATTTAGCGTGAAGATTTCTATAAAATCCATCTTGTTGTTGATTAGGAGCATAAATTCCCAAAAGTAATGTCTTTTTCCCTTCTAAGATTAAATCTAATGCAATATATCTTCCAAAGGGATCTGCTTCAATTAGCTCAGCTTTAATGTCTTTTCTTAAATATACTACTATGCCATTTTTCTTTTCCATGGCTGAGGTCGCAAAATGTTGGCCCAGTTTGGGGTTAAACAAATATTTTTGATCGGTTGATTTGATATGAGTTTCTTGCAAGCAAATTATGTCATTCTTAAACTGTTTGAGATAATGAAATATTTTCTTTCTTTTCTGTGGAGAGTTCAGTCCGTTAACATTCCATGTCAAAATCTTAGTTGTCATTTTGGGTTGCCTGAAGCTTTTTTAGAGCCTCCCGCAAGGCCTGTCTCACCTTTGGTTTGGCTCCTCCCACAGCTTCTGAGCTTGTTGCAGTAGCTCCTTGATCAATGGCCAACGATTGTTGAGATTGTTGCATAGTAGCTTGTTTATCCGTTTGTCTGGTGGTCTTACAGTTGGATCTTTTTTCCTTGACTCCTTGCCCTTCCGGAAGAGGGAGATGATACATTTTATCTGATGGTTGTGTGGTTTGCTGTTTATCTTGTTCGTCTCGTGGTTTTTCACCATATCCCGAAGGTTCAGGGTATCCCATCTTCAGAATCCTATGATAGAAATCACGAGCTTTCCATACAGAGCTGAGACGATATCTTTGTTTATCCATTGTAACTATAATACCGAATGGGGCATCCCATCTGTACTGTATCTGACGCTTTCTGAGCTCTTCCACCAGAAAAGCATAATCTCTTCTGGCTCTTAGCATCTGAGGTGGTATTTCTTTCAAAACAATCAGGTCCTGTCCACCAATTTGAAGCTTAGTATTGTAAGACTCTTGTAGTATTATATTTCTAGATTCTCTTGTAACAAAGTATATTACCACGTCTCGGGGAAGTTGCCTTTGTTTTGCCGCCCATGAGTTAACACGAAAAATCCTGTCAATCTGCCAATCAAAATTGGATCCCGGTTTTCCCACCAGACGGTCAAAAGCCTCAGAAAACATTTGCTTTAAGTTCTCCTGCTTTTCTTCACGCAGCCCCCTCACTCTTAATGCAAGCTCCATCTGCTTATACTGTATCATAATAATTTGTTTTTCAGCATTATCAATTTTTTGTTCCACCACTTCAGTTTTGGATATCAGGTTAGTTTTAGCTTCATTGAGAGTTTCTAAATTATCTTCCATTCCAGAAATATATTCTGTTATCACATTTACAATTCCCATCATATTATCATTCATTTTAGTGACCCTGGTATCGAATTTGTCATATAGAACTTCCATCTCATTCCTTATTTCATCTTTGAAATCTTTAAGCATTTCTAGATTCTGTTCTGTGAATTCTTTAAACATTTCTAAGTTCTGTTCTCTGGATTCTTTGAACATTTCCAGAAAAAATTCTTTTGTTAGTACATCTCCACTAGGGGGCATAGATGGTGGGGGCTGCAACTTTGTACCAGGTATGGGAGACGTTTTCGGAGGTAATTTGACAGAGGTTAATTTGGATGCCATTATATTTTGGTTTTAATTATTTATTCTAAATTACTAATCCACTGTGCTATGTGGAGAAAAAGAAATTCCTCCCCCCCCCTTTTTTTTTCCTTTTTTTTTTTTGGCTTCCGGGGAGTGGCCTGTCGCCGGTCAGCAGCTTAACAGAGCTGCCCCCAGAATTCAGGTTCGTTATCTACTCAATATCAAGAAGATAACTCTTTTTTCCGACAAGAAAAAAGCAGTGAGGAATCTCAGCTGGTAAGAATCTTCTTTGAAGTTCACAGTTTGTTTTTTTGTGAGCTGTGGACGGAGGGGGAGGATCAACCCAAAGCTGAGTCATTCAACTCCGACCTGAACTTTGCAGCTGTTATTCACAGCACTAGACGGGACCCCTCCCCCTTAGGACAATCTTTAGAAAAGAGACTATTAAAAATCAATACGAGCAAAGACCAACTTGTGAACTTTAAAACCTTTCTCTATCTGAAATACCAGCTTCAATGTTATAAAAACCTCTTTTGTTTAATTGTCTTCAAAATGGCGTTTACAGCTTCTGCATTTGTTATCTCCGGCTTCCTGCTACAGAATCAAAGAAACAATTTCTTATAATTTAATTAGAGCTACTCCCTTAAAGCTTTCAAGACTCTTTGTTGTTGATAAAGAGACATTCCAAACATTCCAAACGGACTTTCTCTTTTGAAATCCTCCGTAAAACCCCTTGAAAAAAATAATAATCCTGTTATTTCTTATTCTTTTGCTTAATGGTCTATGCTTGGTCATTCTTTTCAGACAGTCTTTGTTACTCTTCTATTACATATCTTTTTCTACTTTCGTAAATCCTACTTTTCCTACATTCTTATCACTGTTTTCTACTTCTTCTATAATAAAAACTGCATTTCCCAAATTCTTATTTCCTATTTCTATCATCTAACCACTTATACCATTTTTCTCAAATTAAATAGTACTCTGTTTCCTCTCCCTTCCTTGAATTTTCTTGGTCAATTTATCCATCTCTGCACATTCTAAGATCTTCCGTATTATCTCATCTCTGTTTGGTACTGTGTTGATTTTCTATTTCTGTGCATATGTTATACTGGCGCTGTAATGATATGTAGAATTAGGTATGGAGTTTCTTTACTGTATTTTGTTGTGGTTAAACCTAATAAAAATGTCTCTGGTTTCCAATCTATGTGGTTGCCTGTTATAACTTCCAACCTGTTAGATACCAGAAACATTGGTAATGGTTTACACCAAGGTCCTCTGTTCCAGCGGGAACAGAGATTCAATCTGATTGGTCGAAGGATCTGACAGCTCCCTATAAAAGGGCTGCTGTCAGATTGAACCTTCGCTGTATTGTATATAGTTGACTTGTGCTAATAAAGAGCTGTTTGTTACTCTGAAGCCTGAGTGTGCCTTCATTCACTCGATCTAACACAACCAGTTTTTGATTTTAACCCAGAATTTTTGGGCTGCCTCACATGTCCACCATGTGCACGCATCTTTTTTTACAATGAGAAGTTCACAAAAGCAGCTTCACATGTTATGAATGATTATTTTACCTGTCATCCACAGAGTCTTTTCGACAAGAGAATTGAACCATACCCAGTCTTAGAAAAAGACATATATATCCTAGGTTAACATCTACAATTATCATCTTCAGAGTTTGCCAAGATCATGCCAGAATAAGTATTTTCCCCTTCCCATCTTGTGATGTCAAAAGTATTTCACTCGTTCAACAAATTGCAACTTAATGAGAAACAAACACAAATTACCAAATTACCAGGCAGAAATAGGAAAGGGGGAAAGGAAAATATATGAACATTATATGTTCTACAGAGGAATTATTGAGTCTGTCATCTACACCTCTATAACCATCTGGTTTGGCTCTGCAACCAAACAAGACAGACACAGACTTCAACGGATAATTAGAACTGCAGAAAAAAACAATTACTGCCTACCTGCCTTCCATTGAGGACCTGTATACTGCACGAGTCAAAAAGAGGGCTGAGAAAATATCTACAGACCCCTCACATCTTGGACATAAATTGTTTCAACTCGTACCCTCAAAAGGACGTTATGGAGCACTGCACACCAGAACAACTAGACACAAGAACAGTTTTTCCCCAAATGCCATCACTCTGCTAAATAACTAATTCCCACAATACTGTCAAATTATTTACTAAGCCTGTATTACTATTATTCTTCTCATTCTTCCTACTACCTATCTCTTCCCACTTATGACTATAGCCATATTGCTTGTATCTTTTCAATTTATATTGTTTTTATTTGTATCCCAGTATGATTTGATTGCTTATAGTAACCTATGGATATCACTAAGTGTTATCTTATGATTCTTGATGAATGTATTTTATTTTTCTTTATGTACACTGAGAGCATATGCACCAAAGGCAAATTCCTTGTGTGTCCAATTAAACTTGGCCAATAAAGAATTCTATTCTATTCTATTCTATTCTATTCTATTCTATTCTATTCTATTCTATTCTATTCTATTCTATTCTATTCTATTCTATTCTATTCTATTAAAAAAGGACACATAATGGTTTGGGGAAAAAACACTGGTTAAGAAATTGCAATAGGGGATGACATGACAATGCACAAAATCTGGCAGAGATCAATGAGCATCAAACAAAGAGACATAAGAAATTCTTAGAAGCTGTAGAGAAGGGGAAAAAAGACCTCAAATGAGCACTATTTCTCAAGAAAAAAAAGTAAGAATGGATTCTCAATAGAGCTGGAGATAGCATCCACTTATGGGTTAACCCTGTCCGTTTTTCTATTGGACTGAGTCTGATTAATAATTAATTCTGGGCTTGGATTTTTTTTTTTTTAAAAATCTAGAAATCAACTTATTTAAATAAATTTCCCTAGCTAGATGGCAGACAAAGCATGTTGTCAGCAAAGAAAATAGCCCCGGGTGTTGTCAGCATACACAAAATAGACGACAAGGCTTGTAGATTCATCCAGTGTGAAATCAGTACAAATTTCTACTAGTCTTTTTAGCAATCAATGTAGCTATGTTCACTTATAATACAATTTAAGAAAAAGCCACAAGTAGGGAAATAATTGGTAATTCAACTTTTTGCTCCCATCCAGTGCTAATGTCTCATCTGACTCAAGTTATAATTGTATAAATATTGACAACAAAGGTTGTACAGAGAAAATAGGAACTGTTTAATAACACAAGGCACAGACATGTGGCTAATGAATTAATATAGTGCTATTCATTACAGAAGTGAAGTACAAAGTTATTTACTAGGTTTTAGGTGCATAAGCCCTTTGTTTATAGGTGTATCTATCTGCAGTGATTGAGTCTAAATACTATGTATTCTAATAATTTTTAACTTAATTGTTGGCACTTAACTTCCAGTGGAAGTAGTCGAATCAATCATCATTGAGTTTAAACATGCTTGAGATAAATATCTGTCAGACCCGTTGCTCTCAGCGGCTCGGGGCTGCCATTCCACTGGTCGGGAGATCCGCGAATAGGGCGTTTTGTGCTTTGGACTGCTGCTGTGCCGCGCTTGCTTCCCTGCCATGCCAAGAGTGTGAAGGACCTTTGGATGCCCCCCCCCCCCGGAGATCCTTGGCCATGAGCGTTATGTCGGTGGGGTCTCGAAGCTGATAGGCGGCCTGGCACATGCACAGTAACCCTGCAGTGACTTTCATACAGAGAGGCACCAGCACAGAGGTGACAATGTAAACCAGCATGGTCTGTCACGTCATCGGAGTATATTGGGTGTATTGCGAACGTATAGGAGAGGGCGGGGCACAGGAGGATTTAAATGGTGGAGGGAAGTATGGAATTATAGGCTTCACTTTATTTCACTTGTGTGTGATGATTAGAAGTACCGGAACAGACTTTAAGGGTTACCATTACCACCTACCAGTTTAGTCTTCTTGTTTGTGTTCTTCACCTGAATGGAACCTGACCTATCATCCGTCAAAAATTAATATAAAATATAAAATAGTAAATAAATAAATTTTTTAAAAAAAGAAAAACACTGAAATGGCTGACTCAATGGACCTGGTTTTTTTCTGCTGTTTGTTTTCTGTTTCCATGTTCCTAATTAAGTAACTTAATTTTTTTATACTTTGCTTATAATAGAAAGCACTTTGCTGCTGGTTTCTTCCTCTCATGCTGCTCTATGTACAGGCTTAGGAATGCTAAGCACTTAGACTTATACCTCTTCACAGTGCTTTACAGCCAGTGGTGGGTTTCAATTTTTTTTAGAACCTCTTCTGTAGATGTGGCCTGCTTTGTGGGAGTGGCCTGTTGGCCATGTGACTGTGTGGGAGTGGTTTGGTAGTCATGTGACTGGGTGGGCGTGGCCAACTTGTAAAATGTGGTGAAACTCATTTAACAACGCTCTTGCTTAGCAACCCAAATGTTGGCTCAGAAACTCTGGCATTTGAAGCACGCAGTCTTAAAGCTGTCAAGTTACAAGACCCTTGCACCCCTAACCCTTTAGAAAAAAAAAAACCCAGGGGTGTTCAAACTTGACAGCTTTAAGGCTTTTGGACTTCAACTCCCAGAATTCCTCCTCCAGTCATGTTAGCTCAGGAACTCTGGCATTGAAGTGTGCAAGTCTTAAAGCTGTCATGTTACAAGACTCTTGTACCCCTAACCCTTTAGGAAAAAAAAACCCAGGGGTGTTCAAATTTGGCAGTTTTAAGACTTGTGGACTTCAACTCCCAGAATTCCTCCTCTATCTCTTCATCTTGATGATGTGTGGAAGGGCAGGAGGAGGGAGCTGGAACCGGTTCTAAACGGCACTGTAGATTTGTGGAATCTCTTCTATAGAAGAGGTTAGAACTGGCAGGAACCCACCCCTGTTTACAACCCTCTCTAAGCAGTTTACAGAGTAATAACCTCTCTTAATGCCCTTTACTTCGCTACAGCTTAGTGCTGGACTTCATTGACTTTCTGCGGTAGTTCACTGGGTTGGGAGTCGGAGGTACATTTTATAGTGGTTCCACTTCTGTGGTATAAGTCAGGCCTATCAAACTGGCGGCCCACAGGCCGAATAGGGTCTGTGCAGGTTACACCTGCCCTAGCTCTGTAAAGGCAAAAAATAAATAAATCACAATACGTCACAATATGGCCAGTGATGCGAGTGGGTTTGACACCCGTCGTGTAAGTCATTCCAGATTGTAGTCTTGGGTGCCGGGGAGAGTAAGGTGACCAGATTTTCAGATTGGAAAAGAGGGACGCCCTTGACGGGGGGGGGGGGGGGGCGGCTTGATTAAAAAAAATTTTTTTTTGTCAAAAGGTCACCCCAGGACACTGAAACCAGCATAAATACGAATCTGTTGCCAAACAAAATTTTGATCACGTGACCATGAGGATGCTGCAACGGTTGCTAAGTGTGAAAAATGGTCATCAGTCACTTTTTTCAATGCCATTGTAACTTTGTTCACTAAATGTTTTTCCCCTCCTCGAGACTCCTCACTTAGCGACCATCAGAAATACGAATCTGTTGCCAAACATCAACATTTTGATCGCGTAACCATGAGGATGCCACAACGGTCGCTAAGTGTGAAAATGGTCGCTAAGTGTGAAAAATGGTCATCAGTCACTTTTTTCAATGCCATTGTATCTTCCTGATTATTAAAAGTGCAAATTCACTCAGTGTCAATCATGACTCCTGAGTCCATTTCAAAGTATTGTGCATAGAAATTTTTAAAATGGCTTTTTCAATTTATTTTGGATAGAATCTTTTTTTAAATAGTCTAAGACAATTTAAAAAAAGAATCAACACAGAATACCACTATTTAAAAAAATCATATGCACAATAAATAAAATATTATTTTAAAATACATTGAGCCTATACTCCTTACAGTAAATGACTCATCTGGAAACAAGCCAATAGCATTTTTTGTGCTTTCAAATTTACAGATTTTCCAAAATCAGCTTAAAGTCCAAATATTTAAAGACCACCCCCCTCAAAGCTATCTTACCAGAGCTTTAAATATCTTCTGGGGAGGCCCTGCTAGTAATCCCATTCATGACAAAGGTAGGGCTTTCTAGTTGGTAACATCTTAATTTGAGGCTTGATTGGAACATTATACAGAAGTTATTGAAAGACAGTAAAATGGACATCAACAATCTCACACCCTGCTCAAAGTTGTGACAGCAAGTTTAAATTTTTGACCTTAACTGTCAAGAAAAAAAACAATTTTAAAACTGGCATGTCAGTGACTTCTTAAAAGTCAGGATGCCTGGTCAAGATTAAATTGCAGGTAGATTTCTTATCACTTTCTAAAAAGAGAAAAATTCAGAACATAACAAATAAAAGGTTGTGAATTTCACAGATGAGACAGAAAACCACAAATGGGCAAATATGATCTAGAAAGGCATGACTCTCCCATATTATGGGAATCCCATAAGCCCTGCAGATGTTCATAATGAAATTATATTTAACTATTTGGGACAGAAAGACAACACAGACTATTTTTTTTAAAAAAATTCACCAATATCACACCATAAGATTCTTTATCTTTTCTTTGCAACAATTCCTAATGGCACAAGAAATCTCCATCAATATCTATCCCCAAGAAGAAAACTCTTCTTTCACAGCAAAATAATGTAGAAAAATTACAAACAATAACTCTTTTCAGCTTTATGCACCACCCCAGTAAACACAAATGTTTGATCAGAAAAAATATGTCCAAGATAGGAGCAATAAGCTATACACCATGATTTAGGAGTTTGATTTTTTTCAAAAATAAATGCTAAAATACTAAACTGTATATATGCACATTTAGGTAAATAGTGTTCTGTATACCCTCTCGGAGGCGGCGAGCGATCCCAATCACGAACGGACGCCGCCCGCAGATAACTTCCACGCAGATAACTTCCACGTTCAGGCAGGGGCTTCTGCCGGGCGGCTGGACCCCCGGAAGTGAGAGGCTGCGATCCCGCCGCCCGGCAGAAGCCCCGGCGATCGATTCCAATCACGAACGGACACCGCCCGCAGATAACTTCCATGCGGTTCAGGCAGGGGCTTCTGCCGGGCGGCGGGACCCCCGGAAGCGAGAGGAAATTGTCTGTGGGCGGCTGGCAGCGCCCCAACCTCTCCTCCTGCCGCGGCGAGCGGAAAATTCGATTAGAATTAGATTACTCACCAGTCAGCGCAGCTGCAACCTCTTTCGTCTTTTGGCGAAAGGAAATGGAGACTCGCGCAGGCGTGCTGAAAATTTCCCATCCCAGCCAGCTCACTGATTGGCTGGAGTCCAGGCCAATCCAATCAGTGAGCGTCAGGCTGGGCTGGCTTAAATTTGTAGGAGGTAAAAGGCTAAAAGCACGCTTTTTTGGCGCTCGCCGCTCCCGCCCATCAGCTGCTAGCTTGCTGGGCTGGCTCATCTGGTAGGATAGAGAACAGAACGATGAGCCAGCCCAGCAAGCTAGCAGCTGATGGGCGGGAGCTGCAAGCGCCAAAAAAAGCGTGCCTTTTAAAAAGGCGGGCGGGACGCGGGAAAATGCATTGGAAAGCGGGTGTGTCCCGCCAAAAGCGGGACGTCTGGTCACCTTAGGGGAGAGCATTCAAGTCTTTGTTTGCTCCAAGTGTCAGTTTGGTCTAGTGGTTAAGGTACCAGGAGACTGTGCGTTCTAGTCCACCATAGGGATGAAAAATGTCTAGATGACCTTGGGCCAGTCATTCTCTCATCCTCACAGGTGGGGAAAAAAGGAGGGAGAAAGAAGTATTAGGTATGTTTGTCACCTTGAGTTATTTATAAAACTATTAAAGCTGAGAGATGATGATAGACAGACAGATAGACCAATTATAGATGGGTAGATGGATGGATAGATGATAGGTAGGCTGACAGACAGCTAAATAGATACCTAGAGGAAGAACTTGGGAGTCTATTTGTGTTATTTACCTCTGTGAAATTGTTGGAAAAGATAATTCATCAATCTGGGTTGACGTGTCATCAGTATGATGATGGGATTGACCTGAAATAAAGAAATAAATACTGTTGAAAAGACTAAATGTGGATTGTCATCAAAGTGCATACATAGTTGTTCATCACAAGATCACAAATACAAAATTTTGGGTTGCTATGCACATCATATTTACCCTCTTCCCTACTTTTCCTTAAAGCCTGTTTTTCACATCAAAAGTAAGCTTTTTCTGTCCCCTAGTGGCAGAAAGTAGAATATAGGGCATTAAGACGCAAATAATTTTGAAATTTGTTTCCATGTTATTGTCCAGCTAGATGGCAGTACATGATCTCAGCTAATCTCAAAAGCTGTGTTAGTATTTTCCTATATATGAAAATAGTTACAAGCATTTTGTATGTGTTTTATTGGAAAACATCTTTGATTCCTTCTTTGGTAGAATAGCTAATTAAATTAGAGAAGTATGCTTTCAAGTCCAGAATAACTTCTTATATAAAACAGCAAAACTGATGCAAAATTTAATTCTAATCAGAAACAGTTTTTGGATTATAATGTTTAGAATTATATTAAAACAATTTTATGCGCTCCGTCCAAAATTTCATTTTTCTTCTCTATAGAATTACATTGGTTTGTATTTATAAACTATTGATTTAATATGTTGTTTACTGTTAAAGTTGTAAATTTTAAAAAGTTCCCACTTTCACTAAACAGTCACATTGTCCAATCAAGGTACTGGCTGGTAACCTGGTAACTGGACTACGCCTCTCTCCAGCTACCTGTTGGAATGTCCTTGGTTCCTACAGGGAACTAAGGGGTTCCTACGCCATCTAACCAGAAGTGGGCACCACATGCTGTAACAACCAGCTGGTTCACCTACGAATCTTGCAGCACCAGGCAGTTTTTCACCCTTATGAACAACCACAGTGGCACTGCAACATTCATTCTGCATTTTGCTGGCTGAAATGGAGCTTCTGAGGGGACGAATCTGGCCCCCGGAGGCTCCATTTTGGCCTGCAATGGGCCAGGGGAGGCTTGCAAAAGCCCAAACAGAACCACAGAGGGGCGCAGGAGGCTGGAGAGGAGGCTGCTTGCTAGAGCTTCACAAGGTAAGTGACCCAGCGTGGCAGGTTGGAAGTGGGGAGCAATTTGGGGAGCTTGACATATTTCAGTGGGTCGGGGAGGCCTTGTGTAGTCTTAGGTATGTGGACTGTTCCATCACTATCCCCACCACCACATGGCCTTCCCCAACCTGAAATATCTCATGTGCACTTAATGAGCCTCACATTCAATTAGCGAATGTGTGGGTGAAAGGAGGGAGTGATCTCGTTCAAGGTGCGAGATTCACTGCCACAAATCCTCAGGTTATGAATGCAGTGGGCAGGCTCCATTACATTAGTAACTCGAGGACTACCTGTAAAACTTCTCACAATTGACTTTTGATAGTTTCAGTGTCTGGATGAATCTTTTCAGTTCACAAAAAGAGTATAAAATCCTGCCAAGTTAAAGCCAAGTTAGCTCAAATGGTAGAGCTCTTGCTTAGCATGCAAGAGGTAGCAGGATCAATGCCTGCATTCTCCAGTCAATCTCTATTCACTTTTGGCTTCCATTCAGAAAATCCTCATGCAGGCAAGTTTTGCATATTTTCCTGGACTAGAAATTAGTGGCAATGAAGAATCTTGCTTTCCTTGTGCGAGAGGTGGTGGGATCAAAGCCCACTTTTTCTAAGACAGGCATTTGATTGATTTTATCATCCTTCTTCAAGATCTACTTCACTCCACCCCTGTGATTGTGCTTGCTATTTTCTATGTGTTTCTTGAGAAATTGTGGAGAAGCACCGCAAGAATATTGTGTGTGAAATTAGCTCAAATGGAAGAGTGCTTGCTTAACACACAACGAGGCAGTAGGTTCAATGCCCAAGTCTATCTTTAACACTGTGTGCCATTTTATTAGACAATTTTTGAACTGTCTTTGAATATTAGTAATCAGATCAGACCATTTTTATTTATGTCTTTCTTTAGAGGATTTATGTGACCATCTATTCTTTGCCACATGACTTTGGGTGGCTGACATCAGTGACTATAAACAGAAACACTAAAAGCAATGCAACAAAAAAATGCAAGAAAGAGCAGGACCCCAATCCAGCAATATATTACCTATTACTCTATACCCTTTTAAGCCGAAGGGTCCCAAAGGACTGTGCAAGCTGCCTCATGCAGGACCATTTGTAACTTCTGTATGGTCTTCAGGGGCAGCCCCATGTGGAGCGCATTGCAGTAGTGCAACTGCGGAATCACAGGGCATGAATGGGGTGAGTGTGAAGAAGACAGGAAGGAAGATGAGGCTGCTGTCTGAACTTTGGAAAAGCAGCTGCGGCCAAGTAGAAAATCTTCCCACCTCCCACCCACTTTCCCAAGGCTAGCCTCAGCTCATCCCTTTCCCCAAAGGGCCATGAAAGTTTGCATAGCCTCAGAAACCTAAAAGGAGATGGGCCAATTTATTTTCCCCCACCTCTGCACCCATTGCCAGTTTGGTGAGAGAAACATCCAGCTCACAGGCCCCCATGCTGGCATCTCTTGAGAGACCGCCTGCTGCCAATTACCTCCAACAAACCTATTAGATCCCACAGATTAGGCCTCCTCCGAATTCCATCCACTGGCCAATGCCAATTGGCCACCACCTGGAGGAGGGCCTTCTCTGTTGCTGCTCCGGCCCTCTGGAATGAACTCCCCGTGGAGATTCGGACCCCCACCACCCTTCAGGCTTTCCGCAAAGCCCTTAAAACCTGGTTGTTCCGACAGGCCTGGGGCTGACGGATTCCTCGCCCCCGCTCGAATTGTGTGGTTGTTGAGTGTTTTTAAATTGTTTGTAGTTGTTTGTCCGTTGTTCCTCTTGTTTGTATTCCCCCCCACCCCTATTTTGGTTTGTGAGCCACCCTGAGTCCCTCTGGGAATAGGGCGGCATAGAAATCCAATAAATCAAATCAAATCTAAATCAAAATCCCTGCAGTCTGGCACAGCTCCAGAACTTACAGCTGTGAGGAACATGTTCACTTCCTCTGACTCCACCTGCTCAAGCTCTTCCCAGGTAAATGGAGCTCAGGTGTGTCTCAGTTATTTCTAGCAGATTTACTAGTTGGCATCTTGTTTCATCTCCTCAGTTTCTCCTCCTCCTGAATTCTTGCAGTTTTGTGGGTCAAGGCTGCTCACAGCTGGGGAATTAGCTCATATGGTAGAGCGCTTGCTTTGCATGCAAGAGGTGGTGGGATCGATGCCCACATTCTCCAGTCCATTTTTTAAAACTTTCCTTTGCCAAAATTTTTAGACCCTTTCAATCTAATCAGTTTCAACATCTTATCCCGAATTCTTCTAACATGGTAGAACAAGGATGACAGGCAATTTACTTTCTAAAGTATTAGATCATTTTCATCTCTTCATTTTCTGCATCTTGTCCTGAATTCTTGTAACATGGCCAAACAAGGTTGATAGGGGAATTAGCTCAAATGGTAGAGCGCTCGCTTAGCATGCGAGAGGTAGCAGGATCGATGCCTGCATTCTCCAGTCAGTGTCTCTTCAATTTTAATTTCCATACAGAAGATCCTCATGCAGACAAGTTTTGCATATTTTTCTGGCAATATAGAAGCTTTGCTTTGCTTGCAAGAGATAGTGGAGATCAATGCTTCCTTTTTCTAATACAGGCATTTGGTTGATTTTATCTTCCTTCCCCCAGATCCGTCCCACACCACCCCTATGATTCTGTATATGATCTTGAGACATGATGGAGTAGCGATGGTAGAATGCTGTGAAACTAACTAAAATGGAAGAGTGCTTGCTTCACACAGAAAAGGTAGTAGATTTTATTTTCCAATCAACCTTTACTAGAGGTGGTATTCAGCCAGTTCTGACAGGTTCTGGAGAACCGGTAGCGGAAATTTTGAGTAGTTCAGAGAACCGGCAAATAGGCTGGCCCCACCCACACTGCCTCCCAGCTGATCTTCTTTTGCTGCCCTGAACAGGAGAACAGAGCTGGAAAGCAGGTTAGTGGGGTGGGGAGGGAATGGGGATTTTGCAGTATCCTTCCCCTGCCATGCCCACAAAGCCATGCCCACCAAGTCACACCACGCCCCCAGAACCGGTTGTAAATGCTTTTGAATCCCACCCCTGATCTTTATCCTATTTTGGCAAGTTATTAGACCATTTTTATTTATATCTTTATTTAAAGGATTTTTAATAGCCCCTTCTCCCCATTCTCTTACATATCACTCTGGATAGCGAACAACAATGATAAAAACAGAAAGATTGGAAGCCACACAACAAACAATTAAGAAAAACCAGGGCCCCAATCCATTCATCTATACCAGCGGCCCCCAACCTTTGGGGCACCAGGGACCGGTTCTGTCTGAAAAGTTAGGGTTCTCCATTCTCCAGCCAAACATTTATTTTGCTATATTATTGGGTCATCTTGATCTCCTCAGTTTCTGCGTCTTGTTCTGATTTCTTGCAACATGGTTATCAGGCTTGGAAGCCTTCTTTTACAGTGGGCCTCAAGCCTGCCACTTATTCTACTGTGGGAAACTGGGAGAGGGGATTGTATGTGCTTTATTTGCAAGCTGAGGTAAAACAGACGCCGTGCTGCGATAGAACCGTTTATTAACAAGACAACGTTAGAAAGAACAAGCAACAACAGGGACCGCCTGACAGCTATTTATATGACAGCTGTCAGGCGGGCAGCCAATCGGAGGGCTGTAGTTTCCGCGCCTGCCGACAGGCGCACTGGAACCAATCAGGGATGACCGGGTGGGTTCGGCCTGACTCCGGTCATAAGTCCGAGGACTTAACACTCGTTCCCCCCAGATCGCGCAAGCGTATTCAGAAAGATAGGCGGGGCGGCGGTGGACCCTCCCTGACCTGCGCAGTTCGGGTGGTGAGACCGGTGGAGAAGGAGTGTTGCAGTTCTCCAGTGGCTGATGGGATTGGCTTGGGACGGCCGCGGAAAATTCTGCCTCTGGAGCCTGGCGATCAGCTGGAGGTAGGTAAGAATGATTCGGGCTGCGGAGAAGGCGTAGTTGGTGACGATGGAGTGTGTGGCTGGTAGGCGGGGTCTAGAGGTGGGTCAGAATTCTCTCGGCGCAGTAACTCCAGTCGTAAGTCCAAGGACTTAACAGTATGGAATATGGGAGCAGAGGTGGGTTGCTTCTGGTTGGGCCCAGTTTGGCTGCACCAGTAGTGGGATTCAGGACTGAATCGCAGAAACAGCAACAACCCAGGCCTGTCATGCCCTCAAACTGGTTCTCTCGCTGCCACTGGGCCGCTGCTATTTTGGTTAGTGACTGCCTATGCACAGTTCACTGTAAATTGTTCTGCGAATGCATGAAGAACAATTTACATTGAACAGGGCACATGCATGCAGCGCGCACGTTGTGAACCGGTAGTAAAACTGGCAGCAGCCCACCCCTGCATGGGAGGTATGTAGTCAAAATAACATTCTTTCTAAGTAAGTCAAGGACAACTTGCCCCGGCACCTGGAGAGGAGTGACTGGGAGGAATTTTTTCTCTGGAAAGTGACTGATTGGACCACGTGATGGATGTGTGGATACTGAGGCAGGGTCTTGAACTTTCAACTGGGTGGGGAAAACCTGGAAGCTTTCAGATTTGGGTTTCCCCAGATGTGCCAACATGGCTCTTTTAATAAATTGGAACTTTAAGGAATCTCTGGTCCCATATTCTTATTTCATGGAGGATGCTATTTGGAACCCTGACATTGGTAGTGATGGGCCATTTGCTGTACAAATGCAAGATTAGGGCATGAACTCAGAAGGAAGGGATGAGATGTATGTGTACGTGCAAAGCCCGTATAACAAAGACAAAGGAGGAGGGAGTGTGAACAGGTGGGGCCCCTTTCAATGTAGAAAACAATAGCTGACTGTCAGGCACATCAGACAAGACTAATTGCTAAGACAAGGCATAGGGCTAAGACAGAAGAAATAGAAGACTTGCTAAATGTCTCCTCCAGTGCCTATTAATTAACTTTTGGGAATAGGGCTGAAGCAATAGAATAACTCTTGAAGTGTGTATTGGTTAAGACTTAGAAATAGGGATGGAGTGGAGTCAACAGAGGACCCTTTAGATAACTTTCAAAATGCCTTTTTAACAATGTATCTTTATCCCACCTTGAAAAA